>NC_136527.1:189031546-189159046 GCF_053919585.1 Euprymna scolopes
AGAAGGATTTAATTATGTTAAGTATTCTACAAGTGATACCGTAAGATGTAATCTTCCTGAGGAGACCCTCATGCCATACCCTGTCAAAAGCCTTAGATATATCTAGAGCTACCGCTCTGCCCTCTCCCGCTTTGTCCAGTGAATGGTATATGCGTTCAGAGATTACAGTGAGGATGTCTGCCGTGGAACTGGCTTGTCTAAATCCATATTGATGGTCGGTCAGAAGTTTAGCATCTGTAAGGTGCTGGACTAGAGCATGGTTAATTAAGGTCTCAAATATTTTGGCAAAAAGTGGGAGGAGGCTAATAGGGCGATAATTTAATGGGTCAGGTCCACATGCTTTGGAAGTGTCAAGGTTTTTTATGATAGCATGCACCTGAGCAGGGGTGATTTTCAGATCGTCTAGCGTGGCGTCTGTCCGCATAGGAAATTGAGGTAGGGGGTGGTTTAGAGGGTCCAGTGTGGAGTTTGAGGCAAACCGACTGGCAAGCATGTTAGCCTTCTCGGTTGCTGAGCAAAGAACCTCGTGATTGTTGGTTAGTGGGGGAATTGTTGATTGCCCTTATTTACTACACTGTTGTAGATTTTCCAGAAGTCACGAGTTCCTAGTTTTTGTGCTTCGATGCGATTTTTAGTGGTTTCCGTAAATTCCCTCTTAGCTGTCGTTATTTCTTTCTTAACGTTACTTCTAGCTTCTATGTACTTCTGTCTGTTTGAACTGGACTTATGTCGATTAAACCTGCGGAATGCATGCTGCCTTTGAGCAATGGCAGTTGCGCAAGTCGAAGTAAACCATTGGGAAGAGTGGGGCTTGCTAAAGAATTTCCGCTTGGGAACATGCGCTTCGATTGCAGTTTTGAACCATTCAGTGGTCTCGGTTGTACACTGTTCAGCAGGAAGAGAAAAAATATTTCCCCATGGGGCGTCTCTGATAAGATCTCTGATAGCTTCCCAGTCAGCCTTTTTATAATATCTCGTTGTTTTGAGCACTGGCTCTTCAGTTTTGGGTCTAGAGTTTAGGGCGATTTCAACCATTATCACCGCATGATCAGCGTTCTCAAGTGGGCTGTCGGCTTTCGTTACACAATCATCAGGAACTGTGGTCAAAAACAGATCTAATAGTGATGCGTGTTGTTCTTCCTGATCAGGGAAGCGGGTTGGAAAAGTAACAATTTGCGATAGGGAGTGAGATACAGAGAAGCTATGAGTTGCGCTGCCTGCTGCATCTATGTAAGTAGAGCATCCAAGCCAGTTTTTGTGATGGACATTAAAGTCGCCAAATACATGTACTTGGGCGCTAGTGTCGAAGGAGAGTGCTGTGTCTATGCTGTCAGATACTTTGTATATTATGGTGCAGTCTTGGGTCGAGGGAGAGCGGTAGAGAAAGTAAAAGTAGCTAATGTTGTGTTGCATGATTAGTCTAAAGCACATAAAGGCTTGATCATCCGTTTCTAGGTTTGTTTCTTGGTAGCGCTTAGAGCGGCTGCTCCATCAACAGTTGAATAATATCGGGATGTTTGCAGTGCCATGGCGCGCATGGAAAGGGACCCTGCACTCATCCCCGGTGGGCTTTCCTGAGGCCACAGTCCTAGTTGATGGAGGGTCAGCTGATGGTCTACTTGTGATGCATGTGTGATATTCTGCATAACCTCCTGTTCGGCTTCCCCTAACCCAACTGAAACTCGTTAAAAAAACATGATGACAGTATAATCTAAAAATAAGCTTAAACCAGGCTTAGGGTCAAACAAATCCAACTTGCCTCCTCCCTTGAGGCTTGCATTCACAAATATCCGTGGGCTTAGAACTAATTTAGCTGATGTTGAAGCATTTCTCCTAACAAATACCCCGGATATCTTAGCACTAAGTGAGACTAACCTACACTCCTCCATCCCCTCTAACTACTTTAACATGCCTGGATATCTCCCACTCTGCCATAAGGACTCTGACAGACATATGCACGGACTTGGAGTTTACATTCGTAATACCCTTCCCTTGACTGGAGAAACAAACCTAGAAACGGATGATCAAGCCTTTATGTGCTTTAGACTAATCATATATATATATATATATATATATATATATATATATATATATAGTTATTATATATTCAGATATATTGCATATATATTCAGATACACACACACACACACACACATATAATTTTTTTAAAATATATATTTCTAATAATAAATCTATGTTTTTTATTGCAATTTCACTCCAAAATTAGTCCAGCCAATCTAGCTCATTTTTTGGCTCAACCTCAAACAAATTGCTAACAAAGGTTTTTAAATTGCATTGTGCGAGAGAATATCTCCTCTTTCAGATAAAAAAAGTTTACCAAAATTGCCATTGCGGAAAGGGGTCAACGACCGCCATCTTTAAATGGTCCCCCCGATTCTAGTTTCCCTCTCTCAACTCAATTATTGTAAGGATATCTTCAAAAATTACAAATGTACCAATGTGAAATTTTATAAATCAACAGTTTTCATGAAGTTGAACATAATTATAAACTCATAGGTTTGGTTTTATTTGATTTTGGTTTACGGCATATCAACCCTTTTAGATTATTTGATACTAGTCCAGTCAATCTAGCTGTTTTTTTTTGTCTCAACCTCAAATAAATTGCTAACAGAGGTTTTTAAATTGCATTGTGGGCAGGAATAACTCCTCTTTTAGATAAAAAAAAAGTTTATTAAAATTAACCTCGGAGAAAGGGGACAACGGACGCCATCTTTAAAGGGTCCCTCCGATTCTAGTCTCAATTACTGTAAGTATTCTTTTTTTATTAGCCGCACCTGCTTGCCGTCCCTGGCCGAAAACAAGCAATAAAATATTTTAATATTCTGGTAGTCATAAACCTGGCGCCTATAGGCTGTGGTACTGGTCAAGTCTGAGCAAACTCTCTCTCCCATAAAAAAAGTTTATTAAAATTAACCTTGGATAAAGCGGTCAACGGCCGCCATATTTAAAGGGTCTCTCAGATTCTAGTCTTCTTCTCTTAACTCAATTACTGTATAGTCCAGTCTTTGGTGTTGTGGCTGAACATTAAACAAATTGCTAACAAAGGTTTTTAACTTGCATTGTGGGCAGGAATATATCCTCTTTCATATAAAAAAAGTTTACCAAAATTAGCCTTGGGGAAAGGGGTCAACGGCCGCCACTTTTAAATCATTTGGGCCCTGTCGTAAAATGCGATATCTAGCGAAAAGGATGATACGCAAAATTAACAATTACCATAATGTAAAAGGACAAAATATCGACTGTGTCATCTTTTTTGCTAAATCGCCAAGGCCGATATATTGGCCTGAGTCTAAAGGGTTAAAATTCAACTTAACAGTATTAAAATTTCGATGCATAAAATTCCTGACAAGTATATCCATTAAAACAATTAATTACAAAATAATCATTTTTGCTGATAAAAAAACCTTTATTAATGTACACAGAACAAGTTTATGAACGGACCAAAGAACATTTCTTGTCAAGAACTAGTCAAAGGTCACTTCATCATCATCATCATCATCATCATCATCATCATCATCATCATCATCATCATCATCATCAATATCTGGCTGTGATGAGTTGGTACAATGGAGGCCTTTGCAATATCCACACAAGTTTGAACAGTGAATGCCATGTTTCCTGCAACTGCATCTTCCTGTAGTACACCCTGAAGTACAGTTACACCTAGTTATAGCCAACAAATTTATAGGGCCAGGTGGTAAGTCAGTCTTAACTGGTTTTAATTTACCATCTGAAAGTGTCCATCCCCACTCGTCAGGTTTTAGCTGGTTTCTACCTTTCCATTCCTGAATTTGGAAGTAAACTCGAAGGCTGTGGAATTTCGTAGCTACTCTTGTCGGTGGCAATGATTTGGCCTCAATATACTTTGAGCTATTTGCAACCTTTTCCTTAAAGCGCCTCAGTCGAAGATGATTGATGTTTTCCCCATCATTACCAATAATCAAAAAGAGCAGGTGGGTAACCACACAGCTCATATAGAAAATGTTCTTGCTGCTCCTGGGTTGAGTGTTCATTATTAGATAGCACACACAGTCTCTGGAATAGGAGTTGTGGATCAGTCTCAACAGTTTCATCTTTGCTGAGTGAAACTTTTGATCCAAGTGTAATTGCTTGATCCTTTTTTTTAAAAGTGTACTCTTGTACATTTTCTCCAGCCATTGAAGCTATGATTGCCTCTCCTATGGAGTTTACTCTGTCCACATTCACATTTTGTCTCCAGTTACTCCACTTGAAATGCTGTGAATGGACGGATCTTCCGTTAAAGGGTCATATGTCTGGAGAAACGCAAGGACCTTCCATGTATCCCTCACATCACGCTCTTTTCTTGCTGAAGTAGCCTCCTGATGCTGGTCACTAGTGCCAGAATGAATGCCTGCTAGTTCTTGCATTGTAAACTTGATTTCCGCGCATGCTGGTAGTGATAGCGTCCAAACCAATCGTTGAATTTCATCCATTCCTCTGCCATGAGTAAAGCCTCCAGACGTCGTCAGGCTTCTCATTAGCACTTGTTCAATAACCAGATCCGTTGACAAGCCAGCCCAGTAGCGATAACTCCGTCTAATCACATGGAATCCTTTCGAAAATTTCTGGAATACTTCAGAGTGGGTTTTTGGCAGACCCTCCATTTGCTGCAAATACATATACGCCGACTTTGCATATAGGATGTGTCCTGCTGCAGCGAATATTGGCAGCATTTTCCTAACAGCATCAAGGTGCAATTCCCAGTTCCCGGTGCGCTCTGCTTTGATAAACAGTTGCAGTCTCTTCACCATATCAAGATGTTGAATCCACAATTTTGCTGTTTGCTGCTCAACCATCGCATCCTTCACATGGTTGATTTTCTGGGTAATCCTGGTTACAGACTCTGAAGACAGAACATTATCCAATCTCTCAGTCCAACCAAGGAGACCTATCAATAGCCCCTGAGCTTCTTTAAGGTCTTCATTTTGATGAAATGACTCTTCTGCATCAGTGTTGAGTTGATCATGCTCAGTGACATGTGAAACTGGCAAATCATAGGCTTTTGCTAATAAAATAGCATTCAGAGCAGCAGCAACTAAAAAGTGAGCACGAATGGCTCTTGCAATTGCTTTGCCACTTAGCATGTGGTTGACTGTGTTTTCAGCATACACAAGTTCAAAAAGTTCTTGCAAACCAGAACCTTTCATCAAATGACCAATTGACCCCAGAAAGCTCATCTGTGTATGGAGCCCACCAAGTCGCAAGACAAATGATTTCAGGGGACTGAAACTAGGCTGTGACTCGACTATCATCATTGCTTTGTACCAAGGTGGGTGGTCAAATGTTAGAATTGGTGTTATGTTGTTTTTTCTGGCTAAATCACTAATGTAATATAAAGTTGAGTACACACAGGTTGGGTTACCAGGGTCCATGTCAATCATTGGCAAAAAACTGTTGCTGATTTTCCAGGATATGTTCCTTTGTACACTGACTGCATAAGGCCTGACCATGCGGGTCTGGACGGATGTAAAATTAGTGAAACCTCCCAAAGGATGTCAACGTTGGCAGTGGAATCGAAAACTTTCTTGGTCAGGAGCTTTTTAAATGTAACTGGGGGTTTATTGGTGTGCCGTGAATCTAGGAACTTTATTTTGATCCTTCCAACCTTTATTATCTCTTCTGAAAATACCTGAATCCTTGGAATTGGTTTTGCTTTAACTTTCCCGGGGGTAACAGATGCTATGATGCCCATACAATGGAATGTGTTGAATCCATCAATACTCCTTACATTATGGTCCACATTATCAGCTACGAACTGCACAAATTCAGTTTCAACGGGGAACAGAATTTCAGTCCCATGAACAAGAGCTGCACTTCTTTCGAATTTCTGGACTTCCGAGTAGGATGAAGAAAAACTATGCTTATTCAGAGTGTCAATCAGGAACCTCGATCCAAATTGGTTATGCATTTCTACGGCTAAACCAAACTGTAAAGGTGCAAGGAGAACTCTAGGTCTAACATCCTGCATTATCGCTTGACCTATCGATGCAAGTTTCAAATCATTGTCTTTGCCTGCAAACATATTCCTGAGAAAAATCACAACAAAATAATTAATGAATATTTTAACTTACTAAAATGCTTGGGAAGGGCAGCAAACAGTAATTTATGAAGCCTCCTTTCTTTGGAAATTCAAAATACTATATGAAAAGTGTCTTTTGGGAGTTACGGGGACGGGAGAACGGGGATGGGAGAGAGAGTCTGCTCAGACTTGACCAGTACCACAGCCTACAGGCGCCAGGTTTATGACCACCAGAATATTAAAATATTTTATTGCTTGTTTTCGGCAAGGGACTGCAAGCAGGTGCGGCTAATAAAAAAAGAATACTTACAGTAATTGAGACTAGAATCGGAGGGACCCTTTAAAGATGGCGTCCGTTGACTCCTTTCTCCGAGGTTAATTTTAATAAACTTTTTTTTAATCTGAAAGAGTAGTTATTCCTGCCCACAATGCAATTTAAAAACCTCTGTTAGCAATTTATATGAGGTTGAGACAAAAAAAAACAGCTAGATTGACTGGACTAGTATCAAATAATCTAAAAGGGTTGATATGCCGTAAACCAAAATCAAATAAAACCAAACCAATGAGTTTATAATTATATTCAACTTCATGAAAACTGTTGATTTATAAAATTTTACATTGGTACATTTGTAATTTTTGAAGATATACTTACAATAATTGAGTTGAGAGAGGGAAACTAGAATCGGGGGGACCCTTTAAAGATGGCGGTCGTTGACCTCTTTCCGCAAGGTCAATTTTGGTAAACTTTTTTATCTGAAAGAGGAGATATTCTTGCCCACAATGCAATTTAAAAACCTTTGTTAGCAATTTGTTTGAGGTTCAGCCAAAATTTGACGGGACTAAATAGGCAGAATGCCACTTTGATAAAGGGGCAACTATTTGGTACATAATTTCTAGGGGTACTATGTAGGGAGCTGAGCAGCAAGATGTATGTTTATATTACATTTGAACTTCTGCATGTCAGTACAGTCAGGGAAACAGAAATCCGGAAGGCAATTCCAAAGTCTTTACATTTTTTACATCTACGGATTTCTAATGCATAGGGGTGGAATTTTGCTGTTTGTATGGTTTGTCTGGGGTGTGTACGTCGAAGGGATACAAGGGCTTGTAGTTCGTCGGAGCACTTTCAATTAAATTACTTGTGAAACAGGCAGGGGATGCAACATTTCATCAGTGGGACATCAGTTTAAGCCTAACGGATAGTGCGGGATATATTAAGTTCTCGACTCTCTTTTGGACCCTTTTTGAAGTGGAGATAAGTAGCAGATTCACCAGCCCAAATATGGCAACAATACTATATACATGGCAACAATACTATATACATGGCAACAATACTACATACATGGCAACAATACTACATACATGACAACAATACTACATACATGGTAACAATACTATATACATGGGCGAATGGTAGCGTTGTAAAGGCACACGATACTCTCAGGCGTAAGTAACTTTATAGCACGGTGGTTATGCCCATCTTCTTTGCAGCAGCCTTGGCAATGCACTCAATGTATCTGTTCCAACTCATGTTCCTCCTGAACGTTAAGCCGATGAGTTTTAAAGAAGTATTTTTAGGTAATGTATCGTCAGTCATGTCTATTAGTGGTTGAGAATGTCTCTTGTAATTATTAAAGACAAGGAGCTTAGTCTTGACAGTATTGAATGTGACCATCCATTTTGTCCCCGTTTTGCGTGTCCAGTTGTTTTCGCCTCGTGTATGATATTAAAAAAAAAATCATTGCATTAAGAAGAAATAAAATATTTTAAATCAAGATCTCATGTATTTCTATTAGAGAATAAAAAATGGGGAATTTGTCGGGGGGGGGTTATAAAAGTGAACTTACTTATGAGTGAAATGTGATCATTTTTCAATTACATATGACTTACTTTGTTGTTAAATAAAACATATCAGAAATAGAAATGGGAGATAAGGCCCATGTCAGAGTTAATTACTTAGGCCTCCGTATTCGTCAACTGGAAGAAAGGGGGACAAATCCGCTGTGTGAACATCTGAGATTAGAATTTAAAATCGCGGTCTTTTCTTTTACTTAAAAAAATTCTTCTATTTAAAAAGTGCATGGAATATAAAATAAAAATATGGACAAATTCTTATAAAGAAAGAATGGAAGAAACCATTGACAGGATTTACGATAATGTATGATTGAGTCTATGAATGTTGCGTTGCTCTTAGAAAAGGCAGCCGATGATTTTCCAAGGTTATCAATCAATAGTTACATAAAGAAGGTTTTTTTACATGAAGGTCACCACTTATCAAGGCCCAGGAGCCCCTCGCGGATAAGGGTTACTGCATGTACAGTAATCAATGAGATAGTGTCGTAGTAATTATTAGTATTGGATATTTGATAGGATGTTTTACGTAAAAGAGCGGTTTGTCAGGAATTTGTTTATGTTAGACTTGAAGGCATCCAATTTGTAGCCAGATGGGAAACAAGCAAACAGAAGAGAGTTTCATAGTCGAGCACTTCTAAGAAAGAAGCTCTGCTCATGGAATCTACGTTTGAATTTAGGCACATATAAGGAGTGGGGAAAATTAATGACAGTAGTTTCAGCTAGGCGGGTGTTTCGTGAAAGATTGGTGAGGGGGGACGAGAGATTAGCTGCAGTTTTTCCTCTTTTACTGGCAACTACATAAAGACATACTGGAGGGGCGCTACTCTTTTCCTAGGATCACTTCTCTTTCTCTGTCTTTAGTTTGATTCGACCGAGGAGTGAATTCCAGGCTCTCAGTCCATTAGCGAACACTCTAACCAGCGTGTTATATATGCTAAGTACTTGTTGACATTTGATTTGAAGAAGAATATGTTTTAGTCTACATGGAAGTATTCCCATGATAACGTGTTCCACGGACGAGGAGCCTTTACATGTTCAGAGAAATATCTCTTGATACTGGGCATATGAAAGACAAAGGAAAATCTTCTTGACGTTTCTGAATTTTTGAGATGAGGGTTGATTATTTTTATTATTATTCGTAGGACTACTGTTCTCATCTTGAGTGTGATTTTCACAACGTTGCCGTCGATATAACCTCCGACCTTCTTCAGATGACAACAGTAGTCCGATGAATAATGATACAGAAAGTCTTCTTGTGCTGAAAAAAACCGGGAGTTTTTAAGTTAGTTATCTCTGTTTTAGTAAAGCATAAATTATGTTAAAATGTGTGTGAAATTTATGTGAATTTTATATGAAAATGAGTTGAAAGAGATTAATATAAATCAGTGTTAACTTTTGCATAGAAGTAATTTTTAATTCGGCTTGTTGGTATTGAAGATCATGTAAAAAAGATGAAAAACTTTTTTTTAAAGTTTGTGATAGAAAAAAGATTATTGTCAAAGTGTTACAGCCAATTTATTGAAACCAATCGAACTGGAGATATTAAATAATGGACGAATACTTAACATAATTAAATTCTTCTTTAGTAAAAGAAGAATCCATGTTGCCCTCGATGGTTGCACATCAAAACAATCTGATATAAATGCGGGTGTACCTCAGGGATCGATTATCGGATCTTTATTATTCCTAATATTCATAAATGACCCCTGATGAAATTGTCTCTGAGATGGGTATATTTGCTGACGACACCACGCTCTAAAACAGACACGAGGGAAAACAAATGAAAACCCATCAAAGGCAAAACGGGGCCAAAATGGATGGTCACATTCTATACTGTCAAGACTAAGCTCCTTGTCTTTAATAATTACAAGAAACATTCTCAACCACTAATAGACATGACTAACGATACATTACCTGAAAATACTTCTTTCAAACCCATCGGCTTAACGTTCAGGAGGAACATGAGTTGGAACAGATACATTGAGTGCATTGCCAAGGCTGCTGCAAAGAAGATGGGCTTAACCACCGTGCTATAAAGTTACTTACGCCTGAGAGTCTCCTGTGCCTTTACAACGCCACCATTCACCCGTGTATATAGTATTGTTGCCATGTATGTGGTATCGTTGCCATGTATATAGTATTGTCGCCATGCATATAGTATTGTTGCCATGTATATAGTATTGTTGCCATATTTGTGCTGGTGCATCTGCTACTTGTCTCCACTTCAAACAGGGTCCAAAAGAGAGTCGCCAACTTAATATATCCTGCACTATCCGTTAGGCTTAAACTGCTGTCCCACTGACGAAATGTTGCATCCCCTGCCTGTTTCACAATTATTTTAATTGAAAGTGCTCCGACGAACTACAAGCCCTTGTACCCCTTCGACGAAAACACATCAAACAAACCATACAAACAGCAAAATTCCACCCCTACGCATTAGAAATCCGTAGGTGTAAAAAATGTAAAAACTTTGGAATTGCCTTACGCATTTCTGTTTCCCTGACTTTACTGACATCCAGAAGTTCAAATGTAATATAAACATACATCTTGCTGCTCAGCTCCCTAACCAAATAGTTGCCACCTTTATCAAAGTCGGACTTTGCCTTGTTTGGGGTGAAATTGCAGTAAAATAAACGGATTTATTATTAGAAATATATATTTAAATTATATATATATATATATATATATATATATATATATATATATATATATATATATATATATACATTGTAATATATCTGAACATATAACAAATATATATTTTATATACATATTTTTTTAAGATATACATATATATATTTAAAGAGATATATATATATAATATATATATATATATATATACTACTTTACTTGAAACACATATATATTTACATAATATATATTTAAAAAAATATATTCATTTAAACATGTATATAAACTGTTCTTAGCCGTTAGCATATAAGTAACGCAGAACAAAGATATCTTAGTTTTATTCTTTTTCTCATTTTTAATTATTTTAGTCTTATGAATGGACAATACGTTGATAGGAAAACGTTTTCTAACACGTAATTAACGGACATTTAAAAACTGAAAACATTTCATTATAACGTTTTATCTTTTTTTTAATCTTTTAATATTTTTTAATCTTCATATATTTTCATTTTAAACTTTCATTTTTTGTTCATCCATTTTTTAAATCCACGTTTCAATCGTGTTTTTGAGTTTTTAACTTTTTCAATATTCATTTATTCTTGGATTTCTTAATGAATTGGACATTTGAAATTGTATTAATTTTGTAAAGAAATCCCTACAAATTGACCAAATTTTCAATTTTTGACATAAACAAAAAAGAAATCATCCGAATTTTTTATTGCCGTTTTCGTATTCAATTGTTTACAACGAAAGGTAAGATTGTTTTTCGATATTTTATTACTTTTAACAATGCAATGCATTTTACGTCAGTGTATTTTTTTTTTTATTTCTATGAACATCTCGATTTCCTCTTTACCGGGTCAGTTTTGCTTAAAGAAATTTAAACGGTAAAGAAATTGAAAGTTAAACGTGTAGTTTTTCACTTTAAACGACTGTCGACTGTGAAGTCATTTTAACGTTCAATATTTTAAATCGGTTCCTCCAAAATTGTGTACCGGAATTTATAGAAAGCAATTTACTATCTAAAAAAATATTTCTTAATTTTCTTTGGAAACTAAAATTCATTTGTTTTATAAATGGATCCGGAATTGAACAAACATTATTTTAACAAACCTTTTCCTTTTTTCAAATTAAATTACAATTGAACTTTTGGGCGCTAATATAAAACACGGACCGTACTGAAATAGTAACGTTACAAACAAGAAAAAAGATTTAAAAATATATATATATATAACAAGTAGACGTATTTTAAAGTTTTATTTGTTTCGAAAATAAAATGTCGAATTGCAGAGTTCAAAAGAAATCAACATGGCCGACAAGTATAAATGTTTGTAGTTTTTTTTTAATGATTTAAGCGATTATCGAGACTTCCCAGATTTTAATAATAGCTCAGATCAGTAAGTGCACTAGCACCAGAAATTTAAACGGTAAAGAAATTGAAATGGTAAAATGTATAGTTTTCCACTTTAAATGACTGTCGACCGTGAAGTCATTTCAACGTTCAATATTTTAAATCTGTTCCTCCAAAATTGTGTACGGGAATTTATAGAAAGCAATTTACTATCTAAAAATATCTTTATATTTTTAATTTTCTTTGGAAACTAAAAATTTGGTACTCATGCAGTGAATGATCCGTGCTGAAATAATAACGTTATTATTTAAAAGGCCGTTCTTAACATGAAGAGGGTGTTTTTGTACATATTCTGTACTTCAACTTTACAATTGAATAAAAAAAAACATAAAACTTTAAACGTGGAAATACGATTTAAAAAATAGCGCGGATCACTCTCTGCATTAGCACCAAAAATTTATTTGTTTTATAAATGGATCCGGAATTGAACAAACATTAATTTAATAAACCTTTTTCTCCTTTCAGATTAAATTAAACTTTAACTTTTGGTGCTTATACAAAATACGGACCGTGCTGAAATAGTAACGTTATTATTTAGAAACCCATGCTTAACATGGTGAGCGGGAACATAAAATAATATTCTGTAGTTTCATATAAAATTTAATAAACAACAAAAACCATAAGAATTGAATTCAACCTGAACATCCTATAATAAGTAAAAGCAATGTGGGTCCTAAAACTAACATTAAATACTGAATAATAAAAACATACCTCGGGTTTGTATTACTGTACGCATAGATTCGAAAAATGTTGTCAAAACACAAATATATAACAAATAAATGTTATCAAAGGCAAGATAAGTTACTTTTCTACCAAACTGGATATGATTTTATTCAATGTAACATATTTATTCAGCTCGAAAAACATACAGTGTTTAGCGATGTATTCAAAAATTCAAGATGGCGTCTCACACCCTCTTTAACACCGTAAGTTTGGAAAAAGGTGTTATAAATAAAAAAAAAAACTATACAAAATATTATTAAAAACCCGCCGAATATATGTCACGCTATGTCACGGTAACATATATTGACCGAGTTTTTAACAGTATTTTATCCGGTTTTTTATTTATAACATATTTTCCCAAACTTACCGTGTTAAAGAATCAGACGCCATCTTGAATGTTCCAATACATCGGTAAACACTGTATGCTTTTCGAACTGAATAAATATGTTACATTGAATAAAAACACGAAAAATATATCCAGTTTGGTAGAAAAGTAACTTATCTTGCTTTTGATAACATTTATTTGTTCTATATTTGTTTTTTGACAACTTTTTCGAATCTGTGTACAGTAATACAAACCCGGAAGGAACATTTTTTACTAATATTGTCATTCTCTTTGCGACAAAAAATGTTTATAAGGGAATTCGATGAACTGAACTCCATGGCGTTTTTAGAATTATTTAATCAAGAAATTCAAGTTTTACGGCATTGCTTTTATTAAATTGTTAGGTGAAAGTACAGAATACAACAAGCTCTCTATGTTAAATGATAAGTTTCTAAGCAATTTATTATTTCCACACATAAATAAAATGCAAGATAATTTTTTTTATATCCATAATTTCATTTTTTTTAAATAAGTTCTGAAAAAAAAAAAACGTACTAATAAGAGATAAACATTTGAAATAACGCGCGTTTTTTTTTTTTTTTTTTTTTTTTTTTTTTTTTGTCTCAAACATTTCATGACCTCACTTTGCTGTATTTTCTTTTTAAGAATTTAATGGCGGCGTCGTATGAAAAACAATGAATTCAGGAATATCTTTTTTTTTTTTTTTTTTTTTTTACAAAGGCATCACCACATTATCAAGGCCCAGAGGCCACTCAAGGATAAGGGTTAAAGAGTGTACAGTAGAAATTGGTCAATATAGTAATCATTAGTAATGAAAATTTGGTAAATTTAATAACTTATGTAAAATACGGCATTACTGAAAAATGCTATTTATGCAAACATTTGAAAATGATTTTACTGTTATATAACTTGAGAAAAATACTACGAAACAATTTGTTCAATTGTAATAATAACGTTATTATTTAGAAACCCAACCAGAAGAGGTAGGGGACCCCATTTAACTATTTTGAACTTAAACTAACAATAAATACTATAAATTTGAATTTAACCTGAAACTCCTATCTAAAAAAAAAGACAAAAAAAAAACACGGTTCGTAAACTGCAGAAGTTCCAATAGAAAAGTTTAATTTGTTTCATTTTTTTTGCTTAACAATATACTGTGAAAATTGAATTTAACTTGAAAATCCAGCAGTCTTGCAGTTAAGTCCCGGCGAAGTTCGACAACTCTAGTAGGGTCACAACAGTATTTTACACCGTCAAATCACAAATTATTAGTTTTAAAATAAAAAAAATATGTTATTAATATAAAAATATAATTAATAAAATTTCGACGAATTATCAAAAGCATAAGACAACAACACTTTAAGAAATTTTTAATTTTCAAAGTTTTATTTTATATAAATTTATATTTTGTTACGTGGTTCATTGCTTCACATTTTATTTTGTTCGTTTTTCTGTTAAGACAATAATACACTTTCTAAAAAAAATGTTTAATTTTTCTGTTAAATAAATAATTATAAATATATAAAACTGTATATGTTGTTCGTTTACTTTATTTAATCAAGTGCTTACTTCCAATATCAAAATATTTTTTATATTAATTACATATTTTTTTAAAAAGTTAATAATTTTATTTTAAAACAAATAATTCGTAATATTCGTGATTTGACGGTGTAAAATACTGATGTGACCCTTCAAGAGTTGTCGAACTTTGCCGGGACTTAACCGCAAGAGGCGCAAGACTGTCGAAAATCCTAACGAAAATAGTACGGTCTGTATTCTGCATATACTGAAGAAAAATATAGCATTTTAATTTGCATCGTGCAAGCATGTTCGTAATTTTGGAAAAGGACGAGGTAACTGTTTGTTAATACAGAACAACTATTTTTAGCATCTATAGTCGACCACAGCTGAATTGATATTAAATAACAAGGAATTGTTGAAATAAATTATCGTAGTTTTAGCAAAATGCGCAGTTATTAATCTTTTGTTTTTGTATCGATTCATCAAAGTATTCCATGCTTAATAGTATATTAGCAATATTTGGCCACTAAAAGAAAATGAATTTATTTAAAGGTTTTTCGTAAAATTACTGAAAATATTGTTTTGCTAATCTGAAAGATAATAATTACTTATAAACATATTTTAAACCTTATTTCAAATTATTTACGGTAAATGTTATCTTACGTCAAAACAGAACGCCGACCTCTATATTGTTTTTTTTAGGGGTATTCGAGGTCGCTGACAACGAATCTGATAATCAAACCCGCCGCAAATTTACCGTTTGCATGGTATTAACCCCTAGACCTTGGGACTATTTTGTGCCATTTCACCGCCTTTGGCAATGTCTTTCTTACATGGTACATTCGCGTGCGAACGGGCGTAGTGGGGTGTCGTATCACATCGCGTAGGAATCTTTCAAATAAGAAAGTAAAAAAAAAAAAAGCGTTTTTTTTGTTTTTAATTATCAAAAAATAAAGTTTTCACCGGCGGTTTGCCAAAAAAAAAAAAAAAAACGGTAAATTTGCGGCGGGTTTGATTATCAGATTCGTTGTCGGCGACCTCGAATACCCCTAAAAAACAAATTATAGGTCGGTGTTCTGTGGTGACGTAAGATAACATTTACCTTATTTACATTAAAAGAAAAAAAATCCAAAAAAAGAATGGACGCTTGTATATACTGTTACCTAAAAAAAAGTCTTTTGTTTTTTTTAATACGGTAAAAATTAGATTTAATCGCTCCGTGTTCTGCATATACTGAAGGAATATTTTTTTTTTTTTTTACTGAATTAATGACGCCGTCGTACGAAAAAACCATTCGTTCATGAGGTATAAAAAAGTATATTTATGATTTTTTTTTAATCCTGAAAAATGCTGTTTATGAAAATATTAAAAAAAAATGATTTTATATATATATATATATATATATATATATATATATATATATATATATATATATATACATAAATTAAGAAGATTACGAAACAATTTGTTCAATTGTAAATCGAAATAATAGCGTTATTAAGAACCCCAATCAGAAGAGGAAGGGGGCCCATTTCGAACTAACAATAAATACTATAAATTTGAATTTAACCTGAAACTCCTATAATAAAGAAAATAAAAATAATTAAAAAAAAAAAAAAACAAACAAAAAAAATCACGGTTCGTAAACTGCAGAAGTTCCAACAGAAAAGTTAGTTTTTGTTTTGTTTTTTTCTGACAATATACGGTAACATTGAATATAATTTGAAACTCCCAACTAAAAATAGTACGGCCGGTATTCTGTATATGCTGAAGAAATTTTTACAGAAATTAATGGCGGCGTCGTATGAAAAACAAATTCAGAAATATATTAAATGGTATGCGGTATTACCATTAGGTGTTAAAAAAAAGATGTATATTAATTTTTTTTTTAATCCGAAAAAATGCTTTGAGAAAACCTAGATTTAATAATATATTTACCATTAAAGAAAAACACTACGAAACAATTTGTTAAATTGTAAATTGAAATAAAGTTATTATTAAAAACCAATCCGAAGCAACACTTATACTTTCATCTAACAATAAATACTATGAATTTTAATTTAACCTGAAACTCCTATCTAAAAATAACACGGTTCGTAAACTGCAGATGTTCCAACGGAATAGTTTTTTTTTTCATCTGCAATATATGGATGTTGTACGTCATCTGTAATTTTTTTTACCTGTCTGCTTAATGTTTTTCAACAGATTATTATCGAATGGTCACTAATGTACCAGATTATCCCAAATATTTTTTTTAAAAGAAATAACATTTTTAAGGGGTGCGCTGTTTCTAATTCAACGTTCTAACAAATCGATGCCCCATTTAGGGCAGTCTTGCACTTTACGCCCGGCTAAGTCGAAAGTAAGTTCGACAACTCTAGAAGTGTCATATTAGTATTTTGCACCGATAAATCATGATAATATGAAAAAATATTTAAATATTTAAAAAAATATTTTATTTATTTCAAGTTTTATGCTTTCTTTTCTGACGCACGGCAAAGTTTAACAGTTTTAATATTTTCAAATTATTATTTATTTGTTTAATTTTCAAAGTTGTTTATTTTCGGAAGTCTTGCAGTTATTCGAAAGTAAGCTCGACAACTTTAGAAGTCAGTATTTACACCGTCATATCACGTATTATGAATTATTAAAATTTTAAAACATAAAATTTAAAAAAATATATTTAATAAAAAAATATTTTAAAAATTATTTAAATATTTATTGTTATTTTCTTTTCTTACGCACAGCAAAGTTTCACTGTTTAAAAAAAAAAATTAATTTAATTTGAGGATAAAATTCTCAAATACGGATATTACAAATTATTAAAGTTTTATCACGATATTACGAATTATTAATGTATTCAAATATTTTTAAAAAATATTTAGATATTTTAAAATATTTTAAAAATATTTTATTTCAAGTTTTACGCTTTACACACGACAAAGTTTCAGTTTTTTTTTGTATTATATTTTGTTCTGTTAAGACAATAATACACTTTCTAAAAAGTGTTTCTTTTTTCTGTTAAATAAATAGTTATAAATATATAAAAGTGTGTATTTTGTTCGTTTACGTAGGTGTGTCAGAAACTGCGTGAAAAATATTGAATAATTCGACCCCCTGTTTTTCCAAGCTTATAACTACTCGAAATATGTAATTCAAACCCTATTTTATTTTCAATAAAAGGAGCAAGGACCAAGGTTTAATTAAAAAAAAAAAAAATGTTTAAAAAAATTTTTTTTTTAAACTAAGGACTTTATAGGTAAATTTCTGAACACTTCTTTTTTTGTTTTAAATTTGAATATATTATTTATTGATTTTCTTAATCTTCAATTTATGAGATATAAATCTTTGGTGTGTAAATTAATTATTTACTTTTTAATAGACATTTCAAAATGAGGGGGGGGCGTGAATTAAAAAAAAAACCGCTTGTCTTAAATATTATATTCGGTTTATTGGAAAGAGCAAAAAATTTCACTGGCCCTGAAAATATCGTAAAGATTGAATAAATAGAAAAATTTTGATAGATTTTTAAAGTTTAAAAATTGAAGAATACTGAACTCGTAAAATTCACAATAATTTCATTAGTTTTTTTGTTTTTTTTTTTAAATAAAAAATATTTCTATTACTGTTTATACAAGTTTAATAGTTTATTTTGGAAGTATAATCCATAAAGAAAATAAACAACCCACATTTAAAAGAGAACTTAAGAGTTTTTTTTTTGTTTTTTTTTTTTTATTCGCAGTTTCGTGTTAGGGGTGTCAAAAATTCCCCAAAATTCTGATACACCTGGTGTCATCCAATTTGTTCGATATACTTTTCTTAACAAAATAACACAGGATTTGACGGTGTAAATACTCATGTGACCGTTCTAGAGTTGTCGAACTTTCGACTTTGCTGGGCTTAACTGCAAGACTGTCTTATTTTCTTATATACATTTATATTTTGTTACGTGGTTCATTACTTCAGATTTTATTTATTTATTTATTCTGTTAATGCAATAATACACTTTCAAAAATTGTTTCATTTTTCTCTTAAATAAATGGTTATAAATATATAAAAATGTATATTTTGTCCGTATGACCCTTCTAGAGTTGTCGAACTTACTTTCGACTTTGCCGGGTGTAAGTGCAAGACTACCTCATTTTGGAAGCATCGACTTTTTTTTTTGTAGCCCTTTATTGGCATTTTTTGAAAGCCAAACAGCTTTTTAAAGTCAATATTTTCGAAAATTAGCCGAAAAAAGTCGATGCTTCCGAAAAAAGTTAAATAATGAAACGTGTTTGTGTTTTTTTAAATTAATTAATTTATTTATTGATAATCTGGTTGATTAGTGACATTTTATTAATAATCCGATGAACGTTTTTTTAAAAAACGCAAAAAAAATATTACAGAGGTTGGGAGTTACCGCTTTAATACGTTCGCCACATATTTACATTTGGACATCGAAATATTGAATTGTCAGTGAAACCAATCGTTTCTATTTTATTTTCACGTCGCAATAATAAATGTATTTAAAATTCCAGCAAACGAGTAGTTTTCAAGATATGAAGAATTTTACGTAAATTGAACACCCACACGTTGACGCCCCTCCAACAAAAATTCGGCAAATGTGTATTTCAGCGGCGTAAATTCAAGTCTTACACTAATGATGGCCATAAAGTGGGTGATCATTATACGTTAAATTATTATAGAAAAGTGATCCCCCACTTTCTTTAAACTAACATTTCTTCATATCATGGAAACTACTCGTTTGCTGGAATATTAAACGTTATTTTCGTTTTCAACATCCTCAAAAACTTATGTCTTAATTGTTCAAGTTTTTTTTTTTTCTATAGCGTTGAAAGTTGACTGTCTGCTCCTTGCTGAGCTTATATTCCAAACATTCCCAATAGGTGTCGCTAGCAGTTTATCATTCAAAAACAAAATGGCGTGAAGTTTTTCTTCGATAAAATGTCTCATAATATTTGATTTTCTTAAATAAAAAAAAAAAAACTACTTGATCGATTTACGTGATTTTTGGAATATGACATCTTCATGCAGTGACAAGTACGCACATTATAAAGATTTTTTCAGATTTTTATAGTAAAAAAAGTTTACTTGTGGACCAAATATATTTTTTATAAAATCCCGAAAGACAATGTAAAAACATTAATTATTAATGAAAATAAATTTCGAAGATAATTAGCGAAAATGAAGTTCTGCTAAGATTTTCACAAAATAACTCCCTTGTGACGATTCGATCTCGTTTTTTTTTTGTTCTTTTTTTATTATTTAGCAAATCTCAATTCTCGTTAATTGTATTCGAAACGTATTTTCATTTATATTATCTGCATCGTTTTTCGTAATTTTTGGGTATGTCCATAAGTGTTACATGGTAATTAATTGTATACCACTGGTTTTACTTGAAAGTTTCTATAATGCAGAGTACCCATTTTTGGGTGCACAAACTTAAAAAAAAATATTTGCCAGCCATTGTTAATGATAAATTACACTTTAGCATTCATATCTCTGGCATAAAAAATATTTTTCTTCAGAATTCCCCTTCATTAAAAACAAACACCAATGCGTGTTTAGATTAGTGATCTTTTAAACAAACGAATTTAAGAAGAAAACAGAATTACGTACTTACCTGTCGTGTCAAAATTATTATAGATTTTTAAAAAATTACGAAAAATATACAGTAAAATAATACTAGTAGAATAGAAAGTAAAATTTGTCGAAATTTTTGGGTTGTTTTAAAAACGGAATGAAAATTAAAATTTCGTTCAGTTTTCATCTTTTTTTTTCTGTTTTCAAATTGCTCTAGTCTCACATTTTACTTAAGAAATGGTTGAAAAACAAAATATACTTTTCCAGCAAGGAAGTTTAGATTTCTTGAAACATGCCTTCTACCTCTCATTCATACCGAAACAACATATTTTATTCCTTTTTTTCATTGGGCATTGACACATAATTTGCGCATCTTACATTCAACATTTTTCTCCAAAAGTACAGTGTTTGACGTTATTAATTCTCTATCTTATCGTTTTTCATAATTTTTAGATATGTCAATTACTGTTACATAATTAAGTGTATATCATAGGTTTTATTTTAAAATCTATTTTTCGAATTTAAATCTAATAAAAAAAATCTTATAATGTGAGAAAAATATTTGTTAAATTTGGAATATTTTTGTTTTGTATTTCGGATCCAGTTATGCTTTATTTTATTGTGGAATAAATTTACAAAATGAAAGTTTCTCTAATTATTTGTTCTATAATCCAGAGAACACATTTGTTAGTGATAAAAAAAATAATTGTCAGCAATTGTGAAAACATTTCAATTTATAATTTATATTTCTGGTATAAAAATGTATCATTTATATTTCTGGTATAAAATAAATGTATGCTTCATATTTCTGGTATAAAAAAATGTATGCTTTATATTTCTGGTATAAAAAAATGTATGATTTATATTTCTGGTATAAAAAAATGTATGATTTATATTTCTGGTATAAAAAATGTATGATTTATATTTCTGGTATAAAAAAGGTATAGCAATTGTGAATAAAACATTTAAATTTATCATTTATATTTCTGGTGTAAAAATATTATTCTTGTTCCAGAATTCGATTACAGTAAAAAAAACAAACAAAAACCACCTGATTCTTGTGTAAATTCGTGACCTTATAAATTAACGCATTTCACATGAAATAGAATTACGTACTTACTTGTCATGTCAAAATAAGTCTAGATTCCAAGAATTACGAAAAAATGATTGAGTAAAAAATAATTTCAAGTGAAATAAAATTTCTTGAATTATTGCGTTTTTAATGTTTTTAATGTGGACGAGTTAAGAGACCATATTAATTATGAAAAACTGGTTTATCTCACTTGACTTGCATTGACTTAAATTAAGGCCTAACCTTTTTTAACAGAACGTAATTATGGACGATTTTTTGTTTAAAATGCATCTAGCACATTGACTGGATCATTATGAGTAAATTTTTTAAACATATGTTAATTTCGACATAATGTTTTCACCTGAAATGCGTTGGGTTTAAACGCTTACGAATCTACGCAAACACTTTATATTTTCTCGTAATTATTTTCTATAGGTTAATTTGAAATATTTTTGACATTTATTCTAATTTCGACATGATTAGTAGGTATGTCATGTTTTCATTTGAAATACGTTTATTTAAAACATCATTAATATACAAACACCGAAAAATCTTTCTGATGTGCATAGCCATAACGAAACGAATTTATCATATTTTAAAAGTCATGTAAATGTATAAGGTAGTTAAAATATTTTAGGGAAAACTATCTTAGGCAATTAATGGGAATTCGCAGGCATTACAATATAAAGCCAATAAGCACGGCTTATTGTTGAGTTATCTTTCTTTAATGATATTTTTAGTAGAGGATCATAGATTATTTCTACAACACCTATAAAATGTGATTTTCTTATTTAAAAATAAAACTATTTGAAAAATGTACGTGATGTTTGGAACATATTTTCGTTTCGTGAAAACATCATGTGAAAAAAATAGTAGTCTGAACATCCGTTTTTATTGTAAAACAAATTAACAAATTGGCATAAAATAAAACATGAAACATTTGTAAACAATTTTTTAACTTGTGTTTTACGAAAATAATACTTGATTTGGATTTCTTGAAGGTTTGCATTTCCAACGTGTCTTCAAGTCTGTAAAAATTACGATGTTGAGGAGAAATTAATCTAATTGACGTTTTCCGAGCGACTGTGTTTGAAATTAGATTTTTTAATGTTTTAAGTTAAACGCCAATGTTAATTTTTTTTTTAATAAAAAATGAGGTGTTCTTTTTTTTCGTTTACATTACAAACTGTATATTACAAACTTTATTAGACACACGAACAAAAATATGTTATATCTTAACTTTTTACAAACTATTACGTGCATAAAAAAATATACTTTATAAAATTCCGAGCGGCTTTGGCGGGAAGAAGATATATTTAACGGGATCTCTAATTTGTTTAAATTTTAACTAACGATTAACATTGACGTTTGACTAAAAACACGAAAAAAACTCATTTTCCCAAAACCTGTCGAAAAAATCATTCATAAATATATTTTAATTTAGTTTGGTTAAAGAAATTTAGAATTTTATGAAATATAAATAAAAAAAATATTCATATTAATATTTTAATTATGTTCGGTTAAAGGAATTTACAAATCCTCTTATATATTGCTGAACAACTTTTTTATCAATTGAAAGCACTGCAAGTGCGTTAAGTCTTTCGCAACCCATGGTGTTCCTTAGAAAAGATTTTATTCTTTTTTAGAGTTGAAAAACAACGTTCTACCTCTGATGTAGTCATGGGAATTGTCAAGATAATTTTTATGAGTTTTGTGATTTCACTAAGAACATCGTTTAAATTGTTTTCCAAAATAAATTTCAGGAAATCAGTTACTTTGCAATACTCATGGATATCTGACCTACTATAAAATATTTCTAGCTCAGTTTCAAACTTTCCTTTGTCAATCATGGGATATGCTTCAGTTGTCAAGGATATCTCTTCTGTAGGTAGTTTTTTTTTCTTAGAACTAGCAAAGCTTTTCTTGTAAAACAATTTAGCAAGTATTAAATATTTAGTTGAAGAATATCTGATAAACAGATATATAGTCACGCAGTTCTTTAGCTTCGCCCTTTAGTGTTTTTGAAGGATTTTCACAGTATTTGGTGTTTCTTACCTCTAAAATAGCAGTTTTGAAATTTGTTATGTATTCATTGACCTTATATATGCTAATTTCCTGAGAACCAATTTCAATATGACACAATATGACTGAATTTCAGTGACAGTTTTTTAACGCTTAAACATTTACATGAACTCTATTTATGTTAAAGTTCCACCTCGTGGCGGATGGACGTGGAATGCTTACATCCAGATGCTTCTTGAGAATGGACAGACGCTGTGGTGATCTAGAAAAGAAAGTCGGAATAGCCAAATGTATGAGATAAATATTCTAGCATTTCGTCTAATGCTTTCTGCATTTCTCATTAAATTAAGTTGATGCGCATAACAGTGAGTGAAATGTGCATTACTATAAACTGCTTTTATTTTCGCCTGAACACCAGCTGTTTTGCCTTTCATGGCATTTGCATCATCAAATGTCTGAGCTATCAGTTTTTGGCGATTTCCTTGAAGGATTATATCTAATTGTTGTAGAATACATTTTGATATCCCATAAGCGGTTTGGTTTTCTGGAATAAAGAATCCCCAAAATCGTTCAAGTATTTTTCATCCAAGACGTACCGTAGAACAATGATCATTTGTGTATGTTCAGACACATCTGTTGTATCGTCAGCCATGACAGCTACAAAGGAAGCTTTGCTAATTTCTGCCCTTATTTCATCGCGGTATATTTATAAAAAAACAGTCAAGTATGTCATTCTGAATAGTCTTGGAAACACCTTTGAAGAGACTACTGGTTTCTAAGTGATTCCTTAAATCTGGATCTAATTAAGATGCGAAATTAAATAATCCTCTAAATACACTTGGATTAACTGAATCATCTTTTTCATCATGTCCTCGTAAGGGAGTTTCAAAGTTCCCACAAAATAAAATACAATCTATTATTTCAGATAAAATTTCACAGTTCTTCTAAACATTCATGTTATGATGATTGATTGAAAGTCTGTAGGCCTCACTAAGTTTTTCTTTAATATTTAGGGTCCCTAAAATTCATAGGAAAACTACATTGTCAACGTGCTTCTTTGACTTCTCATGCTTTTCAGTTCTATCATTCATTTTGCTAATAGTTCTGAAACTATCTTTTGTCCACGTTACATAACCCCCCCCATTCAACAAACAAGGAAAGCAAAACTATGCCTTTTTTTTAGTTTACAGCTGCAAAGCCAACTTTTCCGTTTGTACCATTCAGAATTAGAGCTATGAATATACTTTGTTGTTGCTAATGCCTGGCTGAGATATTTGAATATCAGGCGTTGAACGTCCCATGTAGATTATGTCTTCATGAAAAATTTGCTATCCTGTACTTTAAAGAACCCCAACATCTATATAACTGTAGAAGAGAAATAGCGAACAACTGTATTCACAGGATAAAAATTTACTCTAGGATAGCGATAAAAAATAATTTTAAAATTCACAAAAACAATAGAAAATAAACAAATAAATAAATTAAATAAACCTGAATACACATAAACTATCATATATATATATATATATATATATATATATATATATATATATATATATATATATATAACATAAACTAACCTAGATTTAAAATAGGTCAAGAAATTAGATATCCGGGCTAAATAGAGCACACACAAACGAACAGGTCAATCAGAGGTCAAATGGGCCTTTGTCTGAAAAGTGCATGCTCATTGGCTGATAGAAAGGCCGCGGTGGATACTAGAAAGCTGATTGGCTAACTAAAATCTCAATAGAAGGTGCGTATATAAAAACGACAGACAACCGGAATATTCAGTGTAGCTTAATCGCCACATATATTTTATAACTTATGTATATGCGTGTGTGTATATATATATATATATATATATATTATATATATATATATCTATATAATACTAAAAGTCTATGGATCTTGTATGTTTGCAATCAGATTTCCGGTTTTCAACATCCGGTTGCGCATGCGTAAATAGCAACGTCTTCAATCCGTTATTCCAATTCCGGAATTTTTATATCGCTTTTAATACAAACAATTTCATTTAATTTGATCAAATAGTTTTTTGTTTTTTTTTAACGGCTAAAAACATTCAACTTCGTAAAGTCTGTCGCAGTTTCAAAAAAACTTCTCCCTTTTAAAAAAACAAAAGTAAACAAACAAGAAAAACAACACTCATTATTAATAGAAACAGCGGCGGTGAAATAAAACACCTCTCACTTTCCCTCTAATAGATTTCAACACTCCTACTCCCTCTGTTTTCGTTACGTACGCGAGAAATATTTAATTCATGTCATTATAAATAAATAATTTTATAAAATCAACCGTAGTTTTTTTTTTTAACGGCTAAAAACATTCAACTTCGTAAAGTCTGTCGCAGTTTCAAAAAAACTTCTCCCTTTTAAAAAACAACACTCATTATTAATAGAAACAGCGGCGGTGAAAGAAAACACCTCTCACTTTCACTCTCATAGATTTCAACACTCCTACTCCCTCTGTTTTCGTTACGTACGCGAGAAATAGTTACGTGTATGTGTGAGAGAGAGAAAAAGGGAGCGATGTAAAACTGGATAGTTAAGCGAAAGGAAAACATAAAAGTTTTTTTAAAACACTCAAATTGTACAAAAAATGTTGTAAATAGAAAAGTATTGTCTTACTTTTAGTGACCTTATTATTAGCATATGAATACAATATTTATTTTCTGTACAATAAGTGCTTAAGCACCCTTGCTTTTCAGCGATACATATTCAATAAAATAAATTGATTAATATAATTAATCTGGATATAAGAGAGTTAGAACCTGATAAGAAGTCTCAATTAAGCAAAAGGATAACAAAAGTTTTCTTTAAAAAAAATTAATTGTACAAAAATGTAAATAGAAAAGAATTGTCTTAATTTTATTGACCTTATTATTAACATACAAATTAAATATTTTACACAATGGGTACTGAATGTTTGCTTAAATTAAATGAAAAAAGTTACATTTTATTTTCATTTTCTATTTAAAAAGCCATTATTAACATGTGGAGAGTGTTTTTTTTTTATTATTCTGTACTTTCAACTAACAATTTCATTTAAAAGATGATATATCAAAATTTGAATTTAACTATAATAAGGATTATGATACCTGTTCAGTGCATATTTACCTATAAGTATGACCAACCACTTATAATTCAGTAACTGTAATTTAAAAAAAAAATAACAATTATAATAAACAGAACGACTCATAGAAATCTATCTATATTCTTTTTTCATTTTAATATACTTTCATAGAAATGCTTCTGTTATGTAAAAAAAAACTATTTTCTTTATGCCACAAGTGTCACGCTCATACATGAATTCCATAGCTAATATAACGTACTGACCCAACGGGTCACGAGTGGTCTAGTATATATATATAAGTTAAAAACATTTCTAACTAAAATGTATTGTAGAAAAAATGTAAAAAATGTTTTATTACATTTTCACCACAAACAAGGCACATTTCCACTTTGGAAACAACTACTAGGGTACTATGTAGGAGTTTGGGCAGCAAGATGTTGGTTCACGTTACACTTGAACTTCTGCACGTCAGTACAGTTGAGGAAGCGGGGACCTGGAATGAAATTCCAAAGTCTAGCGGTTCTGGGGAAGAAACTACTGGAGTAGAATGATCTTTTTGCATCTAGAGATCTCTACAGTGTGGAGGTGGGATTTAGCAGCCTGTCGGGTTTGTCGAGGGTGTTCTACGTTGTGCGGGCACAAGTGCTTGCAGTTCGTCAGAGCATTCACCATTAAAATACATGTAGAACAGGCAGAGCGATGCACCATTTCGTGGATATGACAGAGGCTGAATCTTGGATGCCAGTTCAGGGCCTATCAGATTGGCGACTCTCTTTTGAACCTTGTCTAGGAGCGAGAGATTAGTAGCAGATGCACCAGCCCAAATATAACAACAATACTTCATACATGGGCGAATGGTGGCCTTATAGAGGTACAGGATACTTTCAGGTGTTAATAGTTTTCTAGCACGGTAGAGAGAGCCCACCTTCCTTGCAGCACCCATGGCAATGATTTCAATGTAATTGTTCCAACTCATGTTTCCTGTGAACGTTAGACCAAGGAGTTTGAAAGATGTACTCTCAGATAGTCGCTGGCCATTGCTATAGGTGGTAGAGAAAGTTTCTTGTAATTATTGAATGAAACTAGTTTCGTCTTGGCGGCATTGAATGTGATCATTCATTTTTGTCCCCACTCCACCACAGACCGGAGGTCACCCTCCAGTTTTTCTGCCATTTCCTTAGATATGTGTTCATTTGTTTTCCTGTCGTGCCTGTTATAATGTGGTGTTATCAGCATATATGCCCATCTCAGAGACAGTTTTGTCATGGAGGTCATTTATGAATATTAGGAACAGTAGAGGTCCAAGGATAGACCTCTGAGGCACTCCCGCATTTATATCATATTGTTTAGATTTACGACCGTCGAGGACAACCTGGATTTTCTCTTATCTAAGAAGGATTTAATTATGTTAAGTATTCTACCAGTGATACCGTATGATCTAATCTTCCTGAGGAGACCCTCATGACATACCCTGTCAAAAGTCCTAGATATATCTAGAGCTACAGATCTGCCCTCCCTCGCTTTGTCCAGTGAATGGTATATATGTTCAGAGATTACAGTTAGGATGTCTGCTGTGGAACGGGATTGTCTAAGTCCATATTGTTGATAAGTCAGAAGTTTAGCATCTGTAAGGTGCCGGACTAGAGCATTGTTAATTAAGGTCTCAAATATTTGTGCAAAAAGTGGGAGGAGGCTAATGGGGCGATAATTAAATTGGTTCTTTCGCCAGAATTCTTGAATACTTGTACAAGAGAAACAGTTTTCCAACAGCCCGGAAAGCAAGATTTATTAAGGCATTTATTGTAGAGTTTGGAGAGAACTTGAGCTACTTCCGCTGAGCACATTTTAATAACACAGTTGGGATAAGATCGGGTCCACATGCTTTTGACGTGTCAAGATTTTTATGATGGCATGCACCTGAGCAGGAGTAATTTTCAGATCGTCTAGCGTGGCGTGTGTCCACAAGAAAAGTCAGGTAGTGGGTGGTTGGAAGGGTCCAGTGTGTAGTTGGAGGCAAACCGACTGGCAAGTATGTTAGCCTTGTCGGTTGCTGAGCAAACAACCACGTGATTGTTAGTTAGTGGGGGCATTGTTGATTGTCCATTATTTACTACACTGTTGTAGATTTTCCAGAAGTCACGAGTTACTAGTTTTTGTGCTTCGATGCGTTTTTTAGTGATTTCCGTAAATTCTCTTAGCTGTCGCTATTTCTTTCTTAACGTTATTTCTAGCTGCTATAATACTTCTGTCTCTTCGAACTGAACATATCGGTTAAATCTGCGGTATGCATACTGCATTTGAGCAATGGCAGTTGCGCAACGCGAAGTAAACCATTGGGGAGAGTGGGGCTTGCTCTAAAATTTCCGCATGGGAACATGCGCTTCGATTGCAGTTTTGAACCATTCAGTGGTCTCGTTTACACACTGTTCAGCAGGAAGAGAAAAATATTTTCCCATAGGGCATCTCTGAGATCTCTGATGGCTTCCCAGTCAGCCTTTTTATAATATCTCGTTGTTTGGAGCACTGGCTCTTCAGCTTTGGCTCTAGAGTTTAGGGTGATTTCAACCATTATTACTGCATGATCAGCGTTCCCAAGTGGGCTGTCAGCATTTGTTATACAATCATCGGCAACTGGTCAAAAACAGATCTAAAAGTGATGCGTGTTCTTCCTGGTCAGGGAAACGGGTTGGAAACGTAACAATTTGTGATAGCGGTCGAGATATAGAGAAGCTATGAGTTATGCTACCCGCTGCATCTGTATAAGTAGAGAATCCAAGCCTGTTTGTGGTGGACATTAAAGTCACCAAATACATGTACTTGTGCGCTAGTGTCGAGGGAGAGTGATGTGTCTATGCTGTCAGAGACTTTGTTTATTATGGTGCAGTCCTGGGTCGGGGGAGAGCGGCAGAGAAAATAAAAGTAGCTAATGTTGTGTTGCATGTTTAGTCTAAAGCACATAAAGGCTTGATCATATTTTTTATTCTGTAAAGTTTAACGACTACAAAATAAATAGATTCCAAACTACTTAAAAACACAAACAAAATAAGCCATATAGGTAAAAAAATAACATTAGTCGTATTGGTAGCTTCAAGGCTAAAAGCCCGAACACTTTTAATGGATGAAGTAAAGAATAGATACCCCGTAACAGACGACGCCGCCTGGCGGTGCCAGGCGCACAATTCAACTAACACCGGTGATTCGACCTTGACATTGGCACAAGCACATGGCGTCAGTTGTTTTTAAACACGTCAAATAGCAAACATGCTCGAATATTCACCAGCATTTTTTAAAAAAATATATTTACAAAACCTTTGAAGATTTAAAAGAAAAAGTATATATTTACAAAACATTTTTTTAAAATAAGTAACAAAACGAACGTATTTAAATAAACGGGTGTCTCTTTCTGTTTCGGATTTTTGCGACCAAGATTGATTTTTATGTGCCGTGTTTTGGGGGCTTCTTCTGTGTGCGTTTTTAAGACAATTCAATATTTATTCTTTAAAACATTAACTTCAGCGACAATTAATATATTTTCAAAATAATATTTTTAAATATTACATTTTTACGAATATTCGCGAGCAAGATTTAAAAAAAAAAGACGAGGTGTTTTTTTTTTTCAATTAAATTATATACTTTATTTGAACTTTCAACAAACTTTTACAGACATAAAAATAGACTTTATAGATATTTTATAATAATTTTTTAAAAATATATTTAACGAAAAGTTTTTTTTTATCATTTCATGGTGAATAAAATTTCAAAGTAATAAATGGTGAAAAAAAATATCTCGAAAAGAAAAAAAACACCTCGTCTTTTTTTTTGTTTTAAATAAAACTTTAATTTTAAAATTTCGATGTTTGAAAAACAGTCCATAATATATATTTCATTATAAAAGTTCTATTTTTGTTTGATAAAAAGAATAAAACAGTTAATAAAAAAAAACAGTCCATTAAGTTCAAATAAAGACTGTTTGAATAAAAGTTATAAAAAAAAGATATGAATAAAATAATTTTTTTTTTTATCTCGATTGTTTATACTTGTGATTTTATTATGCATAAAAAATTGCCTCGGCCTAAAAGGATTTCTCCTTCACTGACCACCGACATACATCGCACTGTAAATAAATATTGAATTGTATTAAAAACGCACGAAAAAGAAATGGCCAAAACCGTATAGAATGAACCTTTTTTTTTTAAAGTTTTATTCAAACAGTCTTTATTTGAACTTTTTTTTTTAATCTTGCTCGCGAATATTCGTAAAAATGTAATATTTAAAAATATTATTTTGAAAATATATTAATTGTCGCTAAAGTTAATGTTTTAAAGAATAAATATTGAATTGTCTTAAAAACGCACACAGAACCCCCCCCCCAAACACGGCACATAAAAATCAATCTTGGTCGCAAAAATCCGAAACAGAAAGAGACACCCGTTTATTTAAATATCTTTTATTTAAATACGTTCGTTTTGTTACTTATTTAAAAAAAATGTTTTGTAAATATATACTTTTTCTTTTAAATCTTCAAAGGTTTTGTAAATATATTTTTTAAAAAAATGCTGGTGAATATTCGAGCATGTTTGCTATTTGACGTGTTTAAAAACAACCGACGCCATGTGCTTGTGCCAATGTCAAGGTCGAATCACCGGTGTTAGTTGAATTGTGCGCCTGGCACCGCCAGGCGGCGTCGTCTGCTACGGGGTATCTATTCTTTACTTCATCCCTTTTAATTAAAAAACAAAGTTTGGCATATTGTATATTTTTGTCTACTTAAATCGCATTTAAATGTGTGGGAATTTTTTTAAGGTGGAGATGTTATTTACAAGACCACGTTACACTTTTTAATAATAATAAAAACACATTTGTAAACAAGCCTCTTAAAAAAAAAAAGCGAAAACGCGCTAACACCACATTTCACGAGAGTTTGGAACTGGGAAAACTACAGCTCCAAATTGGCTCATATCGGCCGTCTGGATCGGGCGTGAAGCGAACTTTAGTAAGAATGTGTAACTGTGTATTTTGCAGCTCCAAGCAAAGTTTTATTTTTATGCTTATATATATATATATATATATATATATATATATATATATATATATTATCACGTAGAAAGAAAAAAATAAATGTATTTTAACGTGTATCGATAATATTGAGTAGAAATGACTTGGGGTGCTGCACTGCTGCTGTGCTGCAGTTCCACAGCCCCAGGCACGAGCCGCCACTGATTATATCCCAAAATTACGAAAATCGATAAAGGGAAAAATCATTTATTAAAGAAAATAGAACATTTGGAAGAAAACGATCGTAAGACGCAGCAGAGCTCAAAAGGGGGATAATTTGTGCGTTTTGATTTAAACAAGATGGTGACAATTTTGCACTTGTTAACACGATCAAAGTTGTTTTGTTTAAGAATGCAGTAATATTCAAGTAATTTTGACTGCATAATTTGTAATTAATTAGAACTGACAAAAAATCAGTAGAAAACTTTAAATCTGAAAACTCCATTTATCGATTACAAAATTTTGTCCTAATAGTGAAGAAGCGCTAAATAATTATTAAAGAGTGCGTAAGAAAATATAATTTTAATAAAACAATTTAATAATAAAAACAACATGGGATTGCTATAGAGTAATTTTTTTCGGAAGAGATGAATAATTTCAATGAAACATTTTTCGAATTAAATCAACATTAAAAGGTCAACAACAAATTAATAATTTAAATGAAATATTTTTCGAATGAAAACAATATTGAAGTGTAAACAACAAATTAATAATTTAAATGAAACATTTTTTAAATGAAAACAATATTGAAGGGTCTACAACAAATTAATAATTTAAATGAAACATTTTTTAAATGAAAACAATATTGAAGGGTCAACAACAAATTAATAATTTAAATGAAACAGTTTTCGAATAAAATAAACGGTGAAGGGTCAACAAATTAATAATTTAAATGAAACATTTTTTAAATGAAAGCAATATTGAAGGGTCAACAAAAAATTAATAATTTAAATGAAACATTTTTCAAATTAAAACAACATTAAAAGGTCAACAAAAAATAAATAATTTAAATGAAACATTTTTCAAATTAAAACAACATTAAAAGTCAACAACAAATTAATAATTTAAATGAAACATTTCTCAAATTAAAACAACATTAAAATGTCAACAACAAATTAAAAATTTAAATGAAACTTTTTAAAATTAAAACAACATTAAAAGGTCAACAACAAATTCATAATTTAAATGAAACATTTTTTTAATGAAAGCAACATTGAAGGGTCTACAACAAATTAATAATTTAAATGAAACATTTTTAAAATTAAATCAACATTAAAAGGTAAACAACAAATTCATAATTTAAATGAAACATTTTTTTCAAATTAAAACAACATTAAAAGGTAAACAACAAATTCATAATTTAAATGAAACATTTTTTTCAAATTAAAACAACATTAAAAGGTCAACAACAAATTCATAATTTAAATGAAACATTTTTTTCAAATTATACCAACATTGAAAGGTCAACAACAAATTAATCATTTAAATGAAACATTTTTTTTCAAATTAAAACAACATTAAAAGGTCAACAACAAATTAATCATTTAAATGAAACTTTTTCAAATTAAAACAACATTAAAAGGTCAACAACAAATTAGTAATTTAAATGAAACTTTTTTAAATGAAAGCAATATTGAAGGGTAAACAACAAATTAATAATTTAAATGAAACATTTTTCGAATAAAATAAACGTTGAAGGGTCAACAACAAATTAATAATTTAAATGAAACATTTTTTAAATGAAAGCAATATTGAAGGGTCAACAACAAATTAATAATTTAAATGAAACCTTTTTCTGAATAAAAACAACAATGAAGGGTCTACAACAAATTAACAATTTCTCAACAACAAATTAACAATTTCTCAACAACAAATTAACAATTTCTCAACAACAAATTAACAATTTTTCAACAACAAATTAACAATTTTTCAACAACAAATTAACAATTTTTCAACAACAAATTAACAATTTTTCAACAACAAATTAATCATTTAAATGAAAAGTTTTTCGAATTAAAACAACATTTTATATTGAATGATTATCAAAAGAGAACTGGCTGCATAATGATTAATACGAAATCTGCCTAAATCAAATTTTACGACTTGGAAATAAAGCGGACTACTTGTGTATAAATATATATATATATATATATATATATATATATATATATATATATATATATATATATATATTTCTGTATGAATATATCTTCTTATTATATATCAATCCTTGTATAAGAAGCCGAATGTAATTATAGATCAGTATATGAATGAACAGAATTTAAAATGTTAATTTTAATAAAATATTAATTAATATATTATTCATCCTCTGATGTTTATGTTAATCATTTAATGAACATTCTTTTTATTAAGTCTTTTTTTTTCAATTTTAATCTTTCTTGTACATTTTTATAGTCAGTTTTTACTAATTTATCGTTTGTATCTGAATTTTTCTTGTTTTTTTAATTCTGTATTAATGGTCTTAGCCTCGATTTAAATTAATAATACTAACATTAACTTTCTATGACAATCTTAGTTTAAGTTAAACTTATTATATTTTGTATGTGTGTACACACACACACACACACACATATATATATATATATATATATGTATATATATATATATATATATATATATATATTTACAAATTTATCGAAAGTCCCTGCCTTTCTAGCTTAATTTTACTTTATGTACTATTAAATTTATGACAATAACATCATCTTTCTAATTACAATTTCATTTTTATTTCTCACTTATATTTTGTATATATATATATATATATATATATATATATATATATATATATATATATATATATATATATATATATTTAAAAGAGTGTAGCCATCAACAATTGTGTTTTTTTTTTTTTTTTAAGGTTTTCATCATATTTTTATTTTAAAATATTTTTATAACGCGTTTCGAGCTTAGGGTGTGCTCTCCAGATGTTTTCGTAAAAGTGTTTCTTTAAAATGGGAGTTTGTAGAGTTACCTCCGCTGATACTAAATGTGTTTTTCAGAGTGATGTGTGGTATCAGACATTCTGACTCAAACTGTAAGTGTTCAAAGTGTCCGGTCAAAGTTATATTCAAAGAGTGGCTTTTGGTCCATTTGGTAAAGGTTTTTATGGTTTTTTAGGGTTCTTTTTAAAGACTTTATTTCCCCATGTATAGCACACAATCACACACGCATACATATACATTCATGTACATGTACACGTGCACACGCACACACATACACACACGCACATACATAGAAATATATGTAGGAGCATACATATATACATACCCACCTACACATTCACACACGTACTCACACACATCCACCGCTAACAATTATTTTTATTTTTTTTTATATATATATATATACTTTCTTTTTTTTTCCAACCAAAACACGCATGTATATATGCGCTTAATCATTCAGACATACGTACACGCACCCACACACACACACACACACACAAATAAGATGGAGAATAGGTAGGAGAAGATATATATACACACATATACACGCACATACACACATATATATATACACACATACATGTATTTGCATATACACTCACAAACATCCACATACTATGTAGGCACATACACATACACACACATGCACACACATAGACATATGCAGGGGCTCATACATACGCGTATATCCATATCCACATGAACACATTTACCCACTCATACATGTGCATACATATGTATATATATATATATACACACACATACGGATGTGTATACATTCATCCACCCATATATATATGTGGGCACATGCACTCACAATCACACATACACATACATATTCATACATCCCACCTTATGTATATATTGGTTGAAGTTTCCTTTTTTTTCTAATCCAGACACATATGCATACATGGATTCGGTCACCCAAACATAAGTGCACGTATACACACAGACAAGATGTAGCATAGATAACAGATGATATATATACACACACACACACACACACACACACACGCATACACAATCATATGTGCACACTCACACACACACACACACACATATATATATATATATATATATACATGCACACACGTGCGTACATACACATACATACGTATAATTTCTAATTGTTTTTTTAGTTTAGAGAAATGGTACTGTACTGGGTATGGACGCGCGCACCCGTGAAAGTGTGCGTGTGCTTTATTGTGCTTTTCGTGTTTCGTGTGTGAGGGTGCACATTTACCCCAGTATGCATGCGTGTAAGTGTATTTTGTGTTTTGCCTATTTATGTATATAATTATGGAGAGATGTTTAAGGCGGTGTGTAACTTTGCTATGAAGTTTTTCCCTTGTGTTAGCAAGTAGAAGTAGTTGTCAGTTTGGAAGATGGGCATTATCTCCAATCTGCCTCCACTGCATGTGTGTATATGTTGTGATACATGCAGGTGTCTATTTTCCGCGATTTTGATGTTGGATCAGTGTAGGGCTACTCTATTACTAAGGTTTTTTGTAGCGCCTATGTAGGATTTATCGCATGCTGGACATTTTATTACATAGATCACGTTTTTTGAGGTGCAATCTAGTTTTTTTTAATTTTGAATGTTTGTATGGGGTTGGTAAATGTGAATGTTTTTCCCTCTAATATTATGTTGCAGACTCCACATCGTTGTTTATTGCATTTTCTGACTCCTTTTGTTGCGTCTTGATTGAGTTTGGCTGGGGTAAGAATGCGTTTGAGGTTTTTGGGTTGGCATTTGCTTTTTATTATTTTTGTTGTTTTAAGGAAGTTGTTTAGTTTGCTGTTTTGGTTAAGTAGGAAGAGGTTATATTATACATGACTTTTTATCTTCAATATTTATCAATTTATACAAAATCCCCTACGTTTCTGTCTTAATTTTGCTTTATTTTGTATTACAGGTCTTCGCCTAATTAAAAAAATAATTCAAACTTTATCTTCTTAATGACGATCCCATATAAATTTATCTCTCATATATATGATATAGATGACTTTTTATCGTCAATATTTACCTATTTATCGAAATCCCCTACGTTTCTATCTTAATTTTGCTTTATTTTGTATTAGCAGTCTTCGCCTAATTAAAATATTAATTGAAACTTTATCTTCTTAATGACAATCCCATATAAATGTATCTCTCATATATATAAATGTGTGTGTGTCATAGCATGTTTATTGTTTTTACAATATAATTAACCTTTGAACATGTCGTAATCAACGGTTCTATTGTGGCTATAAAGTCCGACAGCGAAGAAACTTTAAACAAGATGTTTTGTCAGTATTTACTCTGACTCTTTTTACCTTGCCTTTATTAAAGAATCAACAAAGCAGCGGAGTGGAGCTATTCGTTTATAGCTGATGAATATAATTAGAGTATTAAAATATTTCCAATTTTTACATAACAATCTGGGATATACATCGTAGTTATGATTGTATCACTATAAAATAAACCTCTTGGCCAGTGCTGAGAACGTCACCTGCAGGCTCAGTTTAGTTTATGGGATAGAATAAGGAGGGTGAGAATAAAAAAAACATGTCAGAATAGTCGCAAGAAAAGCATCAGCTGATGATTACTGAAGTCTCCTGTTCAAGAATGAGGGTACAAGTGATTTTTCTTAAAGATCATGATTGTATCAATATAAAAAATAGTCATCATAGTTATGATTGTATCAATATAAAATATATTCATCATAGTTATGACTGAACCAATATAAAATATATTCATCATAGTTATGACTGTATCAATATAAAAGATATTCATCATAGTTATGACTATATCAATATAAAAGATATTCATCATAGTTATGACTGTATCAATATAAAAGATATTCATCATAGTTATGACTATATCAATATAAAATATATTCATCATAGGTATGACTATATCAATATAAAAGATATTAATCATAGTTATGACTATATCAATATAAAAGATATTAATCATAGTTATGACTATATCAATATAAAAGATATTCATCACAGTTATGACTATATAAATATAAAAGATATTCATCATAGTTATGACTATATAAATATAAAAGATATTCATCATAGTTATGACTATATCAATATAAAAGATAGGCATCATAGTTACGAGTGTATCCATATCAAAATCTTAAAGTGATTCTTATTAAAAAGAGTGGAGACAAAACGCGAATTTCGTAACGTGAAAATTAAATAATATTTAGGACACATCATTTAAATATAATTATTAACGATAAACAATATAAACATAATGATTTTTCCATTGCAGATATCCGTGGTTGATCGCCTGTGTTGAATCTGAATTCTTTTTAATATATGCGACAAAGGAAACTCTATTGGAAATACAAACAAACATCTGTTGCAAGAAGATCATAAATTATCAAATCTTCAATAAAAATCTGTAAAATCTGTCATAATCGACAACTTATGAGTCACTCTTAAAAGCCTCTTATTCTTGTAAAATATGTGGATCTATTTTTTCTCAGAAAGCAAATCTAATGCGACAAAAGATAAACCGAGCGGAGGAAACGCCATATTCTTGTGAATTATTTGTCAAGAGAAACAAAAGTGCGCAAGAGATATGAAAGCTTACACTGAGGGAAAACAATATTCTTGTGAACTATGCAAACATTTTTGTTCTACAAAATCACAATTAGTGGAACATAAAAAAACTCACACTGGCGAAAAGTCATATTCTTGTGAATTATGCGATTATTCTTGTTCTCAAAAATCAAACCTAGCAAAACACATAAAAATCCACACTAAGAATAAGCCATATTCATGTGCACAATGCGAATATTCAAGTTCTCGTAAGGATAGTCTTGTGACACATATAAGAACTCACACAGGTGAAAAGCCATATTATTGTGAACAATGTGGAAATGCGTTTTCTGAACAATCAAGTTTAGTTAAACATATTCGAATCCACACAGGTGAAAAGCCATATTCTTGTGAACAATGTGGAAATGCGTTTTCTGAACAATCAAATTTAGTGAAGCATATTCGAATCCATACAGGTGAAAAGCCATATTCTTGTGAACAATGTGGAAATGCGTTTTCTGAACAATCAAGTTTAGTTAAACATATTCGAATCCACACTGGTGAAAAGCCATATTCCTGTGAACAATGTGGAAGTTCGTTTTCGCAAAAAGCACATTTAATAACACATATAAGAACTCACACAGGTGAAAAGCCATATTCTTGTGAATTATGTGAATATTCTTGTTCTCAAAAATCACATTTAATGTCACATATGAAAACTCACACCAAAGTAAAAAAATAAAATATACAGCACGATGAAAATAGTGTACTCAGAGAACTGGATGAACAGGAAACATACAAATACCTCGGCATTGATGAAAATGAGTCCATCCAGCATTCAAAGATGAGAGAGAAACTAAGCCAAGAATATTTACGCCGGGTAAGAAAAATCTGCAAAACTGAAATCACAAACAAGAACAAAGTTACGGCAATCAACCAACTTGCCATGCCAGTACTAACATATAGTTTTGCATTATTGACTGGCCTCAGAAAGACATAAATTGGCTTGACACAAAGACAAGGAAAATGTTAACCTTGTACCAAGTTATTTATCGAAATCAGTGCATGCCTCGTTTGTACCTACCCAGGCGAGAATGAGGTATGGGACTCTCGGAAGTCAATCATCAACACAGAGCCACAATCGTCAGCATAGTTCAGTACATAATAAGTTCCTGTAACCCCAAGCTTATGAAAATTAAAGACCATTATCAGAATCGAGCAAGTAGTACAACATCTATATAACACAACTTGCCACTCATTTTGGAAAAGATTGCCTTACAAATGATACTGAGAACCCAAACAAGCCTGCCACTGACATAGCCCAGAAAAGTCGGAAAAAATACACCAGCCAGTTCCATAGTGTTAAAACAGAAGAATGGACCAACCATAAACGGGCAAAATACCTACCAACTGAAATATCCCAAGAATATATGGATAGGGACGGTTCCCTGGACTGGCTCAAAAGAGGATCCCTCTATTACGACCAAGAGAGGTTGATATTGGCTGCACAAGACCAGGGCCTCATGACAAACGCCTTCAAAAAGATGTGTGGTCTAAGCAACAATAATAAATGCAGGTTCTGTAGCACTGAGGTTGAGAGTGTGGGCCACCTGATTTCTGGTTGCAAAGTCCTACTTGGAGATGGTTATTATACAGACCGCCATAACGGAGTTTGCAAATACCTTCACTGGAAGATATGTAAGAAACTCAACATTCAGTGTAGTAAAAACTCCTGGGAACATATACCCGAACGAACAGTTGGGAATGACAACTACACTATTCACTATGACTACATAATCCCTACTGCTACATATCTAGAAAACGCAGCTGTTTAACAAGATATAGTGATTTGGGACAGAGCAAACAAAAAAGCGACCGTAATAGAGTTCAGTGTACCCAATGATACAGGGCTTAACAGAGTTGAGAGGGAAAAGATAACAAAGTATCAAGGACTTATGTATGATATGAAACGAAATTGGAAATTAAAAGACGTTTCAATTATACCAGTCATCATAGGAGAACTGGGCTTATGAAAAAGAACTTTAAAAAGTACATAGCAAGCATACCCGGTGAACCAAGTGCAAGTGAAATACAAACGATTGCACTGAAAGGGACGGCTAGAATCCTGAAAAGATCTCTTGGTTGGACTCACTAAAATAGGGGAAAATGTCAGACATCTGGTTGGATGTCCCATCCCCTAGAAGAAAAATTTTAAGAAAAATGAAGTAAAAAAACATAATATAAAAATATTCAAGTTTTTAAAACACAAAATCATGCGACACACATTTGAAAACTGATAAAAAACCATATTCATGTGAATATTCTTTTTTTATAAATCAAGTTTAAAGAAACATGTTCGAATTCTCACATGTATGTATGTATTTTAACTATGTATTTCATAAAGAATGCAAGTGTTAATCCCAGGTAGTAGTGATTGTCTAACACTTGATTTCTGATAACTACGACTGAAGTAAAATAAAACAAAAAGGAAAAAAAACTTGTAAATTATGTAAATATTTTTGTTCTAAAAATAAGCTTTAGTTACACGTGAAATCTTACACTGGGGAGAACTTGAATGCCTACTAGACACTATCTTCGAGTGTCTCAGGTCTCTCTGTACAGGGTTTGTCAGAATCATCTGGCATGAGGATACTTTTTCCATAGAAGTAAAACCTGACCAAATATTCAAAATCACATAGTATTCGCAACCCAAATAAGATCTTACTACGGTTACCCCACAGCTTTTTCGAGGAATGATGCACCTTCTCCAAGTGATATTATCTCAAGTAATAGCACGAAGCTGGATACTCCACCAGACTAGATAAATTCTTGTCTTGGAATCCAGTAAAACCATGGGACAAACATGAAAGATATACTACAACGTATAAAAATGGTTAATTGGGGAGAGGAAAAATATGTTCTCAATTTCTTTACTAACTCAGTGCTTCAGAGATAAAGAACTTAAATGGAATATTCGAATATCTATGTATCTCATATAGACTTAAAGTGTTAGCCCCTGGTTGTGGACCCCTTGATTTCTGAGAACTTCGACTGAAGTAAAATAATACAAAAAAAGCGAAAAGTCATAATCTTGCGAATTATATGAATATTCAAAATCTTATGAACACAATCTCGCGAGACATATATATATATATATATATATATATATATATATATAATCATACATTACGACCATGTAATCACTACAGCAATTTACCTTGAAAATGCTGCTGTGAAACCTGACATAGTTATATGGAATAATTCAGAGAGTGTTGCAACCTTGATTGAAGTGAGTGTTCCTAATGATGGCGGTCCGAACCGAGCTGAAAGAGAGAAACAAACCAAATATCAAGGTCTCATTTATGATATGAAATGAAACTGAAATCTTAAGGAGATATCAATTTACCAGTTATTATAGGTGCTACAGGGCTTATGAAGTAGAACCTGAAGTCCTACCTAACTAATATCCCTGGTGAACGAAGTGCAAAAGAGATCCAGACAATTGCACTTAAGGGAACAGCGAGGATACTAAAAAGAGCTCTCGGCTGGTTTCAATTAAAAGTGGGGTAATGTTGGCAGCTGGTTTGGCCGCCCCATACCCAGCATTACAATCTTCAAAGGAAGAAAAATAATAGTGAAAAGCCATATTCTTGTGAACAATGTGTAAATTCGTTTTCTCGCAAATCGCATTTAGTGACAAACATGAAAACTCAGTGGGGAAAAGCCATATTCCTGTGAATTATGTGAATATTCTTGTTCTCGAAAATCAAATTTAATGTCACATATGAAAACTCACAGTGCGGAAAAACCATATTCGTGTGAACAATGTGAATATTCAAGTTCTCGTAACCACGATCTAACAAAACATGAAAAAACACACTAAAGTAAAAAAAAAAAACATAATATAAAAATATTCAAGTTTTCAGACAAAAAATCATGCGACACACATTTGAAAACTTGTGAATGTAAATATTTTTGTTCTTAAAAATACGCTTTAGTTACACGTGAAATTTTACACTGGTGAAAAGTCATAATCTTGCGAAGTATGTGAATATTCAAAGTTCAAGACATATAAAAAAACACTGTGTGTAAAATCCATATTCATGTGAAGTATAGGACACATTTGAGAACTCACATTCTTTAAAACAATGTGGATATTATCGTTCTTATAATTCATATTTATTGAGACATTATCTTTGAAAAAAATATTTACTGGATTAATTAAATTTAATTGAAATGTTTAATCCTCAAGTTTCTTAATGATTTGCATGGATTTTAACATGAAGATACTGTTCATTATAAGAAAAACTTGACTAAATATTAATAAAAATGATGTCTCAATCCATCAAGCACACCTCATGTTGAGAATTGGGCCAGTCTTTATTAATAGAAATCAGCTGTTAATTAAAAAGCCGTTGTCCATGACGCAATAGCATGAAAATATTAGAAAAATAAAAACAAATGGTGTAGGCCTCTCTATCTTTACGAATTGTTGTCCAGTCAAAACAGAAATGAGTCAGTCAGATATTAAGTCATTTGTATCTCCATCATTTTTAGCAACAAAGAATAGAAAATTAAGATGCTTTATAGCTCACCCAGGGAAAACAAAAAAGAGTGTTTTGCCAGAACTACTCCAACTGTGAAAATCAGAGCAAATAAAAAAATAAAATAAAATAAAATAAAATCCTAAGAAAAAATAAAGCGAGCTCCCTGAAAAGAGAAATAATAATCCACTAGTTTGCCCTAAATAATCCCAGCTACACAAGTGTCCTGGTTGTTAATGAGAACCAAAGTATCAACACTTATAAATAAAATATAGAGAATTATAAACTTCCCATCATTCCGCAATATATCAGCTGAGAATCACAGTTAAAACCACATCACGATTCATCTGTTGATCTATTCGAAGAGATTGACTCCTATATGTCCCTTGTAATTAGCAGCTTATAATGTAAAGCTCCATACATATCCCTTGTCATTAGCAACGAATAATGTAAAACTTTATATGTGCTTATTCATTAGCTGCCAATAATATAAAACTCCTCCATCTTAATTCAATGGAATTTTGTTCTCCCCTCCACTATCAACGAATAAGCTATTGCACACAAATAGAAAATATCCTTAGAAATTGCCGGAGTCAAATGGTTAGTACGGAGATGTGGGGGAAAGCTCCGTTGTCAAATGTCAAAACTACGTGAATTACAAGGACAGAAATTAAAAAAATAGTTTCTGTTACTATTCAGAGAGTTGTCACATAAAACAACTCCATTCTGGAGCTTAACCAGATAATATCTTAAGCTGCAATTATGAAACTCTCGATTCCAAAAGAATGGACGTCATTAATGTAAAACAAGACAACGTATTGGAAACGGAAGCTCCGGAATCGGCTGGATTTTTGCAGAAAACAAATTGTTCAGATCCAACAATTTCTCTTGAGTGCTGAGACGGCTGGAGAACAGGAGATGCAGCTCAGTTTAATATATAAGAGAGAAGAAATAGGAAATAGAAAGTAGGATCACAACAGTTGACACAAAATAAAGAAAACAAGAAACAGAAAATTAACGGTTTAATAAAATGTATGACTTTTTTTACATAAACGTCACCATTTATCAAGGCCGATAGGCCACTCAAGGATAAGGGTTAAAGAGTGTAGAGTAGTCAAAAGGACAATATAGTAATCGATAGTAATGGAAGTTCGGTAAATTTGTTAATTTAAGTGGAACGGCTCATCAGAAATTTGTTCACGTTGGACTTGAAGACAACCATATTATAGACAGCTGGAAAGCAGGAAAACGGAAGACAATTCCACAGGCGTGCAGTTCTAAACAAATCGAACAGCCGACCACCGAACAACACTCCAGCGGCACGCCTCACACCCGAACTGAGAAACTCACCCCCGAATTAAGAAGATCTCAGAGACGAGTGAATGCTCCTCAGAAACTGAACTTATAGGTTACACTATCCTAAAAAAAAGAGACAATACCATTACCCTAGAACAATGGAGACAAGCTAAATAATATATTAGAGACTATGTTATCCCTTAATCAGATAAAGGCTAAATATCGCCCTTGGACTATATACATATATATGGAAGGGAAGGGATGTCATAATATAGGCTAAGAGACTATTAGTCGCCTAGAGTTATGCCCCTTGGCCCGTGACGTATGAATCTCGTCCGCCATTGTTTCTCAGTGTAACGTTTACTACTAGACAATAAAGAACGCATTTTACACCACCTTCGAGTCTGTTTATCAATGCTTCCAAAGTATGTATTATCACGACAGTTAGTAACAATAAATACATGGACTTGCTCCATAGCTTATCACGCTTAAATCTATCTTGTCTTCTGATATCTTTTTTAATAAGGTTCATCCCGTATCATATAATGAAACAAACATAATCGGACATGGTGGCAGCTACGGGGATTTTCTTTTAAAAAAAGAAAGAAAAGAAATCCATCCACAAATAGAATGAACGCAAAAGAAAACATCAGTCTTCGTGTTGCGCGTAAACGCACGTGGTGACGACGACAAGCGCAATCTTAAAATGAAAATCGATGCACAAAGTAAGTTCTCCAATTTCATTCAGTCATGTCATTGTTTTGTTTTCTTTGTTTTTTTTATTTTAAAAAAGGGGGGTATTAGTATAATACTAAGATAAAAAAACAATAATTGAATTAAAGTAAAATGAGTTCTAATGCAAGCGAACCCGTTATGCACTGGGAGTCTGATAATCTATTTGAATCGTTCAGATTCTTCAAGCAACGGTGTGCATTATATTTCTCAGTAAAAAACATTCCCGCCAAGAAGCAGGTCGACCACATTGTACTGCTTTCTGGTGAGGAAGGGTTACGGCGATATAACGCCTGGACATTTGACGATGATGCTGACCGGACGAACCCGAAGGCAATTTGGTGCAAATTTGAGAAGCGTCTAGAGCCCCAAACCAATTTTCGTATTGCACGTTTCTATCTGCGTGAATATAAACAGAAGAATATGGAAAGCATCAACGACTTCATGGCGAGATGTAAACTACAGGCAAAAAAATGCAGGTTTAGGGATAACAAAGAGACTGAAGAACGTCTCATTGAACAAATGATTACCGGCACTAGACACCCGGAGTTACAAAAACTTCTACTTTTGAAAGGCATGGAGCTTACACTCCAAGAGGCCTTAAATAGTGGTAGAACGCACGAAGCGTCCCTTAACTACATGCGGCAAATGGATGAAATTCGAGGTGATTGTCAGGAAATTAGTGCATTAAAAACAAGCTAATGTCGACGTTGTGGAAATAAACATGAAAAAGAAAAATGTCCAGCCTGGGGCACCACATGCTCAGCGTGTGGCAAAAAGAACCACTGGGCGAAAGTCTGCACTAACAAAAAGGAGGGCACAAGAAAATACAGCCAAACAAAAACGACGAACAGCCAAAAGCAGCCGCAAGAAAACAGATACAGAAAGCGGAACAGTAAAATCTGAGCCCAAGGAGATGTATAGAGAATTTGAGCAGTTAAACTTTAATGCGATTCATCAGCCAAAAGACGAGCGTACTGAAATAATAACGGAACTTAAAATAAAGCTTCCCAATAGACCAGGCACTCGTATACTCAAAGCAAAGGTGGACACAGGTGCAGAAGGGAATACGCTTCCTCTACGAACTTTTCGAAACATGTTTCCCAACAGAGTTTATGACGTAGGACAACCCATTCCAGGCTCCACAAAGAAAGAGCACACGATTCTGACAGCATACAACGGCTCAAACATAATACAGCATGGATCGATCTACATACAATGCGGACACAAAGACAAGTTGAAAACTTTAAAATTCTTTGTTGTCACAACAGAAGGGCCTACAATCATAGGATTACCTTCTCTCAGAGACTTGGAGCTGATAAGCCTCCACTGCACCATTCAACAAAAGAAAGATCCGATTAACTCCGTCATAGAATTAAAAAATGCATATGCAAGTCAGTTCGATCGCATAGGACATTTTAAAAGTGACTACCATATCGTCCTAAAATCTGATCATCCCACAAAACACTGAACACTCATCCTGGAACTCAGAAAGTATTCGGATCCGGTCGTATAATAAGCCCACTCAAAAATTTTTCTTATGATGAGAACAGCCCTTAGTTGGACTCTCACACTATTGTACTAGTGTAAACGTTCCTTCCTTATGTAATTTTTATTCTTTTTGTTTTATTTTTTTTTTTGAAAAGAGGGATGTCATATTATGAGTTATGTCCCCTTCGGTCAACTTTTTAATATAAAACAATACAAGAGTTGCGTCCCTTGTGGTTAGTAAAAATAAATACATGGACTTGCTCCATGGCTTACCACGCTTAAATGTTTCTTGTCTTCTGGTGTCTTTTTTAATAAGGCTCATCCTGTATCATATAATGAAACAAACACAATCGGACACCTACTATACACACACAAACGCACACACACACACACACACGCGCGAGCGCGTGTATATGTGTGTATGTGTGTGTGTGTATAGTAGGTGTCCGATTATTTGTGTGTGTGTACATAAAACTGTGTGTGGCGTACTGAGAAAAATATTTTTTCTCAAAAATAAAAGTGAATAAAATTTATTTTTACAAAAATCTGTATACATGATTCTAGTGTATAAAATAATTACACATAAAAATTTGGTTATTTTTAATTTGTTTCTGAAAGATCGCTAGCAAATTAGCAGAATAAATAATTGGTGTGTTTTTTTTCGTAATTACATTAAAATTGATAAACTAAACCTGTTTTCCTTCTGTCGGTACAAATACAACTTTTAAAAGTATATTTCATATCATTTACATTAATTAAAAGCGTTGTTTGCCTAAAATAACTGTTATAGTAAAGCCAGGAACTATGCTATATTATCGATTACCTCGACGACGACGACGACGACGACGACGCAAATTAATCTATGAGATTAATATATGAAAAAATATATATAGCGTCTATTGGCATTTTTTTTAAATTACTGCTCATGTAAGAGAAAATAACTCTTTAGATCATAATTTTTATTTTATTTTTGTTTCATCCGTGCTTTGATATGATAATGGGTGCTTGTACACTTTAATCAAGACATAAAAAAATAAAAATATAGAAAAATATATTGTGTGTACTCGTTATGGATTAAAGTTTTCATGAAAAAAAGAAATCACTTGATTTGGTCCAGCAGTTATTTTTTTTATTTTTATTCATTTTTTTTTTGTTTTACGAAGGAAAATCAAATTTTAATGAGATCGATCAGGTAACGGCCATCTTTTTTTTCGCTTAGGAGAAAGGAACGCCAGGAGAAGATAACTCCAATCATCGCTTAGTTTGTCAAAATTTTGACGAGATTATTTTGTTTTGAAACATGAGCAGAAAAAATGCTTAGATATATATTTTTCACTTATTTTACAGAATTTCTGTGTTTTTTTAAATCATTTTTTTCATTTTGTCATTTGTATAAAGCCACCCCTCCTCGTGTCCCTAAATATCCAAATGGCGGTGATAGATCGATTACAATAAAAGTTGATTTCCTCTATAAAAAAAGTACTTGATCAAATTAAGTTACTTTTTTTCAGAAAACTTCATTCCATAACGGGTACGTACAATATAATTTTAGTTCCGTTAAGAATTGAGTTATTTTGTGAAAATGTTGGTAAGTTTAAATGATAGTAAATTATTTGTTATGATTGTTGTTATTAGTGAATGAAATGTTGTGATATACTGATATTGGTGAGAATTATGTGGAGGTATTTTAGTTTTTTATTGGTGTTTGTTGTTGGTTAGTATAGGAGTGTGATATAAAAACAGTGGTGGCCGCATAAAAAATATACTTACCTGATGTAGGGGTAACGGTGATCATTAAGGTCGTTCCCCCAGAGCGAGGCCCATCCATTGCACTGCGGTTGGGTTGACCTTTGCGATCGTCCCAAATGTGGATGACTCGGACATGCTATTTCTAAGTGTGGGGTCTGCGTTCGCGCTCACCCCGATAATACAATCAAAATCAGAAATCTTTCCCTACTTCTTCCAAGTACCTCTCACTCGTATGTCTGTACTCCCTCCGCTTAATCACCCTTAATCACTGTAATACCAAGAAAACAGGCCATTTCTCTCGACCAGTTTATTATCCACTTCAATTCCAACGTTCTGATTGTATCTAATTTGCATGTAAATGTAATCAACGTTTAATCGTGAGGAATTCGTCTAGCTGTCGCCTACAGCTACTGAAAGTGTTTTCTTTCGATATACAGTGTGGACATAAGCCCTGTTACAAAATTTCTGAACTATTTATTATGATAATATTAAAATAAATTTACTATTTAATTGTCATTATATGATAATGTAATGTATGATTTCTAATTTTTTTTAGAAACAAAAGATGTTAATTTTTAAACAATGTCTGTTGAATTGGAGAGAAGATTAACCATAGATCAACATGAGAATGACGTACGGCACAAGAAATATTCAAGTTGAGGGGAAAAAACTCAAAATCAACAAAATGTTCAAAAAATGGATGAATGATAATTACCTGGAAACTTCGTTGATCAAAGATAAACAACGTCCCCACACCTTAAGAACACCTGAACTTATAAAAATAAAGTGACAGATTCTCTCTGCACCCACAATTGCAAAGAAACTCATCAGAAATCGACTGTTGTTAAACCTTATTATCAGACAAGGCACGCTCAATAACATCATCTTCACCGATAAAAAGTTATTCTCACTTCAACATCCCACAAGCATCAAAATGAAAAAGTCCTTGTGAGAATACCTGATAATGCAGAAAAGATTTTCAAAATGAAGAAATCATCATCAGTGATGGTGGTCGTAGCAACCATTTCTGAAAGAGAGAAATCTCCATTAATTTTTAAAAAGATTCCAATAGACTATTTTTTCTTGTTCTTAACAATGAACGTTACATTGAGGACATTTTTAAATGTGCACTAACTCCATTCTGTATAATTCTGTATTTGCTGATTGCAGGATGGTGCAACAAGCCAAACCGCTCAAGTAACGTAGAAAACTTTAGTCCTGGATCAGCAAACAAGAATGACCTCATCACATGATCTTAACGTTCTTGATTATTCTTTGTGGTCAATCATGGAGAGTGAATCCTTCTTTACTTCTTGTAACGATATTAATGTTCTTAAAATAAAATTGAACAAATACTGAGAGAAAATGACATTCGATGTTATGTGTGCTGCTATAGATAATTTCACCTAAAAGCTTTTTCCCCTGTTTTTATCAATATCTCATTTCCTACTACCCCCTCTCTCTCTCTCTGTCTATATATATATATATATATATATATATATATATATATATATATATATACATATATATATATATATATATATATATATATATATATATATATATATATATATATATATATATATATGTGTGTATGCATGAATTATGTCCCATATTCATATTGTCTGTCTAAACTCTTTGGTTGACACATCTTGGTTTTGTTTAAACAATACTACCAATAATATAATATATATATATATATATATATATATATATATATATATATATATATATATATATATATATACTCACTCTCTACCGCGCTTCATCTGTTGCTTTCTTTTTTTTTCGAAATCTCTCTCTGCCTCTGTTGCTTCACCCCTTCTTCTATTTCTCTTTCTCTCTCTCTCTCATTTACCTAATATATCTTTTTTCATTCTATCTTTATCCCTCTCTCTTTTCCAATTCTGTCTCTCTCCTAATCGGATTCTCTCTTCCTCAAAACTATTCGTTCCACTCACTCCCAAATCCCTCATTTATTCTAATTTTCTTAGAACTATTCCGCATTCCACCCATTTAGTCCTGGATCAGCTTAAATAAAATAAAATTGAACAAATGCTAATAGAAAATGTCATTAGATGTTATGCTATAGATAATTTCACCTAAAATACTTCGTAGTTTAGTGAACATTCAAAGCAAACATTTTGAATCATGCTTATGCTATATTTTTACTTCATTATTTGCTAATCATTTTCTGTAATTTTGTTTTGTAATAAATTATTTTGTTGGAAAAAATCTGAGTTTTATTTTGTAACAGTATTTATGTCACATCCTGTAGATCTAAACATAATTCGTGTGTCTATTGGTTGAACACCACCTATGACCCCGAAAATTAAACATTTAAACCAATTTGAGCGATGCGTACGGATATTTTCACTTACCCAAATTATGAATTTATAGGAGGCGGACATTATAGACGTGAAAAGACTCAATTCTCTCAACTTAATTGTAAAGGGATTTTCTGGTGTTGTGTCTGACAAATAAACAATGATTTCACACCCTATCGCTTTTTCCCCTGTTTGTCTCAATATCTTTTTTTACTATTACCCCCTCTCTTCCTTTTCTCTCTCTCTCTCTCTCTCTCTCTCTCTCTCTCTCTCTCTCTCTCTCTCTCTACCGCGCTCCATCTGTTGCTTTCTTTTTTTCGAAATCTCTGTCTTCCTCTGTTGCTTTCTATTGCTCCAGCACATTCGCGTTCATCTCTCTCCCTCATTTACCTAATATATCTTTTTTTTTCATTCTATCTTTATCCCTCTCTCTTTCTCCCTCTCTCTTTTCTAATTCTACCTCTCTCCTAATCTCATTCTCTCTTCCTCGAAACTACTCTTCCTTCCACTCACTCCCAAATCCCTCATTTATTCTAATTTTCTTAGAACTATTCTCCATTCCACACATTTCTCAACCCCTCGTTTTTTTTTGTTAGATTTTTTCCTCCGCATTTGTTTATTTCTTCCTCTGTCATCCAGTCATCCACCTCTCATCATGTGGTAATCACAAAGTGGGTGCTCATTTTACGTTACATTATTATAGAAAAGTGACCCCACCCACTTTTTTAAAACTAACATTTCTTCATATCTTGGAAACTACTCATTTGCCGTAATTTCAAACGTTATTTTCGTTTTTAGCCCCCGAAAACCTTATTAATTGTTAATTTTAAAGGAATTTTCAAGGGTGATTATTCATATTTACCCTAGTTTTCTTTGCTCATTTAAACTATAAGTACGCCCATATAATTCATAAGTTGTTGTTTTTTTAAACTTCTGCCCCAGAATACATAATTTGCCCTTATTTTCAACGCCGATGCCCGGGAGAAGGGTGGGTATGGGGTTAGAGATAAATAATTAAAACTAATGTCCTTATTTACTTGCATACCCACGAGGACAGAGATAGTCAGACACAAGGCCAATTTTACATATGTCAAAAACCATCATCCCATACATTATCTGCTTCTTTTTTGTTTATAAAATTGTCCAGGATTTATTTTAATTTCCATAGTTCGTATAGTTAACACAAATTGGATTTATTGTAATTATACCATAGCAAGTGTATTCAATTGCCTGCGAAACAGATTTTCTTTATAATTTATTTAATATAAAATATAATTTTTTTACCATATATGATATCACTAGGCACTACCTAAAGTCACCACTGAATTACCCCCACTATATGTAAAACGATGTAACTTTATTATAAATTAATATTATCAATATAACTTTTGTACCATTTAAAAGAAGGGCAAAGTAAACCAGTAATAATTTTTAATAAAATTTTCATCGTACGAAAATAATGAAATTGCGAGATGAAAATTGTGTTTACATAATTGGCGTGTATTTTAATTTTAATGAATTGGACATACAAAATAGAAATTTACAAAAGATATCGTGCACCCCCACCCAAAAAAAAAAAAACCCAACATTTCGTTTACATTGGGGGGAGGTCGGCGGGGGAAGGGCGAGTGCGCAGCAAAGTCCCATGCGAAGAAGCGCGGATATCTTTCCTAGTAAATGGATACGTTTGCAGTGTTTTTAGTTAATGTATAATGTTCATATTTACAATGCCTCGCCATGGGACAGAGTTAGACACCAAGGTTGTTTTTAACGTGGAGAAAAGGAACAAAAATTAAAATTGTCTCAGTCGTGAAGGATTTCTCCTCCACTGACAGAGAACAAGAAATTGAAGTGCAGCATCTGAAGAACAGATACTACACTGTGATCTTGTCCCGAAGGCGAAAAACATGTAATGTTGAACGCTGTTGGAGAACAAGAAAAGCTTACCGCAATGTCTTTGAAGACTCGATAACCGCTTCAAAATAAGAAATAAAACAAAATATTGGTAGAAAACTACTCAATAAATGTTACTGTGACATTTGTTGGGCTGGAATCTTAAGTTCAACCGAATCAGTTTCAAGTTTCATAATGTAATGATTATAGTTTACTTTCTTGGTCCAAATATGCTAGTAATTTTACTAAATTCGCGTTTTTTGTTGTTGTTTTTATTATAAGGATTATATTATATTATATTATATTATATTATATTATATTATATTATATATATTGAATTATTTAGACTACTATTCTCATTTTGGATGTTAACGGTAGTTTGACTAATTAAAACAATAATGAAATGTTCAGTTTTTACTGATTTTTATGTTTTCATATATTTTTGATTTTTATGTTTTCATATATTTTAATTTTTATGTTTTCATATATTTTAATTTTTAATGAAATAGACATACAAAATAGAAATTTACAAAAGATATCGAAAACAAGCTTTAATCATTGACAAATATAATCCGAACTTGATAGGAAAACAATTCGATACGTTTTAATAATAAACAGACGTTTTTACACGAGGAACGAAATAATAATTTCACCGTGTTATTACGATGACCTTAAGTTTTTTGTTCTTTAGCAGTTGATTTTCTATTTAAATAATTTCATGTTTAAATCGTGTTTTTCATCTTTTAATTTTGATTCTTTTATATTTTCATATATTTTAGTTCTTAATGAATTGGACACACAAAACAAAAGTTGTATCAATTTACTAAAGAAATCCTAAAAAATTTTCTGTTTTGAACAAACAGAACAAAGAATTCAACCCGATTTTTTTTCGTATTGAAACTGGAATGAAAGGTAAGTTTTTAAATAGTTTTGGGTTTGTATTACTGTACACATAGATTCGAAAAAGTTGTCAAAAACCAAATAAGTTTTTAAATATGTTTTGTTTACATTTCTAATCCGATTTTTTTAATAACCTTAATTATTAAATTATGTTTATTCATTTCATTTTCTTTTTTTTGCAATGCAATAAAAATATTGATTCTATATGATTTATAAGAAACGTGAATATAAAGTGTGATTTTCCAATTTATTTGCTTTAATTCCTGGGATAAAAGATAAGTGTGTGTGTGTGTGTGTGTGTGTGTTTTATTTGTATTACTGTACACATAGATTCGAAAAAATTGTCAGAAAACAAATATATAACGAATAAATGTTATCAAAGGCAAGATAAGTTACTTTTCTACCTAAATGGATAATTTTCTAGTGTTTTTATTTAATTTAACATGTTTATTCAGCTCGAAAAGCATAGTGTTTACCGATGTCTTGTAAAATTTAAAATGGTTCCCGACTCTCTCTTTCACACGGAAAATTTGAGAAAAGGAGTTAAAAATTAAAAAAAAAACTATACAAAATACTGTTAAAACCCACCGAATATATGTCAGCCTATGTCACGGTAACATATATTGAACGAGTTTCTAACAATATTTTGTCTAGTGTTTTTTTATTTTAAACTTCTTTTCTCAAACTGTGTGTGTGTGTGTGTGTGTGAGAGAGAGAGAGAGAGAGAGAGAGAGATGTGGGCGCAATTTTAAATTTTCCAATACATCGGTAAACACTGTATGTTTTTCGAGCTGAATAAACATGTTACATTAAATAAAAACACTAGAAAATTATCCAGTTAGGTAGAAAAGTAACTTATCTTGCCTTTGATAACATTTATTTGTTATATATTTGTTTTTTGACAACTTTTTTGAATCTATGTGTACAGTAATACAAACCTGTTTATCTTTCTTTTTTTTTTTACTCTAAAAATCTATTCTTAAAAAGAAAATAATTGTGTGATTTCTGAGAACCGTAAACACAATAATTCAATTCGAAGAAAACTGATCACAAAATAAATAATAATAATAATGATAATAATAATGAAAATAATAACAATAATAATAATAATAATAAAAATAATAATAATAATTTCCGGTATTTAATTGTTAATGATTATCCAATTATGTTTCTGTTCTATTTTTGAAAATCTGATTTTTAAGTTAAATACGAATTTTACGATATCTTATTTTATTAAATTACAAGAATAATAATTACTAAACATTAGTAAGAAAATGGGTGCTAGTGCACTGATTATCCACGCTATATTTGAAATCGTATTTCTAAGATTAAAGTTTAATGTTTTTTTCGTGCTGTAATAACGTTATTATTTAAGAAGCCATTCTTAACATGGGGAGGGTGCAAATGCGCCTAAAAAAGTAGAATCACATTTTACGGAATTAGCTAAGAGTGTTAATTTACAATAACAGGTATGGCACCATTGGCACTTCTGCATGTCAGTAACATGGAGCTAATGCGTGTAATTTAGTTTCAAGAACCGCCGACAGATGTCGTTTGTCAGGCAAAGAACCGGGGTCGATAACTATTGTTGTAATGGAAAATTATAATGAAGGAAAAAAAAAAAAAAGTTTCATTCAACACACAGAACTAAAAACAAAAAAAAAAAAAAGTTGGGCAATTATTTTAATATTCATTTTAAGAAAATACTATTAAAAAAGAAAAAGTCGATAAAAGTGAGACATAAACAGTAAAACATAAAAAAAGCTATTAATAAATGTTTAGTAATGTATTTTATTTCAATATTCATAAACATTAACCTTGTCATTTAAAAAGTAAGAAGTAGATAAAAGTGATTAAAAGTGAGATATTATTAATGTGTAGTTATGTATTTTATTTCAATAATAATAATAAACATTAACGTTGTCATTTAAGAAGAGTAAAAAAAGTTTTCCAAAGTCGATAAAACTGATTAAAGGTGAGATATTATTAATGTGTAGTAATGTATTTTATTTCAATAATCATAAACAGTGAAACAATGTCGATAAAAAGTTGTTACTATGGCAACGAAAACATGTCCTTACAAAGAAAGAAAGAAAGAAAATAAAAGAACGGAAGGAAAGAGCCAAACGGAACTTGTGTTTGTGAAAGTTTGGTGCGTTTCACGTAAATGTAAATCCAGGTTTTCATAAAACTCTAACCATGCCGGTTATAACGAAATCGAAGTAATGTAATTGTGAATTCAATTCCAGGTAACGGATTGTGTGCTGTTTTAATGTAATTTTATTATAATAAATGCTTTATAAATTGTGTTTATGTTTTATGCTATTCAATGGCAAAGTAACCGTGGTTCGTTTCAGCGTAAGTCCAGACCAGTTTTTAGATAAATTCTAACCGGTGATCGGTTTTAAATGTCTCGTGTGAACGTTCTGGAACGGTGTAAGTGAGTGGCGCTGGTAGGATGAATTTGTTAGAGAGAGTATACTTTACTACTTCCATTAAATGTAACCGATTTTTACAGTGGACTCTCACCAGACAGAATATAGGAAACTCTGATCAGCAAGATACTGGACAGCTAATACGCCTATAACATACGACAAATGTCGCGATTCAGTTTGTGAATGATACAGCTGCACCAAATGTATACAGGTGCAGTCCTATAAATGTCAAAGTCGGAGGGGGAAAAATGAGTTCATTTTATTTATATAGAGATTAGGTGGAAGTACAGAATAGTTACAAAACACTTTCCTCTCTCCATGTTCGGAATAACTTTCTGAATAATAAGGTTGTTATTTCAGCGCGGTAACATAAGTGCACAAGTACCTAATTGTTTTAACATTACAATTTTTTTTTTCTGTCTACACTTACTTATTATGTCGCTAGAGAATTTCGTTTTATTTTGTATGTTTTATCACATATTTAAAATTTTAGAATGGGGATCACTTTCTTTTATAAAGTTTACATAAAATGATCAAATATTTATTGACGATCATTAATTATCAGTAACTTAATGTATAAAAATATATTTGTAAATCGTTACAATGTAACTCAGCGTTGTTTACTCTCTAAAACAATAAATAAATAAATAAAGTAATTTTAGAATGGGGATCGGTTTCTCTTATAAAGTTTACATAAGATGATCAAATATTTATTGACCATCTCATCTTAATGTAGAAACATACATTTGTAAATCTTTTACAATGTAACCCCGCGTTGGTTACTCTCTAAAAAAAAATAAATGAATAAAAATTAAGTATTTTGGCTATTACGTTTCAATAATTAAAAAAAATATATCGTTCAAAGACACGACAAATAATAATAAATATTTAAGATTTTAGGACGTGGAATCACTTTCCTTTATAAATTTAACATAAAATGAGCATCGATTTAATGACCAGTTAGCAGGCAATAATACCTGTAATCATTTGTAGTTTTCAATTTTTGGTTAAATGGGGAAGAGATGGATGGCTCATATCATTTTTTTTTTTTGCCTTCTTACGTTTTTTTTTTTGTTGAGTTGTTAACTATTTGGAATTTCACTTAATAATTTAATAAACCAAAGATACCTTAAAAATGGTTGGACATAACACAACTCTTCAAAAGTGTTAATTTTATGGTTTTCTACCTGCATTTTATTTAAGTATCGATTTTTAAGCGATTATCGTGACATTCTAGATGACTGTTTTATATCAGCCATTTTTACTTCTACCATAAGACTCGGTAAAAAATTTTTGAAAATTAAATAAACGCTTAAAAATAAGTTAAAACACAAAAATCTCATCCAAGTAGGTAGAAGAGTTAATTATGTTGCCTTTAATAGCAATCATTTGCTATAGATTTTTTTTTTGTTTTTGTCCAGTTTTCGGGGTTTTTTTTGTTGACTACTTAATGCACTTTTTAATTTATTTAATTGTTAGATGAATGTACAAATTTATTTAATAAGGAATCCATTCCCCATTTTAATAATAGCTTTCTAAATAATAATGTTATCTATTATATAAATCTGACCTGTCTGTTTAAATGTATGTTTGTATGTCTACCTAAAACTTTGGTCTGAGACGACTGTTTTCATGAGATCGGTATCAGCTTGAGGTTTGATGTCTCGGGCGACAAACATCGAAAAATTAGCCAAAACATTAATTCCTTCACCCTCAACTGGGCAGTAGTCTACAAAGGAAAATCGATTTTTTTAAAATTTATTTTTAACATAACTAATTTTTATTCATAGCCTGATATATTGATTTGAAATCAATATATCAGGTTATAAATAAAAATTAGTTATGTTAAAAATAAATCTCTAAATAAGTTGATAATGTTGTACTTTAAGGGGGTGTACAATTACTATAAATTCATCAATGTATTGTGAATGGGTGTACAATTACTATAAATTCATCAATGTACTTTGAATGGGTGTACAATTACTATAAATTCATCAATGTATTTGAATGGGTGTATAATTACTATAAATTCATCAATGTACTTTGAATGGGTGTACAATTACTATAAATTCATCAATGTACTTTGAATGGGTGTACAATTACTATAAATTCATCAATGTATTTGAATGGGTGTATAATTACTATAAATTCATCAATGCACTTTGAATGGGTGTACAATTACTATAAATTCATCAATGTACTTTGAATGGGTGTACAATTACTATAAATTCATCAATGTACTTTGAATGGGTGTATAATTACTATAAATTCATCAATGCACTTTGAATGGGTGTACAATTACTATAAATTCATCAATGTATGTGAATGGGTGTACAATTATTATAAATTTATCAATGTATTTGAATGGGTGTACAATTACTATACATTCATTAATGTACTTTGAGTGGGTGCACAATTACTATAAATTTATCAATGTATTTGAATGGGTGTACAATTACTATACATTCATCAATGTATTTGAATGGGTGTACAATTACTATAAATTCATCAATGTATTTAAATGGGTGTACAATTACTATAAATTCATCAATGTATTTGAATGGGTGTACAATTACTATAAATTCATCAACGTACTTTGAATGGGTGTACAATTACTATAAATTCACCAATGTACTTTGAATGGGTGTACAATTACTATAAATTCACCAATGTACTTTGAATGGGTGTACAATTACTATAAATTCATCAATGCACTTTGAATGGGTGTACAATTACTATAAATTCATCAATGAACTTTGAATGGGTGTACAATTACTGCAAATTCTTCAATGTACTTTGAATGGGTGTACAATTACTATGCATTCATTAATGTACTTTGAATGCGTGTACAATTACTATAAATTCATCAATGTACTTTGAATGGGTATACAATTACTATAAATTCATCAATGTACTTTGAATGGGTGTACAATTACCATACATTAATTAATGTACTTTTAATGGGTGTACAATTACTATAAATTCATCAATGTACTTTGAATGGGTGTACAATTACCATACATTAATTAATGTACTTTTAATGGGTGTACAATTACTATAAATTCATCAATGTAATTTGAATGGGTGTACAATTACTATAAATTCCTCAATGTACTTTAAATGGGTGTACAATTTCTATAACTTCATCAATGTACTTTGAGTGGGTATACAATTTCTTTAAATTGATCAATGTACTTTGAGTGGGTGTACAATTACTATAAATTCATCAATGTACTTTGAATGGGTGTATAATTACTATAAATTCATCAATGTACTTTGAATGGGTGTACAATTACTATAAATTCATCAATGTACTTTGAATGGGTGTACAATTACTATAAATTCATCAATGTACTTTGAATGGGTGTACAATTACTATACATTCATTAATGTACTTTGAATCAGTGTACAATTACTATAAATTCATCAATGTACTTTGAATGGGTGTACAATTACTATACATTAATTAATGTACTTTTAATGGGTGTACAATTACTATAAATTCATCAATGTACTTTGAATGGGTGTACCATTACTATAAATTCATCAATGTACTTTGAGTGGGTATACAATTTCTTTAAATTCATCAATGTACTTTGAGTGAGTGTACAATTACTATAAATTCATCAGGGTACTTAGAATGGGTGTACAATTACTATAAATTCATCAATGTACTTTGAATGGGTGTACAATTACTATAAATTCATCAATGTACTTGAATGGATGTACAATTACTATAAATTCATCAATGAACTTTGAATGGGTGTACAATTACTATAACTTCATCAATGTACTTTGAATGGGTGTATAATTACTATGAATTCATCAATGTACTTTGAATGGGTGTACAATTACTATAAATTCATCAATGTACTTTGAATGGGTGTATAATTACTATGAATTCATCAATGTACTTTGAATGGGTGTACAATTACTATAAATTCATCAATGTACTTTAAATGGGTGTACAATTTCTATAAATTCATCAATGTACTTTGAGTGGGTATACAATTTCTTTAAATTCATCAAGGTACTTTGAGTGGGTGTACAATTACTATAAATTCATCAATGTACTTTGAGTGGGTATACAATTTCTATAAATTTATCACTGTACTTTGAATGGGTATACAATTACTATACATTCATCAATGTACTTTGAATGGGTGTACAATTTCTATAAATTCATCAGGGTACTTAGAATGGGTGTACAATTACTATAAATTCATCAATGTACTTTGAATGGGTGTACAATTACTATAAATTCATCAATGTACTTTGAAGGGGTGTACAATTACTATAAATTCATCAATGTCATTTGAATGGATGTACAATTACTATAAATTCATCAATGTATTTTGAATGGGTGTATAACTACTATAAATTCATCAATGTACTTTGAATGGGTGTATAATTACTATGAATTCATCAATGTACTTTGAATGGGTGTACAATTACTATAAATTCATCAATGTACTTTGAATGGGTGTACAATTACTATAAATTCATCAATGTACTTTGAAGGGGTGTACAATTACTATAAATTCATCAATGTAATTTGAATGGATGTACAATTACTATAAATTCATCAATGTATTTTGAATGGGTGTACAATTACTATAAATTCATCAATGTACTTTGAATGTGTGTACAATTACTATAAATTCATCAATGTACTTTGAATGGGTGTACAATTACTATAAATTCATCAATGTACTTTGAATGTGTGTACAATTACTATAAATTCATCAATGTACTTTGAATGGGTGTACAATTACTATAAATTCATCAATGTATATTGAATGGGTGTACAATTACTATAAATTCATCAATGTACTTTGAATGGGTGTACAATTACTTTAACTTCATCAATGTACTTTGAATGGGTGTATAATTACTATGAATTCATCAATGTACTTTGAATGGGTGTACAATTACTATAAATTCATCAATGTACTTTGAATGGGTGTACAATTACTATAAATTCATCAATGTACTTTGAATGGGTGTACAATTACTATAAATTCATCAATGTAATTTGAATGGGTGTATAATTACTATAAATTCATCAATGTAATTTGAATGGATGTACAATTACTATAAATTCATCAATGTACTTTGAATGGGTGTATAATTACTATGAATTCATCAATGTACTTTGAATGGGTGTACAATTACTATAAATTCATCAATGTACTTTGAATGGGTGTACAATTACTATAAATTCATCAATGTACTTTGAATGGGTGTATAATTACTATGAATTCATCAATGTACTTTGAATGGGTGTACAATTACTATAAATTCATCAGGGTACTTAGAATGGGTGTACAATTACTATAAATTCATCAATGTACTTTGAATGGGTGTACAATTACTATAAATTCATCAATGTACTTTGAAGGGGTGTACAATTACTATAAATTCATCAATGTCATTTGAATGGATGTACAATTACTATAAATTCATCAATGTATTTTGAATGGGTGTATAACTACTATAAATTCATCAATGTACTTTGAATGGGTGTATAATTACTATGAATTCATCAATGTACTTTGAATGGGTGTACAATTACTATAAATTCATCAATGTACTTTGAATGGGTGTACAATTACTATAAATTCATCAATGTACTTTGAAGGGGTGTACAATTACTATAAATTCATCAATGTAATTTGAATGGATGTACAATTACTATAAATTCATCAATGTATTTTGAATGGGTGTACAATTACTATAAATTCATCAATGTACTTTGAATGTGTGTACAATTACTATAAATTCATCAATGTACTTTGAATGGGTGTACAATTACTATAAATTCATCAATGTACTTTGAATGGGTGTACAATTACTATAAATTCATCAATGTACTTTGAAGGGGTGTACAATTACTATAAATTCATCAATGTAATTTGAATGGATGTACAATTACTATAAATTCATCAATGTATTTTGAATGGGTGTACAATTACTATAAATTCATCAATGTACTTTGAATGTGTGTACAATTACTATAAATTCATCAATGTACTTTGAATGGGTGTACAATTACTATAAATTCATCAATGTACTTTGAATGTGTGTACAATTACTATAAATTCATCAATGTACTTTGAATGGGTGTACAATTACTATAAATTCATCAATGTATATTGAATGGGTGTACAATTACTATAAATTCATCAATGTACTTTGAATGGGTGTACAATTACTTTAACTTCATCAATGTACTTTGAATGGGTGTATAATTACTATGAATTCATCAATGTACTTTGAATGGGTGTACAATTACTATAAATTCATCAATGTACTTTGAATGGGTGTACAATTACTATAAATTCATCAATGTACTTTGAATGGGTGTACAATTACTATAAATTCATCAATGTAATTTGAATGGGTGTATAATTACTATAAATTCATCAATGTAATTTGAATGGATGTACAATTACTATAAATTCATCAATGTACTTTGAATGGGTGTATAATTACTATGAATTCATCAATGTACTTTGAATGGGTGTACAATTACTATAAATTCATCAATGTACTTTGAATGGGTGTACAATTACTATAAATTCATCAATGTACTTTGAATGGGTGTACAATTACTATAAATTCATCAATGTACTTTGAATGGGTGTACAATTACTATAAATTCATCAATGTACTTTGAATGGGTGTACAATTACTATAAATTCATCAATGTATATTCTATTAAATAACTTGTAAAACAGTCATAGCAGTGTAATATTGTTGCGAAGTGATAGAGAGGAGCTTAGTGAGACTCCTTTTCAACCTTATCTACGACGAAGATAATTTGGGTTGTTTTACCCGCCCACATATTAAAACAATAACCAATGCATATGTTGATGTCGGCTTTGTGGACGTTTATAATACTCTCAGTTTAAAGTTATTTTATTAAAATGTTGAGAAAACCAACCTTGAAAAATCTTTGTTATGTCCTCAAATTATTTCCATTATGTATAATTAATAAAATAAACATTTATTTTTACTGATATTTAAAAACAGCTGAAGAATTAACACGTATACAAGTTAAACGACTTTGCAAATCTTTTATATTCAGATGCATTAGAGGTGAACGAATATATTTTCTCAAACAAATCTTAGATGAAATAATAGAATTGACAAATATATAAGATAAAAACAAAACCCTATAAAGAACGGATATATTTTCTCAAACAAACCTTAGATGAAATAATGGAATTGACAAATTGACAAATATATAAGATAACAAACAAAACCCTATAAAGAACGGATATATTTTCTCAAACAAACCTTAGATGAAATAATGGAATTGACAAATTGACAAATATATAAGATAAAAACAAAACCCTATAAAGAACGGATATATTTTCTCAAACAAACCTTAGATGAAATAATGGAATTGACAAATTGACAAATATATAAGATAAAAACAAAACCCTATAAAGAACGGATATATTTTCTCAAACAAACCTTAGATGAAATAATGGAATAAACAAATTGACAAATATATAAGATAAAAACAAAACGCTATAAAAATACAAAATAAAAATGTATAGAATTTCGTTGTAGCTTTTTTAATAAATAAATTATAAGTTCGGAAAACTTGTCTTCAATAAATACTTTTTGATAGAACTATTGCAAGTTACTCACATTGTTACCATAAGATACACACACACATATATATATATATATACACACACACACATATATATATACACACACACACACATATATATATGTATATATATATTGGATATATAATTTACATTAACATCTATTCATTCATTCATATTTATATATATATATATATATATATAAAACGATTACACTTATAGATAAAATTATACAATATCTAATACTAAAAATACAATATATATTGTATTTTATAGTACATATATATATATATATACCTTACTGTAAAATACACTATATATATTAATATGAAATAATATATATATATATATATATATATATATGTACACACATACAATATTATAAAATACAATATATATATATGTATATATATGTATATATATATATATATATATATATATATATATATATATCAAAACATCGTTAATGCATAGCTCACTCAGTATCAGCCATATAGTGTAATGGTGAGCCTTGACTGCCATTTTGGCGATCGGGTTTCCATCCTGGCTTGAGGTAGTTGCCTTTCTAGCTGCACTGATGAGCTATGAAACAACAAAACAATAATGTTTGTGGATGTATATATATATATATATATATATATGTATATATATGTATATATTGTATTTTAGTATTGTATAGTGTAGTATTTTATATATAAGTTTAAACATTTCATTCCTCATTAAGACCTCATAACTAATTTCAACTATATCTTAAACAAAAGCTGTATCAACTAGCTTGGTGTTAAGTTAGGAAATATGTGGTCCCTTTTCTAACATGTCTCATATTATTTATATTAAATGAATGTAGAGGTAAGTTTAATGCAATAATATTGACAAAAAAGAGAATACTAATATGTGAATGAAAATATTAAAAATATTGAATTATTTTATATTTTTTTCAGATGTTCCTGATTGAGCATAACTATTCAATTTTCATGGAGTATTTTTTCATTAAACATTACAAACATTACTTTATTTGGAAGACTATGGCAACATTTAGTGAAAGATTTCTTATACTGAGACTATTAACAAATTTTTGGAAACGTGTGATATCATGACACATGTAAAAGGTAATATATTTTGTTCTGAAATATGTGTTTAATGTTCGAATACATTAGAAGGTAACAAGAGATCGATTCAAAGTTAAAAAGACAATATTTTCTACACTACGGGAAACTACAAAACTTCGAAAAATTTCATAGAAAAGTAACACCATATGAATGCAAAATTCTTTGAAGTAGCACTTTGCAAAGTTCGCTCAATAAAAATGTATAAAATTATGTCTTAATACTTGGCATCTGTTAGGCTGCTCAAACTTGAACAAATGAATAAGAAAATTGAAATAAAAAACAACATTCTTATAATATGTGTAGAATCTGTTATTGAGATATATGGAAATTTTCCATTCATATAAAGTATGTAGATATAATTACTTTACCAAATACAATAGAGCAAGTCATAAATACACACGCTGGAGAAATACGAATTTGTTGTAAAGTGTTTATATTATTGTTCTAAACCAACAGATTTTTAAATATATTATGATACACCCTTAAAAAAGCGAAACTCTTGTGAAGTGTGAGAATAATCTTGTTTTAATAAATAAACGATAGTGACAAAATGAGTGATAACACTATGGAAAAGTCACATTATTGTGAAGTGTGTGCTTTTTCCTCTTCTCAAAAATCAAAGTTAGTAATACATATGAGAATTCACACTGGGGAAAAGCCATATTCTTGTGAAGTGTGTGGATATTCTTGTTCTGAAAAGTCATCTTTAGTGAGACATAGGAGAAGGCATACTGGGGAAAAGCCACATTCTTGTGTAGTGTGTGGTTATTCTTGTTCCGAAAAATATAATTTAATGAAACATATGAGACGTCACACTGGGGAAAAGCCACATACTTGTGAAGTATGCGGCCATTCTTTTTCTGAAAAATCTAACCTATTAAGTCATATTAGGACTCACACTGGAGAAAAGCCACATTCTTGTGAAGTTTGTGGATTTTCTTTCTCTCAAAAATCAAAGTTAGTAAGTCATATTAGGACTCACTCTGGGGAAAAGCCACATTCATGTGAAGTATGTGGGTATTCTTGTTCTGAAAAATCAAAGTTACTAAATCATATTAGGACGCACACTGGAGAAAAACCATATTCTTGTGAAGTGTGTGAATATACTTCTTCTCATAAATCATGTTTAGTGAGACATATGAGAATTCACACTGGGAAAAAGCTACATACTTGTGAAGTGTGTGGATATACTTGTTCCTTAAAAGCATCGCTAGGTATACATATAAGAACACACTCTTGTGAAAAGACATATTCTTGTGAAGTGTGTGAATATTCTTGTTCTGAAAAATCAAATTTAGCGAGACATATGAGAACCCACACTGGGGAAAAACCACATTCTTGTGCAGTGTGTCGATATTCTACTTTTGAAAAGTCAAATTTAGTGAAACATATGAGAATTCACACTGGGGAAAAGCCACATTCCTGTGAAGTATGCGGGTATTCTTTTTCCGTAAAGTCAAATTTAGTGACACATATGAGAACTCACACTGGAGAGAAGCCACATTCTTGTGAAGTGTGTGGATTTTCTTGTTCTCAAAAATCATCTTTACTGAATCATATGAGAACTCACACTGGGGAGAAGCCACATTCTTGTGAAGTGTGTGGATTTTCTTGTTCTCTAAAATCATCTTTAGTGAGACATATGAGGACTCACACTGACGTTCCGTTGTAAAGTCTTGTTGGGCGATAGCATACAATGCGACAAAATAGAGTGTGTTAGTATCTCTACTAAAAATCTCTTAAAACATGAATATAAAATTTAGTAGAACGTCTAGGATATCATATGTACCAGAAATGACAGTTGGAAATAAATCATACACCATCCACTATGATTACGAACGTTTTACAGCTATATACCTGGAAAACGGAGCTATTTAGTCTGACAGTTGTATAGGACAAGATGGAGCAATTATCATATCAATTTAAAGTAAGCATCCTTAATGGTTCTGGGTTGAACAGAATTGAGAGGGAGAAAACCAAAGACCTATATACAGCACATGAAACGAAACTGGAATCTGTACATCTCAATCATTTTAGTCATTATAAGAGCAAAATAATTTCATAAAATGTCTGGCGAATATACGCAGGGAACCAATTGCGAGGGAAATACAAACAATGGTACTTACAGGGACGGTTAAAATCCTAAAAAGATCTCTTGGTTGGAGTAACTGAACTAAGAAGAGAATGTTTGGCATAAAAAATTACCAAGATTCAATCCCTGAAATATTCAACTGCTGTGAAAAACGGATACAAAAGCACAAAACGATGTACTGAAATCAAAAAGTAGCTCCAGCGGGGGGAATCAAATTCTTGTCCATTATTTCTCATAAATAAAATATTGCAAAAATAATTAACAATTAACAAAAAAATATTCCGTCAAAGCATGTGTACCACGAAAAGAATTGAGTGAATGTCTCATTAAAATGAACGATATTCATATGAAAGCAGTATAGTAAAGTATATCAAAAGCAGATATAAAAATTGAAATGGTATAGGATGAATATGTACAAATCTCAATCAGTTTGCTGCAAAGTTTGTACTGAAAAATACTGTAAAATATTGTAAGTATCTTGGTTATAACTACGAGTTGAAACAGAACGCATAGGACGAATTGCATGGAGAATTATTACTACTGAATTTAAGACATCAAGTTTTCAATAACTTTTTCCATCCCTTATACGTCGTATGGTTAAAAGGTATTAGCGTTGGAAAAAAAACTACTGAAAAAGTAACTGATAGTATATTTTATTTTATTGGCTAAAGCAGGTATTTACAGAAATTAAAAAAAACGTCAGATTTTACTCCGATTAAAATAATCTTTTCACTGGTCGATGGGACTGCACGTCAAAGAAGAAAAAGCGATTTCGCTAAACATGATAAATAAAGTGCTAACGAGAAAAGGACCTTCTTTTTCGCACAGAGATAAAAAAGGCAAGCCAATATTGAATAAATGCTATAAACACTCTTTCACAGAAAAATAACTAAAAGAAAAAAGCGGAAAAATATGTAGGATCAACAAGGAATTTAACCGTGGCCTTCGTTATAAAGATGGCCGGCCAGCTGAAAAAATGACGTCATCGCCGAGGTCCCAACAAGCAAGATATGTGGAACTCGTAGACTGTCAATAATGAACAGTAATTTTTACAGACAGCGTTACAAAACTTCAAAATTGGATTAAAATAAAGAAATAAAGAAAGAACACGATTTATACTGAAACTCATCTAATATTAATAATAAAAAAATAATTTAAAAAAAACACAAGTTATTTGTTTAAGTATATTATAAGCAATTGAATATTTCGTTGTATTATAGATTTTAAAGATTAGAATGCGTTCTTTAATTACTTATAAATTACATTTTAAAAAAGTGAAGGAACACGATTTGATTTGAAATAAACTTGAAGTTTATTTAATATAATTAAATGAAAATTATGCATGTAAGATTATGAATATTTGAAGCAGAACACAAGCAAGACATTTGATATGAGTTAAGACAATAAACAAATATTAAAATTAAACTTTTTTTTTAAATCAAAATGAATATTTTTTTTAAATCAAAATGAATATTTTTTAATCAAAATGAACCACAATATTTTTTCAAAATCAAAAACAATATTTTTAATAAATTCATGAAATATTGCACAGTAAAAAAATTAACCTAAAGAAAAAATCATGTTTCTTATTTAAGATTATTTCACCACATAACAAAAATAACATGCAAAATCATTTTTTTATATCCATATTTTCAGTTTGTTAAAATGCGTGGGTTTGTATTACTGTACACATAGATTCGAAAAAGTTGTCAAAAAACAAATATATAACAAATAAATGTTATCAAAGGCAAGATAAGTTACTTTTCTGCCAAACTGGATATATTTTTCGTGTTTTTATTCAATGTAACATGTTTATTCAGCTCGAAAAACTGTTTACCGATGTATTCGAAAATTCCAGATGGCGTCTGATTCTCTCTTTAACACGGTAAGTTTGGGATAAGGTGTTATAAATACAAAACCGGATAAAATACTGTTAAAAACTCGCTCAATATATGTTACCGTGACATAGGTTGACATATATTCGGCGGGTTTTTAATAGTATGTTGTATAGTTTTTTATTTATAACACCTTATCCCAAACTTACCGTGTTAAAGAGAGAATCAGACGCCATCTTGAATTTTCGAATACATCGGTAAACACTGTTTTTCGAGCTGAATAAACATGTTACATTGAATAAAAACACGAAAAATATTTGGTAGAAAAGTAACTTATCTTGCCTTTGATAACATTTATTTGTTATATATTTGTTTTTGACAACTTTTTCGAATCTGTGTACAGTAATACAAACCCAATTACGTTAATGAAATGAATTGTACTTATTTACTATGCCTCCCCACGGGACAGAGTTAGACACCAGGGTCGTTTTTTAACGTGGAGAAAAGGTACAAAAATAAAAATTGTCTCAGTCGTGAAGGATTTCTCCTCCACCGAAAGAGAACAAGAAATAGAATGCAGCATCTGGAGAACAGATACTACACTTTGATCTGGTCCCGAAGGCCAAGACTGTTTAAGACCACGAGTGAACGCGCGTTTTTTTTTTAGTTTAGTTTCATATATATATATATATATATAATATATATATATATATATATATATATATATATATATATATATAAATAAGTATTTTTAAATTTTATCTTTCTAGCTTTAAAAAAAAGTTTAAAAATTTTATCAGCAGGCATAATTTATTTTTAAATATTGAAAAATTTCAGAAAAATAAATTATTGTTAGATTTTTAAAACGTGTGTCAACAGCTTAAAAAAATCGTGTTTTAAAGAGTCGATGTTGTCTCGCATTTTCATTAGTTTTGTATGCTGTAAAAATTTTTTTTTAATATTAGCAATTTATTTGAAGCTTCTTCTTTTGAATGGTAGAACATTTAGGATGATAATATTGAATTAAATTATAGTTACATCGTGTTAAATACAGGGGGGAGCACGTTAAAACTTACTTTGCTGAATGGAGATGGTGTAAAATCTTTTTTTTTTTTTTACTGCATTATAATTCTTTATCTTTCGGAAATGAAAATACTGTCACTTTTTGGTCCTTTACGATAATTTCCTCAGCAAGTTGGAACGATGCACCGTGAAGGCATTTTAATAAAAAAAGAAATATTACACTGACTTTAAGACGTTACGAATGCCTACCGGTGACTACCGGTGTCACCGGTATGGACTATCCGTGATGACGTCAGCAGATTAAATTATTTTTGCCCACCGGCCATCTTGTCTTTTAAGACGGTCTTGATTTAACCCAGTACCTACACGCTATGAAAATTGAAAAATGACAAAGGAAATCTACTGCTTTCTGTATAAATGAAAACGCCAAATTATTTTCTTAGAAAAATTGCCACACGAGGAAATAAATATATGAAAGAAATATTCCTTAAATAACAAGGTACGAATTGTGTAAAGATTTTTATTTCCTCATTTTGTCATATTAAGTAATTCCATACCGTCCCAAAACTATCAAAATGGAGAATTTTACAAAAAAAAATTGGAAATGGTTAAATTCCAACAAAGTCAACGATTAGAACTTGAAAAAAAGGTTCCAAAAAGAGCAATTGGCAATACGAGAGAAACAATTGGCTATACAGAAACAAAACGAAAAGAAACATTTAAATTTGATGAAATATTTTGAAGAAAAATAAGGAAGAGAAAAGAAATGAACGAACAAATATTCGAAAAGCAGTTAGAGTTAATGAAATTCTTCGAGGAAAAACAGGAAAGAGATAGGAAAGAAATGAATGAACAAATATTGGAATTGAAAAAATTACATTTAGAGCAACAAAGCCATCATATAAAAAATAGATTGGATAACACAAGTTTTAGTGAATGAGGACAGCAGAGAAGAAACCAGCTTTTTTTCCCAAAATGCAATCTGGTCAGCTATTGATACATTGCACTATGCTCCTGAGGAAAACCTAACGTTTGAGGCATATTTCAGATGAGTTTTTTTTATTGAAAAATAAACAATTTTTATATAAGAAAATTTTTCGGTCGGTTCTTTTAATAAATAAAACTTTTCATTGAGTATTTCTAAATATTTTAAAATTAGAAGCATTTTTCACGACAGTGTTTTTTAACTAAAACGATCGGGCGTAATCTATTTCTTCGAAATATACTTAAAACTTAAAGTTTTGTTTGTTTCATACTATTTTATGACTGAAACAGGAAATAAAATAGGAAATTTTCTATTCTCTCCCGAGACGAACATCACAAATTAATTAAAATTCATTAACTAATCAGTTTTAATTAATGTTTTGATATGAACTAAAAATAAAGAGTAAATTCTTGTGTTTTATCTTATAAATAAATGTTGTTTGTACCGTGCTGAAATAATATTATTGAGAAAGCCATTTTTAACTTGGGGAGGCTTCGTAACTATTATGCACTTTCACATAACAATTTAATGAAAAAGGGGGTTGTTTAACTATACACAGATTCGAAAAAGTTGTCAAAGAAGACAAATATATAAGGGATATATTTGAAAAACTCAAATGGCGGCGAACTCACTGTTGAATACCTTGTTTGGGAAATCTAAAAAACTATACAAAATACTGTTAGAAACTCAGTCAATATATGTATACCGTGACATAGGATGACATATCAATAAACACTATGATTTTCGAACAGCATAAACATTTTACATTAAACAAAAACACTAAAACCTTATTCAGTTCGTTTGAACAGTTACTTAGCTTGCCTTAGATAACATTTATTTGTTATATATTTGTTTTTTGACAACTTTTTCGAATCTGTGTATAGTATAACAAACACCCCAAAATATACCATAAAAATTTAATTTAACTTTGAAATTATATTTAACATGCACGTGCATACACTGCACAAGCACCTTTATTATCGTCATCATCATCATTATAAAAATAATAATCAAAAAAAATGGTCTAGACAGCGTCATCTGGCGCCACATCAACTAGTTGTGAAGGGTAAGGGAGGATGGAAAGACCGAGGTGGGAGAGTACTAAGCAGATCTTCACTGGAAGCGTGCGGTTCAAATCTGGTACCTTGGAGAGGCATTTTGTTACCTAAACCCCAGGAAACACCAATGACCGATGATAACGTGCAATCATCTGTACAAGAGGTGGAGAACACTAGAAATCTGGGAGACTTGTTGTCATTTGGTCTCCAGGGAACACCACAGAGAACACACACTGATGATGGCCTGTGAGACAACTCTTACTGAGTGAAATAATAATAATAATAATAATAATAATAATGATGATGATAATATCTATTACTATATTTTCTTAGTTTTTAACCAATGTTCACATTATGGTATGATTGTCTTTTAGTAGTTTTGTGAACTTCATTTTCGTATTCATGTATTCTGCACTGATATAAAAATGAGAATATCTGTGGAGTGTAGGATTCCTAACCATGTAACTGATGAAAATACGCTACACAGTTTCCTGAAAAACACGGGAAAAATATGAACATAGAAAAACAGAATATGAGCCTGAAGAATCCTATAGTGGATGAAACCCGCGGAATATTCAGTGTAGCTCAATCGCCATATATATTGTATAACTTACTAACTAGCTCTACCTACGTATTGAGCCATGTTGAAGTAAATACTTAAAGTTAAGGCATAAATTTACACTTTCGTATATTAATTTATGTGAGTAAATGTGTGTGTGTTTGTGTGATTAATTGGACACACAAAAGATAACTTTAATAAAGCATTCCCACAAGCCTTAAATATCGACAAATATAATTTAAATTTGATAGGAAAACAATTCAGCACACTTAACTAAAGGACATGTAGCGACTCATCACAGACATTAAAGACAAGGAGCAGTCCAGTTGTTTCTATATCTATTATTTACACCCACGCAAATTATGCGGGTATAAATACTAAAACTTGGCAATTGTCATGGACGTAGTTAATAGCAGTTTCACGTGACAGCGTGTTGACTTTTCATCCAATCGGCATTCAAAGAAAGCGAATTTCAAAAATATTTTTCTAACAGCTTCCGCTGGAGCCAGTCTGGCACCTATAAAAAAGGCACTGTGCGCGATACCCAACCAGTGGAGTCAGAATTCCCTTGTAGTGCAGACAAGCACCTCGACGCTTGCTCTGTCTCGCAACGTAAAAACCGTTAATATGATTTTTTGCACCTTGCACCTGAAAGTTATACAACTCCCTGGATAAAAGAAAATATACAACTTTGTATTGCATCAGATATATTCATGGAACCGATTAAAATAAAAAACTTTTCCTTTTCGTAAAAGAAAAGAAAGATTTATTTTGCAAAAATTACATTCTGCCTCAATCAGAGAAAGATTTATTTCTCTTGCATTTATTTACATTTAAATTAAAATTCTGTCAGACTGTTTTTAAAATATATAAAGAGTCCTAGTGACTATACATAGTTATAAACTGTGCTTTATTTCTGAAATTTCTTTCCAGAACATTTTTACATATTAAACATATCGGACGATTTATTAATTCATTACTTTCTTACTCGTATGTTGCATCGGCACACATAAAAAATACGTTAACAATAAAAACATGATTCATTATTTCTTGTTATGTTAAATAAAAACCGTATTATTAATTGTTTCATATTCGACTTAGTCTTGATGCTGATTTTGACACGTTTTTAATATTTTGTTAATGTCGAGGGATTAGAAAAACGTAGTCTCATTAACATATTTACACCGGCGACAGCTGCCGTTTTAAATGTTCACCGTCGTAGCAGTGATGATACTTGACGTTGGTCTGGTCTTACGTCGTAACAGACGGACATTTTTACAGGAGGAACGAAATAATAATTACACCGTGTTACGATGACCTAAATCCATTGTTCTTTAGCAGTTACCTTTTTTTTTAATGATTTCACGTTTAGATCGTATTTTTATTTAATTTTAATTCTTTAATATTTTTATATATTTTATTTCTTAAAGAATTGGACACACAAAACAAAAGTTTTATCAATTTACTAAAGAAACTTAAGAAAACAAATTTTCTGTTTTGAATACAAAAGAAAAAACAGAATTCATCCCGATTCTTTGTTTTTGTATTGAATTCACGGAAAAAAGGTAAGTTTGTATTTTTTCTTTTTTTTTTTACACTAAAATTTTGTTCAATAAACTTTTAAATAATCTTAAACATTAAAATAAGTCCATTCTTATTGCAGTAAAATATAGTGATTATTCCACCATGCTTTAAAAAAGGGTACTACTGCACTTATTGATCCGTGCTGAGATAATAACGTTATTATTTAGAAAGCGATTCTTTACATGGGGAGGGGTTTTTCCTACCTATGCTGTAGATCTATTAAATAAAAAAAAATACCCATAAAACTCTAATTAAACTGGAAAATATTATTTTTAAAAATAGCGCGGATCAATAAGTGCATTTGCATCAAGGTATGAATCTCCAATCAAAAAAGAAGAAAAATGTCACTTATGCATTTATGTTACCGTGCTCAAATAATAACGTATGAATCTCTGATTAAAAAAAAATCTCCTAAAAATATATTTTTTAAATCTGATATTTAGATTTTGTCAAAGAATATTATTTTTTAAACTTAAATTTAACTTGAAATATTAGTTCACATCATTTAAATAAATTGAAATCCAATAAAAAAATATTGTTTCTATCTTTTTTTCTTTAAACTAAAAAAATAATTCAATAACTTTTACAGCAATTTAAATTCTATCAAATAATTTTTACAATAATCTTAAACATTTAAATAAATCTATTTTTATTGCCATCCAATAAAAAAATTATAGTTTTTATCTTTTCTTTCTTTAAAAAAAATCTAATCAATAGCTTTTATAATAAAATCCGTAAAAAATATTAATTCTGTCATTCTTTATAACAAACGTGAATAAAAAAAATATGAATCTGATTAAAAAAAAGAATTATATTATTCAATCTGACAATGAGATTATAAAACAATTTTGTAATTTTATAAAATTTGATTTCAGAGAAAGTAAAGATGCTTCGTATAGATATAATAATTTAATTTGAAGTTGAGCGAATTATTAACAACACTTTTTTTTCTGTATTCAATTGTTTTTAGACTAAAAATGTTTTCTGTCAACACTTACCTGTTATATCGCTGGAGAATTACGTTATATTTTTTGTGTTTTATCCAGTATTTAATATTTTACAATATGTATCAATTTCTTTTGTAAAATTGAAATGAGCACATATCTAATGAGCAGTAACATAACGTAGAAAAATATAGGTAAATCTTTACAATCTAACCGTACATTACCTCAAACAAATTACTAACAAATATTTTTAACTTACATATTCGGCATGAATAACGTCTATTTCAGAAAAAAACAAACATGTTCACCATAACTAACCTTGTCCAAAAAAGTCAACGGCCGCCACCATCTTTATAATGCAACTTAATATTAAAATTTTGAGACATAAAATTCATGACATTTCCTGATAAGTATGTCCATTGACGATAACTGACAAAAATAAATGTTTTTTTCCTGACAAAAAAACTTTATTAAATTAGAAAAAAATGTTTTTGCGGGGAAACTCACACAGGGTCCACTCTTAGACAGCTTGACATTTTCTTGGTGTTTTAAATTGTAATGATAGATATTTATTTGCTTAATAATAAACACCAGAAAATGACTAACCTCTGCCATATTGTTTTCATGCGTTTTCCTTATTCTACAAATATGAATATAAGAGGTACAAAAACAGATTAAGTAGTCCTTTTCACAGGGAAAATTTTCACATTAATTGCTGACATTTTATAAAAATAGGTACAAAATAAGTATAATTTACAATAAAGGAATAATCAGTTGGCCGAATGCTGGCACAAGGTACTTACATACCCACCAAAGAACGAAGAAAAAACATTTCTTGTCAAGAAATAGTCAAAGGTAACTTCACCACCATCAAAATCTGGCTATAGTTAATTGATGAAGTGGACGCCTTCGAAATTAACGCACAAGTTTGAACAGTGTATGCCATGTTTTATGTAACTGCCTCTTGCTATCCTACATCTTCAAGTAACACATAGCCAACAAATTTACGGGACCAGTGACAAGCCAAGCTTGGTTGGTTATAATTTACCATCTGAAAGTTTGCATCCCCACTCGTCAGATTTTAGCTGGTTTCGTAACTTTCCATTCCTGAGTTTGGAAGTAAATTCAACGGCTGTGGAATTTTGTAGCTGCTCTTGATGGTAGCAATGATTTGGCCTCAATATTTGAGCTTTTTGCAACCTTTTCTTAGAACCGCATCAGTCGGAGATGATTGATGTTTCCCTATCATTAACATTGTATATGCACACCAAATCATTAACATTGTATATCATTAATATTGTATATCATTAACATTGTATATCATTAACATTGTATATCATTAACATTGTATATGCACACCAAATCATTAACATTGTATATCATTAACATTGTATATCATTAACATTGTATATCATTAACATTGTATTTGCACACCAAAGCCTTTTCCCTAGTTCAATAAACTCTTTTGCACATTTATCTCTGACAAACTCTTCTGCCAGTTTGAGGAAGTTTCTATTGTTCATCACGTTGGACAGCTTTTGAAGAGATGCTGCCGTCCCTATTCTACATTTTCACCCCAAACAAGGCGCATTGCCACTTTGGTGTAGGGGGATACTATCAGGGGAAGCAACTACTGGGGTACTATGTTGGGATTTGGACAGCAAGATGTCGGTTCACGTTGCACTTGAACTTCTGCATGTCAGTACAATTAGGGAAGCAGGAACCTGGAATGGAATTCTAGAGTCTAGCGGTTCTGGGGAAGAAACTACTGGAGTAGAAAGATCTTTTACATCTAGGGATATCTACTGTGTGGGGGTGGGATTTAGCTGCCTGCCGGGTTTGTCGAGCATGTCTATGTCGTGGGGGCACAAGTGTCTGCAGTTCGTCAGAGCATTTACCATTAAAATAATTGTAGAAAAGGCAGAGGGATGCAACGTTTCGTCGATGGAACAGAGGCTGAAGCTTAGATGCCAGTTCAGGGCCTATCAGATTGGTGACTCTTTTTTGAACCTTGTCTAGGAGCGAGAGACTAGTAGCGGATGCACCAGCCCAAATGTGACAACAATACTCCATACATGGGCGAATGGTGGCCTTATAGAGGTACAGGATACTTTCAGGTGTCAGTAGTTTTCTAGCACGATAGAGAGAGCCTACCTTTTTCGCAGCGGCCCTGGCAATGTTTTCAATATAATTGTTCCATGTTTCCTGTGAACGTTACACCAAACAGTTTGAAAGATGTACTCTCAGACAGTGAGTCACTGGCCATTGCTATTGGTGGCAGAGAAGGTTTCTTGTAGTTATTGAAGGAAACCAGTTTAGTCTTGGCAGCATTGAATGTGACCATCCATTTATGTCCCCATTCCACTACAGATTGGAGGTCATGAAAACTGGATGCAGAATCATAACCCATTAGTACATGGATTAAAAGAATGTTGGAACATTCCTCATCTCCCAAAGATTTTCTCATCTCTTTGATGTTTCAGACTTTCACACTTTTTGCACGAGCCTTTGGTTGTTGCGTGAACATGTTGTAATCATCATCTCTATTGGCATGATAACATTGAACGACCAATAAATCAGTGTTATCTGTTATCTTAGTGGTTGCTCAGGTCTGTGTCAGTTCTACAGTAGTTTCACAATCAATACGTCAGCACCTCAAGATGAATCGGATATGTTAAAGCCTCCTTCATCCTTCCCAGCAAGTTGAGGAACACTTGTTCGTTTTGTTGATTAACAAGAAAAACATCTTTTCTTAATCTGAAATTCATTAAAAGGGTTAGTGACACATTAAGACTAACAGAGACCCCTGCCCGGCATTGGTGAGTCGCATCTTTAACTGATTGCCACGTTCATATACATCAAATACAATGCATGGTTTTACATATCTAGTTGTGACATATCTGCATCCCATCAAATCCAAATATGTGGTATTTTTTGCCATGAGAGACGTTGAAGTAGTGATCCGCCATCTAAGAGATATATTTGGGATCTGAAGATTGTGGACCTGATTGTACAGGGAAGTTAGTTCCCATATTACGTCTGTAAAACTGTTTTTTGCCTCTTGCAGTTGTCTTAAATAATAAAAAAGCGCAGGTAGGTAACCACAAAGCTCATACTGGAAACGTTCTTGCTTCTGCTGAGTTAAAGGTTTATTGATAGACAGCGCACACCATTTCTGGAATATGAGTTGTTGATGAGTTTCAACTGCTTAATCTTTGCTGAGAGAAACTTTTGACACATGTGTAATTGCATGATCCTTTTTAAAAAAGTGTACTTGTTGACATTTTCTCCAAGCATTGGAGCTGTGATTGCCTCTTCTATGGAGGTTGCTTTTTGTCTCGAGTTACTCCATGTGAAATGTTATTATTGGAGAAATAAGGAAACGCAAGTAGCTTCCATGTATTTTTCAAATCTCGCTCTTTTCTTGCTGGAGTAGCCTCTTGGTTCTGGTTAATAGTGTCATATGCATTTCATGATTATTTGGTTTATAGTGTCATATGCATTTTATAATTATTTGGTTAATAGTGCCATATGCATTTTATAATTATTTGGTTAATAGTGTCATATGCATTTTATAATTATTTGGTTAATAGTGTCATATGCATTTTATAATTATTTGGTTAATAGTGTCATATGCATTTTATAATTATTTGGTTAATAATAGTGCCATATGCATTTTATAATTATTTGGTTAATAGTGTCATATGCATTTTATAATTATTTGGTTAATAGTGTCATATGCATTTTATAATTATTTGGTTAATAATAGTGTCATATGCACTTTATAATTATTTCGTTAATAGTGTCATATGTCATAGAACGGTCTATTTCTATGTATCTTAGGTTGATCCAATGTTGTTTGCATTTCCTGTAAAGCCGTTGAATAATCTGAATTATGATTTTCTCTTCAGGTCTGTTAATGGAATCGGTTCCCTTCTGGCTGACAATGAATGTTTCTTCATTACTGTTGCAAATAGCACACTTGTCAGCATCGATGATTATCGGTACTTCACTTTAGTTAACCTGAAGTTAGAATATAACAGAATATTAAGTTAAAAAATTTAAAAAATAAGGCATAAGAAGTTATAATTCAACTTTATGAAAACTGTTGGTTTTATCTAATTTCATATTGCTACATTTGCTATTTTTGAAGATTCATTTCCAGTAATTGAGTTGAGAAGGGAGTAGAATGTTCACTAATCTGTAAAGATGGCGGCCATTGATTCCTTTCATCAATCTTTATTGTGTTAAACTTTTATTTATCTGAAAGCGTTATTCATGCCGATTATCCAAGTTAAAAACTTTGTAAGCAATTTGAGGTTCATCCAAAAAAGTCAGCATGAATGACTGGACTTGAAGTTACCATTTTAAAATGTAAATTGTCTATATCTCTTGGCTATTTCGTTTCACCAACCTTAAAATATCTGTTAAAGGAATGTTACACTTTGCAAATTATTGAGTAGTGTTTACCAGTTTTCGATTTAAAATAATGACTTTGGTTTTGTTATTACGTTTCGACAACCTTAAAATATCTGCTATTTAATATTTTAGAGTGATGATCACTTTCCTATATATTTTCTAATTTTTGTGACACCTTACTATATATATAACTATAAATGTATCTCTTCTTACTCATAAAAAATCTGCAAGCTATAATCTAATATTTAGCACTTGTATTGACTGGCTCCATGTCAAGTCACATAATATTTGGTTATTTTTAAATGTATCTCATATGACTTTTCTTAGATTAAATTAATCGATAGTTTGTGTTTTATCCAATAATATGAACAACAATAAACAAACATTTAATAATAAAAAAACATATTTAATAACAATCAAGAAACAATCCAATAATATTAACAAAATAAAAACATATTTAATAACAATAAAGAAACAATCCAATAATATTAACAAAATAAAAACATATTAAAGAACAATAAAGAAACAATCCAATAATATTAACAAAATAAAAACATATTTAATAACAATAAAGAAACAATCCAATAATATTAATAAAATAAAAACATATTTAATAACAATCAAGAAACAATCCAATAATATAAACAAAATAAAAACATATTTAATAACAATAAAGAAACAATCCAATAATATTAACAAAATAAACACATATTTAATAACAATAAAGAAACAATCCAATAATATTAACAAAATAAAATAAAAATATATTAAAGAACAATAAAGAAACAATCAAATAATATTAACAATATAAAAACATATTTAATAACAATAAAGAAACAATCCAATAATATTAAAAAAATAAAAACAGATTTAATAACAATAAAGAAACAATTCAATAATATTAACAAAATAAAAACAGATTTAATAACAATAAAGAAACAATCCAATAATATTAAAAAAATATAAAAACAGATTTAATAACAATAAAGAAACAATTCAATAATATTAACAAAATATAAAAACATATTTATTTACAATAAAGAAACAATTCAATAATATTAACAAAATATAAAAACAGATTTAATAACAATAAAGAAACAATCCAATAATATTAACAAAATAAAAATATATTAAAGAACAATAAAGAAACAATCCAATAATATTAACAAAATAAAAACATTTAATAACAATAAAGAAACAATCCAATAATATTAATAAAATAAAATAAACATATTTAATAACAATAAAGAAACAATTCAATAATATTAACAAAATTAAAAGCTGGATTTAATAACAATAAAAACAATCCAATAATATTAATAAAATAAAAAACAGACCGCTAATATGTTAATGCAAATACTAAAAATATTGAATTTCATTATTTCTTACAGATGTTCCTGATTGAACCCTATAATTCAATTTTGATGGAGTATCGTTGTCTTTAAACACCATCCTTCAAAAACATATTGCTCTATTTGGAAGATTAGAGCGACATCTGTGGAAAGATTTACTAAAATTAACACTGCTGTTTAACGAATTCTTGAAACATTGGTGAAAACATAACACGATTTCAAGATAATATAAATTTTTGGTGTTAAATATTCAAATAAACCAAAAGGTAATAAAAGATCGAATTACAAATTACAGATTTTGAAAAAGAATATTTTCTACAAACCCGGAGAATTATCTTGTAGAAAAGTAACACTTAATAAATTATTTGAAAAAAAAATCGTAGGTAAATGTTTCCCCATACTAAGCGCGAACAGTTCTTCTAAAATTATAGTGTAACACATGAGACAATCACATTCTTAACTTAAGTAAAAGTATCAGAATTTACACTGGAAGAGAGCGATATTTTTGTATAGATATTCTGTTTTTTACTAAACATCGTTGATAAAACAATGCATCACGCTGAGGAAATGACACATTCTGCTGAAGTGTGTTTTGAAAAATCATCGTTAGTGAGACATGTAAGAACTCACACTGGAGAAAAACCATATTCTTGTAAAGTGTGTGAATATTCTTGTTTGGAAAAATCCTCATTAGTGAGACATATAAGAACTCACACTGGAGAAAAGCCATATTCTTGTGAAATGTGTGAATATTCTTGTTCTATAAAATCATCATTAGTGAGACACATAAGGACTCACACTGGTGAAAAGCCATACTCTTGTGAAATGTGTGAATATTCTTGTTCTGAAAAATCAAAATTAGTGAGACACATGAGAACTCACTCTGGAAAACGAAAAGAAAAGACACATTCTTGTGAAGTATGTGGATATTCCTGTTCTGAAAAACCAGACTTAGTGATACATATCAGAACTCACACTGGGGAAAAACCACATTCTTGTAAAATTTGTGGATATTCTTTTTCAAGAAAACAGTCTTCATTAAGACATATTAGAACTCATACTGGGGAAAAGCCACATGTTTGTCAAGTGTGTGGATATACTTTTTCTGAAAAGGCACACGTAGTAAGACATATGAGAACTCACACGGGGGAAAAGCCACATTCTTGTAAAGTTTGTGGATATTCTTGTTCTGAAAAATCAGACTTAGTTCGACATTTTAAAACTCACACTGGAGAAAAGCCACATTTATGTGAAGTTTGTGGATATTCTTGTGTTCAAAAATCAACGTTAATTTCACATATGAGCACTCATATGGGAGAAAAGCCACATTCTTGTGAAGTGTGTGGATATTCCTGTTATCAAAAATCAAAGTTAGTGAGACATTTGAAAACTCACATTGAACAACCTGAAGTAAACCCTGAGAAAATATTCAAAATCATATAGTATTCGCTGCCCAAATTATATCTCCTTTCTATGGCAAGCCCATATTAGCTTTTCTGAAGAATGGCGCACCTTCTCAAACTAGCAGCATGAAGCTGAAGCTGATCAGACTGGACGGATTCTTGTCCTGGAATTTGTCAGAAATTTAAGTTAGTGGGACATTTGAAAATTCACACTGGTGAAAAGCCATTTTCTTGTGAATGATATGGATATTCTTTTTCTGAAAAATCAACGTTAATAAAACATACAAGAAATCAACACTAAGGAAAATTCATGTTCAATACGTAAACATTATTGTTTTTAGATGTGCATATTCTTGTTATTAATCAATTTTAGTGATAGATATGAAAAGCACAATTTATAAAATATGCTTATAGTTTTATTCTGTCAATTTACATTTATTCCTATTAAAACGTCAATCTTTGACGATTATGTTTAAATCGTATTAAAATCAAACATTTGACCCAGCCCATTATCAACTTACTTTCATGCAATTCATATAAAATAAAACCTGAATAATTTCGTAATAAAGTGTTGCAAAAAACAATTGATAAAGACATGCATATCAATCATGTTTGTACGACGAAAGAATAGACTCTATGCATCATTGAAGAAAACCATGCATATTGGGGCAGTATTTAAAAGGTTAAACAAATATAGAAATGTAAATAGTACAGGATATGAAAGTCTACACTTACCAATCTCAATTACATTTGTTATTGGCGTCATACTGGAAAATTCTGTTAGATGAGCAACACAGCAAGAGAAAAGGAAAGAACTACACAAAAATCCATATGCACAACAAGAACACAATGAAGCCGTAAGACAGTTACCGGAAGGGCTTAATTCTGATGAGGAAAAACTATTTGTAGCAAATGAAAATGCAGGTCTTACAAATGCATTTTTAAAAATTGATAGCTTCCAAGCAAATGGACAGTGCATGTTTCGCCACAAAGCGTTTAAGGCCTCGAAACCCTAATGTGTAGATACCCAATTCTATTGTCAGATAGTGTTTACACTGTCTGCCACAGCACATTGTCTATTTTCATTAGACGATCTGTCAAGAGATGCAACTTTACAGCCGGCAAACATAAAAGTAACATTTATGATTAAAACTTATTAAAAGAAAAAACAATCCGGCAAATAAATGTGTTGAACCATGTTTCAGATATATTCGAACAATTGTGCTCTAAGGGAATGTTAGAATCTTTAAAATGTCTCGGTTGGAATGTATAAGATATGGTAGGTTTTCCCATTTATAATAAATACAGACGAATCAGGTATAAGATGAGGCAGGTTGACCCATCTAGAACAAATAGAGATGAATTACTACAATATAAAAGCTCTTCTGAATCCGCTGTCTTACTAAAAGCTCTTCACTCAATTGTTTGCATACAACATCTATGAAATGTTTTTGTTTAAAATCAAACAGGATTAAAGGTGAATTGTTTTCATAGCAACAACCAGTTATTGCTTAACAAAATCATTGTGGAGAAATGCGTGACTTACCTGGATAGACCACGTGCGGGTCGGTCACCAAAAATAAATAAAAAGAAAGAAAAGAAATGGTCAAGACTCTTATTTATAGAGTAGTGATCACGTGAGTTAGAAGAATATGCAAATAGAAGTGAACGATTTTGCGATATAAAAAGCCTGTGTTGTTAAGAGGAGGGGCAGACTGTTGGCAGAAGTCAGTGCTGTCAGACGTGCTTTAGAGTTTTGTTATTATATGCTGTGTTCGATTGTTGGGAGAGAGAAAAGAGAAGAGGAGGAACCAAGAAGACATTCTGCAGATACTTGACTTTGTGTTGGTTTTAAGCTATTTCGGCGCTTGGTGTGCGGTTACTAACAATGGACAGATTCGACATTCGCTTAATACCCGAGTTCGACGGATCTACCACTGGACCGGCTGTCGTTGAATGGATTGAAAAGGCAGAGAAAATCTGTAAACTGTGCAAAATTAAAGAACCAGCCACAGTTATCCCTTTGAGGCTAACCGGAGGGGCCTATGCAGTCTACCACCAACTCGGGGATGAACCAGACTGGGATGAAATCAAGCAGAGCCTGTATACAGCGTTTGGTACAGATCCATTTGTTGCGTGGCAACAGTTCACGAGCCGGACACTTCAACCCAAGGAAACAGTCGACGTGTACCTAGCCGACCTGCGAAAATTATCTGTACCGTTTGGTGGGGTCAACGATAAAATATTAAGCTGTGCTTTTTTGGTAGGCCTACCCGAGGAGGTCAGTAAACTGTTGCGGGCATCATCAAGAATCGATGAATTGTCAACTGATGAGTTATTGGCCCGAGCTCGAAACATCTGTAAGGAACAGGAACCAATTGCAGCAGCAGCTCGTTTTCGACATGGAGGCAATGTGGACTCTCTTCCAGATAGTAATAAGCATGCCACCCCAGTGTGCTATAAATGTGGGGAGGCCAATCATTTTGCTAAAGAGTGCCGGAGTGATAGGAGAGGTGTATATCCACAATCAAAGAGACCAGTGCAATGCTATCGCTGCAATAAGTTTGGGCACATATCTCGCAACTGTTCGGGAAACGAAGTTGGGGGCAAGGTACTATCGCTACCCTTGCCCCCTGCCAACCAATAAACACAGGATTGCCTGTCATTAGCGTTAAACTTGATGATGTGCAGTGTTCAGCACTTATAGACACGGGGTGTTCCCGGTCTATAGTTAGTGCCCATTGCTGTCCGGTGTGGCGGAGGAACCCAGTTGGCGTTATGACCATCAATGGCTTATCACGGGTATGTTGTGGTGAAGGGACAGTCACAATCTGCACTGAGAAGGGTGACACAGCTAAAGTTGACGTTCTGGTGATGCAGGAGAAACCCCTTGGCTACGACATGTTGCTTGGAATTGATGCAATACAAGCACTAGGAGGCGTTACAATCACAGCAGCTAGAGGTATCAGGCTTGGAGAAGGGAAAGACGTCTGTGCAGCCATGTCGATTGAAGAAAAGGACTTCTGTGCTACATTTGATGACAACGAAAGGGTGTGGACTGCAAAGTGGAAATGGGCCATGGGCCAGGAACCAGATCGGCTGTGCAACACGATTCCAGAGTATGCAGTTTCTACCAAGAATAGGGCCGCATATGAAGAAGAACTTCAGATGTGGATTGACAACGGTTGGTTAATACCATACCCACAGGAACGTCTGGGACCACCCAAGGGATTAATTCCGCTCATGGCTGTTGAACAACCTACCAAAGAAAAAAATTCGTCCCGTAATGGATTACCGAGAGTTGAATCGGCATGTTGATGCGTTTACCGGAAACGCAGATGTGTGCGCTGCTAAACTGAGAGAGTGGCGTCAAAAAGGGAGCAATGTAGCACTTCTGGATCTAAAGAGGGCCTACCTGCAGATACGTGTCCATGAGTCATTATGGCCGTTTCAGACAGTACTACTCAAGGGAAAACTATATTGTTTGACACGTTTGGGTTTTGGCCTAAACGTAGCACCCTTGATTATGACAACCATTATTAAAACTGTTTTGATGCAGGATGAGACCACAGCAAAAGCTGCTTCAGCCTACATAGATGACATCTATGTTAATGAGGACATAATGTCTGCGGATGCAGTTCGAATAAAACTGAAAGCGTTTGGGTTAATAAGCAAAGACCCTAAGCGCCTAAAGGATGGAGTGCCCGTGCTAGGCCTCGAGGTCTGGGAGGAGGGCAATACGTTGCGATGGAAACGAGGGAGCCCACTTCCAAAGTTACCCAATGTATTAACAAGACGTACTGTGTTTACTATCTGTGGTAAATTGGTAGGACATCTACCTGTCTGTGGATGGCTCCGATCGGCAACAGGAGTGGTGAAAAGACGAGTGACTACAGTAACAAAAGGATGGGACGATGTTGCGGATGATGATTCTCTCCAACAAATGATGGCTGAAATGTTGTCCAGAGTGCATAGGAATGACCCTGCCCGGGGTGAGTGGCAAGTGTCTGGAAACGAACTAAATGCATGGGTTGACGCAAGTTCGTTGGCTACAGGTGTCGTGTTGGAGCAACTAGGTGTTGTTGTGGAAGATGCATGCTGGCTTCGTCCGAAAAATGATGCCCAACATATAAATTTGGCAGAACTTGATGCCACGTTAAAAGGTCTTAATCTCGCATTGCAATGGCAGACTAATGTTGTGCATCTCCACACTGACTCATTGTGTGTTTACCATTGGTTAACCGACACCTTGACTGGAAAGGCTCGAGTTAAGACTAGAGCTGCAAGTGAAATGCTAGTACGAAGGAGACTAGCAATAATTAAGCGTCTAGTTGACGAATACAGCTTGCAGGTAGACATTACGTTAGTCTCGTCGATGCAGAATTTGGCTGATAGCTTGACTCGAGTACCAAAGAGGTGGATCGATGCAATGAGGCAGGGATCCGATCTTCAACAACAAACATGCGCGACTGTAACGGATCAATTAACACCTGACCAGATCCGTATGATACACCAGCAGATTGGACATCCTGGAATTCAGAGGACTGCATATTTTGTCCGAAGAGTATGCCCTGCAACTACAAAAGCATCAGTGAAAGCAGCCATACGTTCGTGTGAAGAGCGTCAGAGAATTGATCCGGCACCATCCCAATGGCAAAAAGGGAAGCTCGAGGTGGAGGGCAACTGGCAGCGAGTAGGGATGGACATAACACATTATGGGGGCAAACATTTTTTGACCATGACGGATTGTGGCCCGACGCGTTTCACAATATGGCGCCTGTTGACACGACAGGATGCAGCCAGCATTATACAACAGTTGAGAGCCGTCTTTTTTGAACGTGGTGCCCCGATTGAAATTCTGACTGATAATGCCGCCACATTTCGATGTCAAGAATTTCAGAAATTCGTGCACGAATGGGGGATTAAAATGCATTATCGGTGTGCATATTATCCCGAGGGTAATGGTATAGCAGAACGGTGTCACCGCACCATCAAAAGAATTGCAGCCAGGACGCAGTGCTCTATTCCAGAAGCTGTGTACTGGTATAATATAACACCCAAGGACAATGCAACACCAGCAACTGCACCAGCCAATGGGATTTACCAATATGAACAGCGTGTGAAAGGAGTTGATGCCATACCATCAGTGGTGAGTGTTGTCAATACACCATATCAGGTGGGAGACCTTGTTTGGATAAAACCCCCAAATGCTGGGTGCACTAAGAAATTTTTCCGGGGAAAAATAGATGAAATCATAAGTCCTCAGACCATGTTGATTGGTGGCATACCACGTCACGTAAAAGATATCCGCCCTTGTTATACCTCTTCTGATTCTGAGGACGATGAGGAGGATCACACACCGTTCAGAGATGATCCTGATCACTTACTGCCCCTTCAGGTGAGCATAGAAACACCACCAACAGAACCAGATGAGGGAATGATGGGACATACTGATGACAATAGTGAGGAGAGCGATGGACACAAGGAAGTAATGCCTCATCGAAATACTCGACAGAGACGAATACTGCCCACCCCCCGTGATTGCGAAACCCAGCGAGAAGGGATGATGGAGCATACCGAGGAGATGACGCCTCCGATTCTTCGGAGAAGTACCCGACAAAGACGGATACTGCCCCCCTGCCCTGATTGTGAGACACCGCCTATGGAACCACGAGACGGGATAATGGAACAGACTGGTAGTAATGATGGTGGTAATGAAGAAAACAGCAATGAGGAAGTGCTTCTTCGAAGGAGTACCCGCCAACGACGATTGCCCGCATGTCCTGTTTGTGATCATGAGATCAGGGGGGAGTGTGGAGAAATGCGTGACTTACCTGGATAGACCACGTGCGGGTCGGTCACCAAAAATAAATAAAAAGAAAGAAAAGAAATGGTCAAGACTCTTATTTATAGAGTAGTGATCACGTGAGTTAGAAGAATATGCAAATAGAGGTGAACGATTTTGCGATATAAAAAGCCTGTGTTGTTAAGAGGAAGGGCAGACTGTTGGCAGAAGTCAGTGCTGTCAGACGTGCTTTAGAGTTTTGTTATTATATGCTGTGTTCGATTGTTGGGAGAGAGAAAAGAGAAGAGGAGGAACCAAGAAGACATTCTGCAGATACTTGACTTTGTGTTGGTTTTAAAAAAAACAAGCAGGATAGAAGTGCATGACTATTAGAATGTGATACAAACTTCATAGACAAAACGAGTGACATATTACGCTATTCAACAATACAGATGGACCTACTGTCTTACGCCCAAACATTGTTGCATATTGCGTCTTCAGGACAGAATGAATTGAGAGAACACCCTGACTGAAATATTTCGATATAGAAGAATGTTACAAAATAAAATATAACAATTTAAATTTAGTTCAGAAAAATTAACAAAAGACATTGGAATGCAAGTTAATAAAAATATTATTCTTACAAATAGCTTCGAAAGCTAGAAAGAACAATACAGTTTACAATAAACAATGCGATGCGCCCTAGAGTGCACAAACAATTCTCTCCCTCCCAAAGTTCCCTATGCTGACGGAAACCACAATTGGTGATCTGAAAATCACCCCTTCACATGTCCACGATGTCATAAAAACCTAGATATTTCCAACGTGTGTGGATCTCATTTCTGCTATACTAATTAAGAAATGATCAAATGAACTAGCCCCATACTTGCCAAACTCTACAACAAATGTATTCCTGAATCCTGCTTCCCTACTAGATGGAAGATTGCCTCTGTAGTACCAGTGTACAAGAATTATTGCAAAAGGACCGATCCTCTCAATTATCGCCCTATAACTCTCCTCCTCCTCCTCCTCCTCCTCCCTTTCGCTAAAATATTTGCGACATTAATCAATAAGCTCTAGTCCACCACCGGGCAAAAGCTAATAATCTTTCTGACAAACAGTACGGATTGATGAAATGTTCTACAGCAATTATTTTACCAGTGCTCTCTGAACGTATATACCATGCACTGGATAAGGCAGGTGAAGTCAAGAGTGTAGCCCACGATATATCCAAGGCTAAGTTTGACATGAAGAGCTTCTAAGGAAAATGAAATAATATGGTATAACTGGACAATGCTAAATATAATTAGGTTTTTCTTATACAATAGGACCTTTCAGGTTGTCATTGATGGACCTTCCAAGCAACATAATCCTGTGACCACTGTTATTCCTGAGATTCATAAATGACCTCCGCGATAATATTGAGTCCAAGGTTGTTATATTCGCTGATGATGCAACGATCTATAACACGCATGAGGGAAGAACGGATGTACACAAATCCAAGACCATGGCTTTATCATTAACAAATGACCTCCAGATCAGAGGTGAATGGAGACGTAAATGAATGGTAAAATTTAACGGTAGTCAAACTAAGCTGCTCTCCTGTAACAATTACAAAAAAAACTCTCCAACCACAGATATCCATGACAAATAACACTACCTGGGAATTACTCCTTCAAACTCCTTGGTTTAACATTCACAGGAAATATGAACTGGAACAAATACATTGAGAACATTGCGAAACCTGCTGCAAGGAAGATGGGCTCCCTCTATCTTGCTAGAAACTGCTTACATTTGAGAGTATTTTGTACCTCTGTTAGGCCACCATTCGCCCATGTATGAAGTATTGTTGCCACATCTGGGATGGTGCATCTACTACTATTCTTAGATAAAATCTACAATCTAATAAGTTCCGCTTTGTCAACTAGGCTCCAACCCCTGTCCCATCGCCGCAGTTTTGCATCCCCGTGCCTGTTTTACAAGTATTTTAATCGAATGTGCTCTGCTGAACTCATTGCACTTGTGCTCTCTCGACGTACTGCATCTGCAAACCCGCTTGACAACAAAATCACACCCCTTCACCGTTGAGGTACCTAAATGTCAGAAAGCTTTCTACTCAAATAGCTTATTCCTTAAAACAGCTAGATTTTGGAATTCTCTTCCTGCTGCCTGCTTCCAAAACTGTACTGATATGCAGAAGATCAAATGCAACGTGAACCAATATCTTAATCTTTCTTAAGTATCATTAATCTTAATATCTTAATATTTCTTATGTATCATCCAATTAGTGGCCCCTTACGTCCAAGTGCTTTGTTTGGTATAAAGGTGAGCGAAAAAAATTCTCGTCTGAAGGTTACTAAAAACAAGCAGAATGCAGGAGGAACTGTGTTGTAATCAAGAAACCGTTGTTAATTAACAAGATCATTATGGAGGTTTGTTGAAAGGTACAGAGAAATCCAAGCATTATTTGATGAATTACCAAAACACGAATCCAAAATACTAATCCAGCATTTACACAAAAGCAGAATCTTGATTCAAACAAATTGATTTTAAAAAATTCTAAGCATTATTTAGATGGATTACAAACACTCACTCTAAATATATTAGAATGACTTGAAAATAAAGTATTATTTAGATGGATTACAAACACTCACTCTAAATATATTTGAATGACTTGAAAATAAAGTATTATTTAGATGGATTACAAACACTCACTCTAAATATATTTGAATGACTTGAAAATAAAGTATTATTTAGATGGATTACAAACACTCACTCTTAATATATTTGAATGACTTGAAAATAAAGTATTATTTAGATGGATTACAAACACTCACTCTAAATATATTTGAATGACTTGAAAATGAAGTATTATTTAGATGGATTACAAACACTCACTTTTAATATATTTGAATGACTTGAAAATAAAGTATTATTTAGATGGATTACAAACACTCACTCTTAATATATTTGAATGACTTGAAAATAAAGTATTATTTAGATGGATTACAAACACTCACTCTTAATATGTTTGAATGACTTCCAAATAAAGTATTATTTAGATGGATTACAAACACTCACTCTTAATATATTTGAATGACTTCCAAATAAAGTATTATTTATATGGATTACAAACACTCACTCTAAATATATTAGAATGACTTGAAAATAAAGTATTATTTAGATGGATTACAAACACTCACTCTAAATATATTTGAATGACTTGAAAATAAAGTATTATTTAGATGGATTACAAACACTCACTCTTAATATATTTGAATGACTTGAAAATAAAGTATTATTTAGATGGATTACAAACACTCACTCTTAATATATTTGAATGACTTGAAAATAAAGTATTATTTAGATGGATTACAAACACTCACTCTTAATATATTTGAATGACTTGAAAATAAAGTATTATTTAGATGGATTACAAACACTCACTCTTAATATATTTGAATGACTTGAAAATAAAGTATTATTTAGATGGATTACAAACACTCACTCTTAATATATTTGAATGACTTGAAAATAAAGTATTATTTAGATGGATTACAAACACTCACTCTTAATATATTTGAATGACTTGAAAATAAAGTATTATTTAGATGGATTACAAACACTCACTCTTAATATATTTGAATGACTTGAAAATAAAGTATTATTTAGATGGATTACAAACACTCACTCTTAATATATTTGAATGACTTCAAAATAAAGTATTATTTAGATGGATTACAAACACTCACTCTTAATATATTTGAATGACTTCCAAATAAAGTATTATTTATATGGATTACAAACACTCACTCTTAATATATTTGAATGACTTGAAAATAAAGTATTATTTAGATGGATTACAAACACTCACTCTTAATATATTTGAATGACTTGAAAATAAAGTATTATTTAGATGGATTACAAACACTCACTCTTAATATATTTGAATGACTTCAAAATAAAGTATTATTTAGATGGATTACAAACACTCACTCTTAATATATTTGAATGACTTCCAAATAAAGTATTATTTAGATGGATTGCAAACACTCACTCTTAATATATTTGAATGACTTGAAAATAAAGTATTATTTAGATGGATTACAAACACTCACTCTTAATATATTTGAATGACTTGAAAATAAAGTATTATTTAGATGGATTACAAACACTCACTCTTAATATATTTGAATGACTTGAAAATAAAGTATTATTTAGATGGATTACAAACACTCACTCTTAATATATTTGAATGACTTGAAAATAAAGTATTATTTAGATGGATTACAAACACTCACTCTTAATATATTTGAATGACTTGAAAATAAAGTATTATTTAGATGGATTACAAACACTCACTCTTAATATATTTGAATGACTTGAAAATAAAGTATTATTTAGATGGATTACAAACACTCACTCTTAATATATTTGAATGACTTGAAAATAAAGTATTATTTAGATGGATTACAAACACTCACTCTTAATATATTTGAATGACTTGAAAATAAAGTATTATTTAGATGGATTACAAACACTCACTCTTAATATATTTGAATGACTTGAAAATAAAGTATTATTTAGATGGATTACAAACACTCACTCTTAATATATTTGAATGACTTGAAAATAAAGTATTATTTAGATGGATTACAAACACTCACTCTTAATATATTTGAATGACTTGAAAATAAAGTATTATTTAGATGGATTACAAACACTCACTCTTAATATATTTGAATGACTTCAAAATAAAGTATTATTTAGATGGATTACAAACACTCACTCTTAATATATTTTAATGACTTCAAAATAAAGTATTATTTAGATGGATTACAAACACTCACTCTTAATATATTTGAATGACTTCCAAATAAAGTATTATTTAGATGGATTACAAACACTCACTCTAAATATATTAGAATGACTTGAAAATAAAGTATTATTTAGATGGATTACAAACACTCACTCTAAATATATTTGAATGACTTGAAAATAAAGTATTATTTAGATGGATTACAAACACTCACTCTTAATATATTAGAATGACTTGAAAATAAAGTATTATTTAGATGGATTAAAAACACTCACTCTTAATATATTTGAATGACTTGAAAATAAAGTATTATTTAGATGGATTACAAACACTCACTCTTAATATATTTGAATGACTTGAAAATAAAGTATTATTTAGATGGATTACAAACACTCACTCTTAATATATTTGAATGACTTGAAAATAAAGTATTATTTAGATGGATTACAAACACTCACTCTAAATATATTTGAATGACTTGAAAATAAAGTATTATTTAGATGGATTACAAACACTCACTCTTAATATATTTGAATGACTTGAAAATAAAGTATTATTTAGATGGATTACAAACACTCACTCTTAATATATTTGAATGACTTGAAAATAAAGTATTATTTAGATGGATTACAAACACTCACTCTTAATATATTTGAATGACTTGAAAATAAAGTATTATTTAGATGGATTACAAACACTCACTCTTAATATATTAGAATGACTTGAAAATAAAGTATTATTTAGATGGATTACAAACACTCACTCTAAATATATTTGAATGACTTGAAAATAAAGTATTATTTAGATGGATTACAAACACTCACTCTTAATATATTTGAATGACTTGAAAATAAAGTATTATTTAGATGGATTACAAACACTCACTCTAAATATATTTGAATGACTTGAAAATAAAGTATTATTTAGATGGATTACAAACACTCACTCTTAATATATTTGAATGACTTGAAAATAAAGTATTATTTAGATGGATTAAAAACACTCACTCTTAAATATATTTGAATGACTTGAAAATAAAGTATTATTTAGATGGATTACAAACACTCACTCTAAATATATTTGAATGACTTGAAAATAAAGTATTATTTAGATGGATTACAAACACTCACTCTTAATATATTAGAATGACTTGAAAATAAAGTATTATTTAGATGGATTACAAACACTCACTCTAAATATATTTGAATGACTTGAAAATAAAGTATTATTTAGATGGATTACAAACACTCACTCTTAATATATTAGAATGACTTGAAAATAAAGTATTATTTAGATGGATTACAAACACTCACTCTAAATATATTTGAATGACTTGAAAATAAAGTATTATTTAGATGGATTACAAACACTCACTCTTAATATATTTGAATGACTTGAAAATAAAGTATTATTTAGATGGATTACAAACACTCACTCTAAATATATTTGAATGACTTGAAAATAAAGTATTATTTAGATGGATTACAAACACTCACTCTTAATATATTTGAATGACTTGAAAATAAAGTATTATTTAGATGGATTACAAACACTCACTCTTAATATATTTGAATGACTTGAAAATAAAGTATTATTTAGATGGATTACAAACACTCACTCTTAATATATTTGAATGACTTGAAAATAAAGTATTATTTAGATGGATTACAAACACTCACTCTTAATATATTTGAATGACTTGAAAATAAAGTATTATTTAGATGGATTACAAACACTCACTCTAAATATATTTGAATGACTTGAAAATAAAGTATTATTTAGATGGATTACAAACACTCACTCTTAATATATTTGAATGACTTGAAAATAAAGTATTATTTAGATGGATTACAAACACTCACTCTTAATATATTTGAATGACTTGAAAATAAAGTATTATTTAGATGGATTACAAACACTCACTCTTAATATATTTGAATGACTTGAAAATAAAGTATTATTTAGATGGATTACAAACACTCACTCTTAATATATTTGAATGACTTGAAAATAAAGTATTATTTAGATGGATTACAAACACTCACTCTTAATATATTTGAATGACTTGAAAATAAAGTATTATTTAGATGGATTACAAACACTCACTCTTAATATATTTGAATGACTTGAAAATAAAGTATTATTTAGATGGATTACAAACACTCACTCTTAATATATTTGAATGACTTGAAAATAAAGTATTATTTAGATGGATTACAAACACTCACTCTTAATATATTTGAATGACTTCAAAATAAAGTATTATTTAGATGGATTACAAACACTCACTCTTAATATATTTGAATGACTTCCAAATAAAGTATTATTTATATGGATTACAAACACTCACTCTTAATATATTTGAATGACTTGAAAATAAAGTATTATTTAGATGGATTACAAACACTCACTCTTAATATATTTGAATGACTTGAAAATAAAGTATTATTTAGATGGATTACAAACACTCACTCTTAATATATTTGAATGACTTGAAAATAAAGTATTATTTAGATGGATTACAAACACTCACTCTTAATATATTTGAATGACTTGAAAATAAAGTATTATTTAGATGGATTACAAACACTCACTCTTAATATATTTGAATGACTTGAAAATAAAGTATTATTTAGATGGATTACAAACACTCACTCTTAATATATTTGAATGACTTGAAAATAAAGTATTATTTAGATGGATTACAAACACTCACTCTTAATATATTTGAATGACTTGAAAATAAAGTATTATTTAGATGGATTACAAACACTCACTCTTAATATATTTGAATGACTTGAAAATAAAGTATTATTTAGATGGATTACAAACACTCACTCTTAATATATTTGAATGACTTGAAAATAAAGTATTATTTAGATGGATTACAAACACTCACTCTTAATATATTTGAATGACTTGAAAATAAAGTATTATTTAGATGGATTACAAACACTCACTCTTAATATATTTGAATGACTTGAAAATAAAGTATTATTTAGATGGATTACAAACACTCACTCTTAATATATTTGAATGACTTCAAAATAAAGTATTATTTAGATGGATTACAAACACTCACTCTTAATATATTTTAATGACTTCCAAATAAAGTATTATTTAGATGGATTACAAACACTCACTCTTAATATATTTGAATGACTTCCAAATAAAGTATTATTTAGATGGATTACAAACACTCACTCTAAATATATTAGAATGACTTGAAAATAAAGTATTATTTAGATGGATTACAAACACTCACTCTAAATATATTTGAATGACTTGAAAATAAAGTATTATTTAGATGGATTACAAACACTCACTCTTAATATATTAGAATGACTTGAAAATAAAGTATTATTTAGATGGATTAAAAACACTCACTCTTAATATATTTGAATGACTTGAAAATAAAGTATTATTTAGATGGATTACAAACACTCACTCTTAATATATTTGAATGACTTGAAAATAAAGTATTATTTAGATGGATTACAAACACTCACTCTTAATATATTTGAATGACTTGAAAATAAAGTATTATTTAGATGGATTACAAACACTCACTCTAAATATATTTGAATGACTTGAAAATAAAGTATTATTTAGATGGATTACAAACACTCACTCTTAATATATTTGAATGACTTGAAAATAAAGTATTATTTAGATGGATTACAAACACTCACTCTTAATATATTTGAATGACTTGAAAATAAAGTATTATTTAGATGGATTACAAACACTCACTCTTAATATATTTGAATGACTTGAAAATAAAGTATTATTTAGATGGATTACAAACACTCACTCTTAATATATTAGAATGACTTGAAAATAAAGTATTATTTAGATGGATTACAAACACTCACTCTAAATATATTTGAATGACTTGAAAATAAAGTATTATTTAGATGGATTACAAACACTCACTCTTAATATATTTGAATGACTTGAAAATAAAGTATTATTTAGATGGATTACAAACACTCACTCTAAATATATTTGAATGACTTGAAAATAAAGTATTATTTAGATGGATTACAAACACTCACTCTTAATATATTTGAATGACTTGAAAATAAAGTATTATTTAGATGGATTAAAAACACTCACTCTTAAATATATTTGAATGACTTGAAAATAAAGTATTATTTAGATGGATTACAAACACTCACTCTAAATATATTTGAATGACTTGAAAATAAAGTATTATTTAGATGGATTACAAACACTCACTCTTAATATATTAGAATGACTTGAAAATAAAGTATTATTTAGATGGATTACAAACACTCACTCTAAATATATTTGAATGACTTGAAAATAAAGTATTATTTAGATGGATTACAAACACTCACTCTTAATATATTAGAATGACTTGAAAATAAAGTATTATTTAGATGGATTACAAACACTCACTCTAAATATATTTGAATGACTTGAAAATAAAGTATTATTTAGATGGATTACAAACACTCACTCTTAATATATTAGAATGACTTGAAAATAAAGTATTATTTAGATGGATTACAAACACTCACTCTTAATATATTTGAATGACTTGAAAATAAAGTATTATTTAGATGGATTACAAACACTCACTCTTAATATATTTGAATGACTTGAAAATAAAGTATTATTTAGATGGATTACAAACACTCACTCTTAATATATTTGAATGACTTGAAAATAAAGTATTATTTAGATGGATTAAAAACACTCACTCTTAAATATATTTGAATGACTTGAAAATAAAGTATTATTTAGATGGATTACAAACACTCACTCTAAATATATTTGAATGACTTGAAAATAAAGTATTATTTAGATGGATTACAAACACTCACTCTTAATATATTAGAATGACTTGAAAATAAAGTATTATTTAGATGGATTACAAACACTCACTCTAAATATATTTGAATGACTTGAAAATAAAGTATTATTTAGATGGATTACAAACACTCACTCTTAATATATTAGAATGACTTGAAAATAAAGTATTATTTAGATGGATTACAAACACTCACTCTAAATATATTTGAATGACTTGAAAATAAAGTATTATTTAGATGGATTACAAACACTCACTCTTAATATATTTGAATGACTTGAAAATAAAGTATTATTTAGATGGATTACAAACACTCACTCTAAATATATTTGAATGACTTGAAAATAAAGTATTATTTAGATGGATTACAAACACTCACTCTTAATATATTTGAATGACTTGAAAATAAAGTATTATTTAGATGGATTACAAACACTCACTCTTAATATATTTGAATGACTTGAAAATAAAGTATTATTTAGATGGATTACAAACACTCACTCTTAATATATTTGAATGACTTGAAAATAAAGTATTATTTAGATGGATTACAAACACTCACTCTTAATATATTTGAATGACTTGAAAATAAAGTATTATTTAGATGGATTACAAACACTCACTCTAAATATATTTGAATGACTTGAAAATAAAGTATTATTTAGATGGATTACAAACACTCACTCTTAATATATTTGAATGACTTGAAAATAAAGTATTATTTAGATGGATTACAAACACTCACTCTTAATATATTTGAATGACTTGAAAATAAAGTATTATTTAGATGGATTACAAACACTCACTCTTAATATATTTGAATGACTTGAAAATAAAGTATTATTTAGATGGATTACAAACACTCACTCTTAATATATTTGAATGACTTGAAAATAAAGTATTATTTAGATGGATTACAAACACTCACTCTTAATATATTTGAATGACTTGAAAATAAAGTATTATTTAGATGGATTACAAACACTCACTCTTAATATATTTGAATGACTTGAAAATAAAGTATTATTTAGATGGATTACAAACACTCACTCTTAATATATTTGAATGACTTGAAAATAAAGTATTATTTAGATGGATTACAAACACTCACTCTTAATATATTTGAATGACTTCAAAATAAAGTATTATTTAGATGGATTACAAACACTCACTCTTAATATATTTGAATGACTTCCAAATAAAGTATTATTTATATGGATTACAAACACTCACTCTTAATATATTTGAATGACTTGAAAATAAAGTATTATTTAGATGGATTACAAACACTCACTCTTAATATATTTGAATGACTTGAAAATAAAGTATTATTTAGATGGATTACAAACACTCACTCTTAATATATTTGAATGACTTGAAAATAAAGTATTATTTAGATGGATTACAAACACTCACTCTTAATATATTTGAATGACTTGAAAATAAAGTATTATTTAGATGGATTACAAACACTCACTCTTAATATATTTGAATGACTTGAAAATAAAGTATTATTTAGATGGATTACAAACACTCACTCTTAATATATTTGAATGACTTGAAAATAAAGTATTATTTAGATGGATTACAAACACTCACTCTTAATATATTTGAATGACTTGAAAATAAAGTATTATTTAGATGGATTACAAACACTCACTCTTAATATATTTGAATGACTTGAAAATAAAGTATTATTTAGATGGATTACAAACACTCACTCTTAATATATTTGAATGACTTGAAAATAAAGTATTATTTAGATGGATTACAAACACTCACTCTTAATATATTTGAATGACTTGAAAATAAAGTATTATTTAGATGGATTACAAACACTCACTCTTAATATATTTGAATGACTTGAAAATAAAGTATTATTTAGATGGATTACAAACACTCACTCTTAATATATTTGAATGACTTCAAAATAAAGTATTATTTAGATGGATTACAAACACTCACTCTTAATATATTTTAATGACTTCCAAATAAAGTATTATTTAGATGGATTACAAACACTCACTCTTAATATATTTGAATGACTTCCAAATAAAGTATTATTTAGATGGATTACAAACACTCACTCTAAATATATTAGAATGACTTGAAAATAAAGTATTATTTAGATGGATTACAAACACTCACTCTAAATATATTTGAATGACTTGAAAATAAAGTATTATTTAGATGGATTACAAACACTCACTCTTAATATATTAGAATGACTTGAAAATAAAGTATTATTTAGATGGATTAAAAACACTCACTCTTAATATATTTGAATGACTTGAAAATAAAGTATTATTTAGATGGATTACAAACACTCACTCTTAATATATTTGAATGACTTGAAAATAAAGTATTATTTAGATGGATTACAAACACTCACTCTTAATATATTTGAATGACTTGAAAATAAAGTATTATTTAGATGGATTACAAACACTCACTCTAAATATATTTGAATGACTTGAAAATAAAGTATTATTTAGATGGATTACAAACACTCACTCTTAATATATTTGAATGACTTGAAAATAAAGTATTATTTAGATGGATTACAAACACTCACTCTTAATATATTTGAATGACTTGAAAATAAAGTATTATTTAGATGGATTACAAACACTCACTCTTAATATATTTGAATGACTTGAAAATAAAGTATTATTTAGATGGATTACAAACACTCACTCTTAATATATTAGAATGACTTGAAAATAAAGTATTATTTAGATGGATTACAAACACTCACTCTAAATATATTTGAATGACTTGAAAATAAAGTATTATTTAGATGGATTACAAACACTCACTCTTAATATATTTGAATGACTTGAAAATAAAGTATTATTTAGATGGATTACAAACACTCACTCTAAATATATTTGAATGACTTGAAAATAAAGTATTATTTAGATGGATTACAAACACTCACTCTTAATATATTTGAATGACTTGAAAATAAAGTATTATTTAGATGGATTAAAAACACTCACTCTTAAATATATTTGAATGACTTGAAAATAAAGTATTATTTAGATGGATTACAAACACTCACTCTAAATATATTTGAATGACTTGAAAATAAAGTATTATTTAGATGGATTACAAACACTCACTCTTAATATATTAGAATGACTTGAAAATAAAGTATTATTTAGATGGATTACAAACACTCACTCTAAATATATTTGAATGACTTGAAAATAAAGTATTATTTAGATGGATTACAAACACTCACTCTTAATATATTAGAATGACTTGAAAATAAAGTATTATTTAGATGGATTACAAACACTCACTCTAAATATATTTGAATGACTTGAAAATAAAGTATTATTTAGATGGATTACAAACACTCACTCTTAATATATTTGAATGACTTGAAAATAAAGTATTATTTAGATGGATTACAAACACTCACTCTTGATATATTAGAATGACTTGAAAATAAAGTATTATTTAGATGGATTACAAACACTCACTCTAAATATATTTGAATGACTTGAAAATAATGTATTATTAAGATGGATTACAAACACTCAATCTTAATATATTTGAATGACTTGAAAATAATGTATTATTTAGATGGATTACAAACACTCACTCTTAATATATTTGAATGACTTGAAAATAATGTATTATTTAGATGGATTACAAACACTCACTCTTAATATATTTGAATGACTTGAAAATAAAGTATTATTTAGATGGATTACAAACACTCACTCTTGATATATTAGAATGACTTGAAAATAAAGTATTATTTAGATGGATTACAAACACTCACTCTTAATATATTTGAATGACTTGAAAATAATGTATTATTAAGATGGATTACAAACACTCAATCTTAATATATTTGAATCACTTGAAAATAAAGTATTATTTAGATGGATTACAAACACTCACTCTTAATATATTTGAATGACTTGAAAATAATGTATTATTTAGATGGATTACAAACACTCAATCTTAATATATTTGAATGACTTGAAAATAATGTATAATTTAGATGGATTACAAACACTCACTCTTAATATATTTGAATGACTTGAAAAGAAAGTATTATTTAGATGGATTACAAACACTCACTCTTAATATATTTGAATGACTTGAAAATAAAGTATTATTTAGATGGATTACAAACACTCACTCTTAATATATTTGAATGACTTGAAAATAAAGTATTATTTAGATGGATTACAAACACTCACTCTTAATATATTTGAATGACTTGAAAATAAAGTATTATTTAGATGGATTACAAACACTCACTCTTAATATATTTGAATCACTTCAAAATAAAGTATTATTTAGATGGATTACAAACACTCACTCTTAATATATTTGAATGACTTGAAAAGAAAGTATTATTTAGATGGATTACAAACACTCACTCTTAATATATTTGAATGACTTCAAAATAAAGTATTATTTAGATGGATTACAAACACTCGCTCTTAATATATTTGAATGACTTGAAAATAAAGTATTATTTAGATGGATTACAAACACTCACTATTAATATATTTGAATGACTTCAAAATAAAGTATTATTTAGATGGATTACAAACACTCGCTCTTAATATATTTGAATGACTTCAAAATAAAGTATTATTTAGATGGATTACAAACACTCGCTCTTAATATATTTGAATGACTTGAAAATAAAGTATTATTTAGATGGATTACAAACACTCACTCTTAATATATTTGAATCACTTCAAAATAAAGTATTATTTAGATGGATTACAAACACTCGCTCTTAATATATTTGAATGACTTGAAAATAAAGTATTATTTAGATGGATTACAAACACTCACTCTTAATATATTTAAATGACTTCAAAATAAAGTATTATTTAGATGGATTACAAACACTCACTTTTTATATATTTGAATGACTTCAAAATAAAGTATTATTTAGATGGATTACAAACACTCGCTCTTAAATATATTTGAATGACTTGAAAATAAAGTATTATTTAGATGGATTACAAACACTCACTCTTAATATATTTGAATGACTTCAAAATAAAGTATTATTTAGATGGATTACAAACACTCACTCTTAATATATTTGAATGACTTCAAAATAAAGTATTATTTAGATGGATTACAAACACTCGCTCTTAATATATTTGAATGACTTCAAAATAAAGTATTATTTAGATGGATTACAAACACTCACTCTTAATATATTTGAATGACTTGAAAAGAAAGTATTATTTAGATGGATTACAAACACTCACTCTTAATATATTTGAATCACTTCAAAATAAAGTATTATTTAGATGGATTACAAACACTCGCTCTTAATATATTTGAATGACTTGAAAATAAAGTATTATTTAGATGGATTACAAACACTCACTCTTAATATATTTGAATGACTTGAAAAGAAAGTATTATTTAGATGGATTACAAACACTCACTCTTAATATATTTGAATGACTTCAAAATAAAGTATTATTTAGATGGATTACAAACACTCGCTCTTAATATATTTGAATGACTTGAAAATAAAGTATTATTTAGATGGATTACAAACACTCACTCTTAATATATTTGAATGACTTGAAAATAAAGTATTATTTAGATGGATTACAAACACTCACTCTTAATATATTTGAATGACTTGAAAAGAAAGTATTATTTAGATGGATTACAAACACTCACTCTTAATATGTTTTATGACTTTAAAATAAAGTATTATTTAGATGGATTAAAACACTCACTCTTAATATATTTGAATGACTTCCAAATAAAGTATTATTTAGATGGATTACAAACACTCACTCTTAATATATTTGAATGACTTCCAAATAAAGTATTATGTAGATGGATTACAAACACTCACTCTTAATATATTTGAATGACTTGAAAATAAAGTATTATTTAGATGGATTACAAACACTCACTCTTAATATATTTGAATCACTTCAAAATAAAGTATTATTTAGATGGATTACAAACACTCACTCTTAATATATTTGAATGACTTGAAAAGAAAGTATTATTTAGATGGATTACAAACACTCACTCTTAATATATTTGAATGACTTGAAAATAAAGTATTATTTAGATGGATTACAAACACTCACTCTTAATATATTTGAATGACTTGAAAATAAAGTATTATTTAGATGGATTACAAACACTCACTCTTAATATGTTTTATGACTTTAAAATAAAGTATTATTTAGATGGATTACAAACACTCACTCTTGATATATTTGAATGACTTGAAAATAAAGTATTATTTAGATGGATTACAAACACTCACTCTTAATATATTTGAATCACTTCAAAATAAAGTATTATTTAGATGGATTACAAACACTCGCTCTTAATATATTTGAATGACTTGAAAATAAAGTATTATTTAGATGGATTACAAACACTCACTCTTAATATATTTAAATGACTTCAAAATAAAGTATTATTTAGATGGATTACAAACACTCACTTTTTATATATTTGAATGACTTCAAAATAAAGTATTATTTAGATGGATTACAAACACTCGCTCTTAATATATTTGAATGACTTGAAAATAAAGTATTATTTAGATGGATTACAAACACTCACTCTTAATATATTTGAATGACTTGAAAAGAAAGTATTATTTAGATGGATTACAAACACTCACTCTTAATATATTTGAATGACTTGAAAATAAAGTATTATTTAGATGGATTACAAACACTCGCTCTTAATATATTTGAATGACTTGAAAATAAAGTATTATTTAGATGGATTACAAACACTCACTCTTAATATATTTGAATGACTTCAAAATAAAGTATTATTTAGATGGATTACAAACACTCACTCTTAATATATTTGAATGACTTTAAAAGAAAGTATTATTTAGATGGATTACAAACACTCACTCTTAATATGTTTTATGACTTTAAAATAAAGTATTATTTAGATGGATTAAAAACACTCACTCTTAATATATTTGAATGACTTCCAAATAAAGTATTATTTAGATGGATTACAAACACTCACTCTTAATATATTTGAATGACTTCCAAATAAAGTATTATGTAGATGGATTACAAACACTCACTCTTAATATATTTGAATGACTTTAAAATAAAGTATTATTTAGATTGATTACAAACACTCACTCTTAATATATTTGAATGACTTGAAAATAAAGTATTATTTAGATTGATTACAAACACTCACTCTTAATATATTTGAATCACTTCAAAATAAAGTATTATTTAGATGGATTACAAACACTCACTCTTAATATATTTGAATGACTTGAAAAGAAAGTATTATTTAGATGGATTACAAACACTCACTCTTAATATATTTGAATGACTTGAAAATAAAGTATTATTTAGATGGATTACAAACACTCGCTCTTAATATATTTGAATGACTTGAAAATAAAATATTATTTAGATGGATTACAAACACTCACTCTTAATATATTTGAATCACTTCAAAAGAAAGTATTATTTAGATGGATTACAAACACTCACTCTTAATATATTTGAATGACTTGAAAATAAAGAAAACTTGCAAGCAAGTAATATAATTATTGTCATAAGTCATGGAGAGTAGACAACGCATTGTGGATGCGTTATCGACAACTTCCGGTATTCTCGCTTCTCCTTATTTGACCTCCAGTCCTCATTTCCTAAGTAATATAATTATTCTCATAAAAGCAACTATATTAATGAAAAATCTACCAACTTTTTGCAAGACCAAGTTGTAGCAAAACTGTTGGAAGATAAACTATATTATGTAGTGTATCTTTGACTTTACAGTTAAAAAATATTAGTTATCAACACGATGACACATTGGATAGTTGCCATTTTATATATTTAGTTATTGTTTGATCTGCCGGAAACTTTTATTAGTGTTCAGCAGCGATGGATTAAATATTTTCATTGTGTTTTTATCTTTATATTTTCAGAAATTCTTCTTAATCAATTCAGAAAAAGAAGATAAACTATGTTATGTAGTGTATCTTTGACTTTACAGTTAAGAAATGTTAGTTATCTGTAGTGAAGTAGAAAAAAAAGAAATTAAACAAAAATATATAAGACACAGCTGTTCCTTCCAAAAGGTCGAGCTCTTCAACGTGCATAAATAATTCGCCGTCGTTTCACTCTCTGCGCTCTTCCGTTTATATGCTGCCCATTTCTCCACTTATGTAAATTGACTATCAGCCAGAGCCATCTAGTTTTCCATTTCTCCAAACAGCCAATTTGCAAAGGAGGACAATTCAAACCACACAGAGCCATCTAGTTTTCTATTTCTCCAAACAGCCAATTTGCAAAGGGGGACAATTCAAACCACACAGAGCCATCTAGTTTTCTATTTCTCCAAACAGCCAATTTGCAAAGGGGGACAACTCAAACCTCATTATCGACACGATAACACCTTGGATATTAACTAATCGAATCGGTTGCCATTTTATATTTTTAGTTATTGTTTGATATGCCGGAAACTTTTCCATTTTTTTAATCTTTACATTTTCATAAATTTTGCTTAATCAATTCAGAAAAGTGAACATAAAATATTAAATCAACCAAATGAAGTTACTTCATTTAATATTGAGATTAGCAAAATTAATTATAATGAGTTTACGACTGATAATGTTTATATCAACCTGAGAGTTAGAATATTTTTGTGAAACATATAAAACACATTTTATCAGACATTTTTCTACATCGGTATTTCTTTTATAATATCTGTATGTCTACAGTGTCAACCTTATTAAACGTTTAAAGTGTTTCATGAATTTGATTTTTATTTCAGTTTTCATCGATTGTCAGTTGACTAACAGATAAGTAATAAAATTATTTTACTCATGTATAAATTTATTTGATTATTCATCCAATGTTAAAAGTTATTGATAAATAACCGTTGTTTTTTTGTAAGTATGGTAGTCTATTAAGTGTGCATATAAACCAATAATAAAGTTTTTCAACCGTATTTTCATTGTATATGAAACTTTATTGTATAAAACATAATTATTTTGTAGTAAGATAAGATTAAACCACACGTTTTATTTGTATTAGATGAAGATTTGACCATTTTATGACTATGAAAATTATAGTTGATTATGGTCACCATGAACTTATTTCTTTGATATCATTTCAATGGCTTTACTTCGCGAACGAAGATTCTTTGAAGGTGGTTGTCCACGTCAACTGCAGGCACGTTTGTGTCTGATGAGCATAATGCGAGACAAGCAGGCTCGGCCACAGCGGCTGCATTCAAAAGTTCCATCAGGTGCGGTTGCTGAGCCTTCCCGAATCTTCGTCTTGTAGCGCCTTTCGCGCATGATCTCTATGCAAGAGAATTCAAAGGAGGTGACACGGTCTGCGGCAAGAGTAGACCACTTGCGTTGGTCAATGTGGCAGGTTTCAAGTGAATTCTTCAGAGAGTCCTTGTAACCTTTCTTCGGAGCTCCTCTATCACGGGAGCCGGTGGATAGTTTGCTGTAAGGAGTTATCCTGGGCAGTCGGTGCTCCTCCATTCTGGAGACATACCCCGCCCAGCACAGTTGTGACTTTAGCAGCATAGCCTCGATGCTGGTGGTCCTCGCCTGCTGGATGACCTCAACATTGGTGACGTAGTCATACCAGAGTACATTGAGGATGGTGTGGAGACAGCGCTGATGGAAACGCTCGAGGAGTCGCATGTGATGGCATTAGGTTACCCATGTCTCAGAGCCGTAAAGAAGGGTTGGCAGTACTACGGCTCTGTAGACACAGATTTTTGTGTCCTTCCTCAGGTGTTTATTCCGCCAGACTCTGTTGTATAGTCGGCCAAAAGCACTGTTCGCCTTGGCTAGTCGGTTATCGATTTGCTTGTCGAGCTTTGCATCTGAGGTGATAGTGCATCCCAGTTAGGTGAACTGGTGTACTGTCTTTAGCTCGGTTTCACCTATGGTGATGGGGGGAGGGTTGTACTCTTCCCGAGGAGCGGGCTGGTGAAGGGCCTCTGTCTTTTTCATGCCTACCTCGAGTCCAAAGAGCTGGGCAGCCTTTGCGAAGCAGGATGTGAGATGCTGTGTGGCTCTTTCGGTATGGGCAACAAGAGCTGCATCATCGGCAAAGAGAAGGTCTCGAATCATATGCTCGAAAGTCTTTGTGTGGGCTTGCAGCCTTCTGAGGTTGAACAAGCTGCCGTCAAGGCGATATCGGATATAGATCGCATTGTCATTGTCGTCAAGGTCTTCGGTTGCATGTTTAAACATCATACTAAACAAGATGCTGAACAGAGTCGGTGCTAAGATGCATCCCTGTGTCACGCCGTTGTTGATGAGGAAGGGTTCTGATAGGTTGTTGTTCACTCTGATTTGGACGCTCTGATTCTCATGCAGCTGAATAATCATGTGGAGGATTTTTGGGGGGCAGCCGAGGCGCTCTATAATCAGCCAAAGCCCTTCTCTGCTCACTGTATCGAATGCCTTGGTCAAGTTCACAAACGTAATATAAAGTGCCCTGTTCTGCTCTCGACATTTCTCTTGGAGTTGCCCGAGGACGAAAACCATGTCTGTTGTGCCCATGTTTTCTCAGAAGCCACACTGGGTTTCTGGGAGATGGTCTTCCACGATAGCAGGTATCAGTCTACACAAGAGCACACGGGCAAAGATTTTACCTGCGATAGAGAGCAGGGTGATTCCTCGGTAGTTTGAGCAGGTCAATCTTTCCCCCTTGTTTTTGTATAAGGCAATGATGACTGAGTCGCGGAGGTCCCGTGGGAGTTTTCCTTGCTCCCAACAACACGCAAGGAGTTCATGGAGCTTGATGTGCAGTTCGGGACCTCCATATTTCCAGATCTCTGGAGGGATCACATCAATTCCTGGAGCCTTGCCGCACCTCAAATGTCTAATGGCCTCAGTGAGTTCCTCCATGGAAGAAGGCTCATCCAATCCCATTTTAGTTGGCAACTGAGGAATACGGAGTATTGCTGAGTCATTATTGGAACGGTCGACTCCGAACAGGGTCTGAAAATACTCTGACACACGACTCAGGATGGATGTTACGTCCGTGAGGAGTACCTGGCCGTCTGCACTGCGCAGAGGACTCTGCACACGGTGTGTGGAGCCATACACTGACTTGAGGGCTTCATAGAAGCCCTTATAGTCACCAGTGTCTACGCACTGTTGAGTTTTTATTACGAGGTTGGACCACGACTCGTTTTGTATACCTCTGAGCTTTTGCTGGAGGATGCTGCAGCTATGACGGAAGGCTGCTCTCCTCAAAGGACAGGATGGTCGAGCCAGCTGGGCCCGATGGGCCGCTCTCTTTTCTGCTAATAGGTTATTTATTTCAATGTTGTTCTCATCAAACCAGTCCCGGTTCTTTTTGGTAGAGAATCCCAGGAGCCTCTTCAGATGTCTGCAGGATAGCTGTTTTCAGTTAATCCCAGAGTAGTTCAGGTGAGGGGTCTATTTGGCTACTGTCGTTTTCAAATTTATTTTGCAAGCTTGCTTGGAAGACGGCTTTTACCTCGTCTGATTGTAGCCTGCTATGGTTGTACTTTTTTCTGGGTAGTCCTCCCTTCCTTGTTATGGGTTTAGGGCGTATTCGGATGCGGATTCTGCAACGCACTAGGCGGTGATCAGCATGATATTATGCGCTGGGCATCACTCGGGTATGTAAGACGTCTCTGAGATCTCTTTGGCGAACTAGAATATAGTCTATGAGGTGGCAATGCCTGGACCGAGGATGCATCCAGGTTGTCTTTAACTTGTACTTTTGCTGGAAGATGGTCTTGGTAATGGCAAGTTGCAGCTCCATGCAAATCTCCAGCAGTAACCGCCCATTGTCGTTGCAGTTTCCGACGCGATGCCTGCCAAATACACCCTTCCATGCATCTGCGTCTTGGCCCACTCTGGCGTTGAAGTCGACAAGGATAATCATCTTGTCCGCTGGAGGAGTGCGCTGCAGGACGTGGCGGAGCTCTGAGTAGAATCTGTCCTTTTCTTCAGATTTAGCTTGAAGAGTTGTGGCATACACACTGAGAATCGTAGCATATTCCTTGTTAATAATGCGGTCAGAATAACCAGTTCGCAGGCTTTCCAGTGTGGAAACGATGGATGTTTTGATCATGAAGCCAACGCTTGAGTGATTATTCCCCTCTGTTGCAGGCCTCCCTGACCAGAAGAGTGTGTATCCAGCGCCATGTTCCTAAAGGCTGCCTTCCCCCGAATAGCGAACCTCGCAAAGGGCAGCGATATCTATATCCAGTCTGGACAGTTCAAGTGCAATCAGGGCAGAACGACGCTCTGGTCTGTTGCTGTTGTCTTTGTCATGCGTGGTTCTGATATTATTACACGTTAACAGATAAGTAATAACATTGTTTTATTCAAGTATTATTGTTTCAGTAATACTTGAATAAAATAATTCAATAATATTATAACAGCCGAGTAGAAACAACATTAATACGTGAAACAAAAGAGAGAGAAAGAGAGAGAGAGAGAGAGAGAGAGAGAGAGAGAGAGAGAGCTAACTTTACAATCTAGGCGAAAAGGAATACCGCATGATATGTTCGCAGTGTCTAATGTGAGTAGATTTATTTTTTTATGTGTTCATGTATACAGACATAAATATATATATATATATATATATATATATATTATTAATGTTATGTATATATATATATATATATATATATATATATATACCTTTAGTTATATACATATATATATACGTATATATAGTACTTTTATTATTGTTGTTGTTGTTATTATTATTATTATTGTTTATTATTGTTACTAATATTATAATTATTTTCTTCGATATGTGCACATCCCAACAAATATGTCAGATGTAGCCTTTGAACATTGAACAACATGTACAAAGCCGTTGTTCGTAACAAAAGCCGTTTAATTATCAAACGTCTTTTCTTTTAACTGTATTGAACATATAATTGGGCCTCACATAAGTGAGGGGAGCCGATACGCAAACAAGCTGTAGAGAGGAAGGCCCCGAAATGGTGCGTATTCTCTCCTGATGACCCAATATTATCTATAAGACGAAATACCCACAAACATGACTACATAAAGTTTTAAAAGATATGCTATGAAATACCCCCCAAAAGCACCATCCTATAAAACATAGACGAGGAAAGTCCTAGAAAGACGCTTTATATCTCTCTTAACATTAACTTTATCCGAAAAGAAAACAGTAAATTTTTGTATGTATTTTTCAATTGCATTTTTATAACTATTTCTCGGTTGAATAACTTCGATGGTCTGCAAATAAAATTATTTTATCACTGTATAAATTTGTATATTTATAAAAGATTGAACTTTTAAGGATGAATAATAAATTTTTTCACGCTGTTTGATTTCTAAGTGTTCATCTAAATCAATAATAGAAATTTCTCGTTTGTATAAGCATATTGATAAGATTTTCACTGTAAAATCAGTAAATATACATTTTTATGTTGATATCAGTTTACGATTGTAGCAGTCTATGATTAGACATACTTGTACTATTTGTCATAGGAAGTTGATCATTGACAGCAGTGACTTCTTAGTCGTGATCCTATTACATAACGAATCTCTTAGAACACGTTTTTTATGATAATCTTAAAACTGATTGAACTTTGAACTGATGTTAAATTGCATGTTTTATTCTTATTAAAAGAAAATTTCAAACATCAGTCACATATTAGTTTGAGATTTCAGACACCCAAATACTTCTGTCTAATCTATGTATAGGTACAATCACCAAAAAAAAAATTAATCTAAAAATTAAAAAAGACATTTATATGGCATATTAACAAAAAATGACAAATAAAAAAAAACTAAAAAAACTTCATTCAAATTTCTATAGAAAAATAAGTGTAAAAATAATTGATGTTTTGAAACTTTCGACGATAATGAATTATGTCAAAATACCAAATAAAATAAAATGCACTTTTTTTAACTAAAATGTTTTGAAACTTCCGACGATAATGAATTATAATGTCAAGATATTAAATAAAATAAAATGTACCTTTTTAATAAAAAAATACATAAATATTTAAAAGCGATTGAAGTTTACACGCATCTTAAAGCACACTTTAACACACATGTTAATTTTCACAAAAAATATGGATGACACGAATTGTAATAATTTCGTTTAATTAATTTAAGTTTTCTGTATCATAAAATGGTATGCTTATTTGAATCCTGTCGAAATATATATTTGGATAGGAGGAAACGCTATTGGTCCACAATGATCATCGTTTATCCTTATGCTGGTCCCACAACTGCTTTCTATCATATGATAATCTTAAAACTGATTGAACTTTGTACTGATGTTAAATTGCACGTTTTATTCTTATTAAAAGAAAATTTCAAACATCAGTCAAATATTAGTTTGAGATTTCAGACAACCAAATACTTCTGTCTAATCTATGTATAGGTACAATCACCGAAAAAAAAATTATCTAAAAATTAAACAAATTAAAAAAGACATGTATATGGCATATTAACAAAAAATGTCAAATAAAAAAAAAACTAAAAAAACTTCATTCAAATTTCAATAGAAAAATAAGTGTAAAAATAATTAATGTTTTGAAACTTTCGACGATAAATACCAAATAAAATACACTTTTTTTAAAACTAAAATGTTTTGAAACTTCCGGCGATAATGAATTATAATGTCAAGACATTAAATAAAATAAAATGTACTTTTTTAACAAAAAATGCATATTTTAAAGCGATTGAAGTTTACACGCATCTTCAATCACACTTTAACACACATGTTAATTTTCACAAAAAATATGGATGACACGAATTGTAATAATTTCGTTTAATTAATTTAAATTTTCTGTATCATAAAATGGTATGCTTATTTGAATAGAATGATTTAGTTCACCTCTTCTAACTAGCATCCTGTCCAAATATATATTTGGATATGAGGAAACGCTATTGGTCCACAATGATCATCGTTTATCCTTATGCAAGGTAATTATAGCTGGTCCCACAACTGCTTTCTATCATAAAAGGACGGCTATTTAAATAGAATAATTTTTACAAAAAATATGGATGACACGAATTGTAATAATTTCGTTTAATTGCAATTTGATGTATCATAAAAGGTTATGCTTATTTAAACACAATAGTTTTAAAAGTACACAATGAAAAACCTTTTTCTGTAAAAAGTTCGGATTAAACTTGATAGTCGTTTTCATATAGTAATACACTAAATTTATTGATATTTTTAATAATACAAAAATACCAACCATGAAGGCGAAAAGGAGTTTCGAGTTAAATTTAAAAAATAAAAAATAAAACAAGCAATTGCTTTTCTGAGAAAAGAACAAGAATCGTGTTATATGCAGTATTTAAAACAAAAAGAAAAAAAGAAAGAGAAAATTGTATAAAATAATTTTTATTTACTTTCCTTCGTGCGAGGGCAGTTAAACACTAGTGTTCTAAATGTGGGGAAAACTATTAGGTTGACAAGAAAGCTTTTGCGGTTTTAAACTGAGATGAGCATATCTCGGCTTAAGTAAAACAAATATTGATTGAAATAAAAACCATTAGAATCAACACTTTTGCCAACGTTAAACAAGTGTATGATAGGCCTCACTGTTTCTAGGTCGAATTCAATGCCATTTTGGCGCGTGTGTATAACCACAAAACACATTTTCTTTTAGAGACTGGTTCCTTCGCTCAACTGGTTTTACGTACCCTCATCACCTGGGCTGTATCTGGTCGCATTCGTTGACTGTGGTTTGAGGCAATTTCAGCCACCAAGTTCTCTCCGCTTCTCTCTCCTCCGATCTTGAGCACGTAGTACAACGGGGAAAGGAGTGGCTGGTTACTTTTAATGCATCTACAACCAAGCTTCTCTCTTTACATCATAAACATTCTGATCCACATCTGGCATCAATTGAAATGAATGGCTCTCGTCTTCAGGAGGCCTCAAGTTTTGACAAGCTTCTTGGCTTGACAATTACTGCTGATCTTAAATGGAACACGTACATCAAATCTGTTGCCAAGGCTGCTGGTGGGATCTTTCTATCGATCCGGTAGATATCTCACTGCTGATGCAATTCTCTATCTACATAAGAGCCAGGTACGGCCAAGGATGGAATACTGTTGCCACATCTGGGCAGGAGCTGCTTGAAAGGACTTGTCCTGCTTTGATAGAGTTCAAAATAGACTTTGTAGCCTCGTAGATGTCCTTTTCACTTCCCTGCAACCTCTATCTCACTGAAGAGATGTTGGGAGTTTGTCTCTGATGTATCGTTATTTTTATGGAAAGTGCTCGACTGAGCTTCAGTCTATGGTCCCCCCTCGCCTAACTTTCACAAGAAACACTCGTCTAGCTGAAAACACTATCAATAATTCCTCCCACTCTTTAACTGTGCCTAAACCTAAACGTAGATTCCATAAACAAAGCTTCTGTCTTAGAACTGCACGCCTGTGGAATTGTCTTCCGTTTTCCTGCTTTCCGGCTGACAACAATATGGTTGTGTTCAAGTCTAATGTAAATAAGTTCTTGATGAGCCGTTCCATATAAGTTATCAAATTTACCGAATTTTCATTACTAATGATTACTATATTGTCCAATTTCTACTGTACACTTTAACCCTTATCAATAGTGGCCTCTTGGCCTTTATAATGTGGTTATGCCTGTATAGAAAAAAGATGCTGACAGTTATATATGGTCTAGAAAAATTCCACCACTATACTCAACAAATAGAAGTGGTAGTTTTGACTGACCACAAGCCCCTCGTCTCAATCAGCAAAAAGCCACTATCAACAGCACTAAAACGGCTCCAGAACCTCCTGCTACGGGCACAGCAATACAATTACATACTCCAATATAAGCCAGAGAAAGATATCTCATTAGCAGATATGCTTTGATCAGCACCAACAAGTAAGCCAGTTTTGGATGAAATAACATCAGTGAATAATCTGACAATGTAATCAGTACAAAAATACATGAGATTCGCCAAAAGACAGTTTTTCTGGGTTACGTTTTACTCCTATTGTTTACCATTTCTGGGCTGTATCTAGTCGCATTCCTTGACTGTGGTTTGAGGCCATTTCAGCCACTCTGCATATGTTTACACTCTGTTTCGTGGACATCATCAGATTCCCAAACAAGCACCTTTCAAGTCTGTAAGAGAAACAATCACGAACTTACCCATTCTTACATACTACGACCCCCACAAGAAAGTGACACTGGAGAATGATGCATGTGAGTATGGGTTAGGAGCAGCACTAACACAAGTTGACACACCAGTTGCGTTTGCATGTAGGTCAATAGAAGAGAAATGGTAGTTTTGACTGACCACAAGCCCCTCGTCTCAATCAGCAAAAAGCCACGATCAACAGCACTAAAACGGCTACAGAACCTCCTACTATGGGCACAGCAATACAATTACATACTCCAATATAAGCCAGAGAAAGATATCTCAATAGCAGATATGCTTTCATCAGCACCAACAAGTAAGCCAGTGTGGGATGAAATAACATCAGTGAATAATCTGACAATGTAACAAAACCACACGAGATTCGCCAAAAGACACTTGAGGACTTCAACATGAGAGCACTAGCAGTCGTATTATTTATCCAATTGTTTTCTTTATGTACTTTAGTGTGCCCCATAGAGTGGCCTCCAGAAGTTTTCAACATCTGCTTGAGTTGATGGGAAGCTCACCTTTATTTATTCTCTAACGAGGTTCCTATAAACAATTCTTGGGTTTGTTGCAAAAGTCTATTTGTACTTTTTGCTTTAAAGTTTTGTGGGTTTTTTTTTGTGCAGCTAAGGCTTTTATGTCAGCCTGATTTTCTGACATCTGCGCTGGGTTTTGCAAGGAATAGTAAGTTTTAAACTTATTCACCTGGGGTTTCACACGACAGGAATGCAGATATCTGGGCAGTTTCCTTTCGGATTTTATCTATTTCTTGTTACAGTTTTCGTTTCTTGGCTTGGTTATATGATTTAGTCTCCATGTTTCCATTTTTACTATCTTGGTGTTGGTGTAAGAGTTTTAACTGAATAAACCACGCTGCTCCGTATGTTGTATGATTTATTTCACTCAATGGTGCATAAATGGCAGAGATTCTTGAGAAGGCATAATGGACTTTTGAAACAAGCATCTTGTAGGCTTTATTCATTTGAATTTTTATCAGTCTTGGCTGATCTTCAACAGTCAGACTTCGTGCCACTTATATCCTGGATGCTAGCTCTCCCTCTAGGTCCAACTGGTCCGCGTCCAGTGTCACATGTTACAGAGGGACATACTGTTGGTATGTCTGCTCATGTTTAAATTGTGTTGGGTCTGCTGGGAGTGATTCCTGGAAAGATGTTGCATTATTAGTTGCAGTGACACGTCGGGCATATTTCTGGTTTGTTTTTGGTAGACATCTAAGACTTGGACTTGTTGGCATTGTCTCAGGGAGTTGTGTCAGGTGAGAATTTGTTGTAGTATCTTCCTGTTGGGTTTGCCAGATCTTGGGTATAGGGACGAGATTACTGATTGGACAAATATTGTTTTTAGCCATTTCCTGGGCATCTTCTTTTAGCTGGGATTTTTGCTCCACAGAAAAAAATATTCCTCAGAAAATAAGAATTCTGACATGTTATCTTTTCCTTCTCAATCTATTTCTTGTCTGGGCAGTGGTGTTTAAAAAATATGAAAGTAAGTTCTTAGTGAAGTTTTCTCTTTTAGTAAGGTTGTCGATTTAAATTGGGCCTCAAATACTTTAGCATTTTCCTCCCCATATCTCATACGTTTAGTATAGGAGACAATAAAAAATTGTTTTCTTTTCCCGAATAGACCCCTTGGTCATATTGTCTTTTCCTCGTAGTCTTTGTTTGCCGGATTACAGGACAAGAATTTGACTGATGTGTCCAGCTTAGTGTTGTTATTTGTGGCAACATATCTAGGAGAAGATGCGCCGTTATTTTCCTATGACTCCGTGATTAGCTGATGGGATCTTTTTACCTGGGCGACATCCTGCCAGTTTGTTGATTTAGTTTTATTTTTCATTTTCATTTTAATTTGAATATTTGATCAGGTTTTACTTTAAATTGAAAATTAAAAGTATTGTCATATCAGAGTCCCTGGTAACCCCCTGTACAGTGTAACTGAAGACACCCGGGGTTTGTGTCTAGTAGGCATTCAATTCTCCTCAGCGTGAGTTCTCATATGTGTAACTAATAATGATTTTTGCAACAAGAATAACCACACACTTCACAAGAATATGGTGTTTCCCTTTTTTTTTTCTTCCTTTGAAGATTGTAATGCTGGGTATGGGGCAACCAAACCAGCTGCCAACATTGCCCCGCTTTTTTTATTGAAACCAACCGAGAGCTCTTTTTAGTATCCTCACTGTTCCCTTAAGTGCAATTGTCTGAATCTCTTTTGCACTTGGTTCACTAGGAATATTAGTTAGGTAGGACTTCAGGTTCTTCTTCATAAGTCATGTGGCACCTTTCATATCATACATGAGACCTTGGTATTTGGTCTGTTTCTCTCTTTCAGCTCTGTTAAGACCGCCATCATTAGGAACACTCACTTCAATCAAGGTTGCAACTCTCTCTGACTTATTCCATATAACTATGTCAGGTTTCACAGCAGCATTTTCAAGGTAGGTGGCTGTAGGGATTACATGGTCGTAACGTATGGTATATAAATCATTTCCAACTGTTTTTTCAGGTTGATGTTCCCAGGACTTGCTGCTACACTGGATGTTTAATTTTTTACAGATGATCCAGTGGAGTTTCCCCAGTGTGAGTTCTCGTATGTGATACTAAATGTGATTTGCAAGAACAAGAATATCCACATACTTCACAAGAATATGGTTTTTCCCCAGTGTGAGTTCTCATATGTATCACTAATGTTGATTTTTGAGAACAAGAATATCCACACACTTCACAAGAATGTGGCTTTTCCCCAGTGTGAGTCCTCATATGCTTCAGTAAATATGATTTTTTAAAACAAGAATATCCACACACGTCACAAGAATGTGGCTTTTCCCCAGTGTGAGTTCTCATATGTGTAACTAATGATGATTTGTGAGAACAAGAATATCCGCACACTTCACAAGAATGTGGCTTTTCCCCAGTGTGAGTTCTCATATGTGACACTAAATGTGATTTGCAAGAACAAGAATATCCACACACTTCACAAGAATGTGGCTTTTCCCCAGTGTGAGTTCTAATATGTCTCACTAATAATGATTTTACAGAGCAAGAATATCCACACACGTCACAAGAATGTGGCTTTTCCCCAGTGTGAGTTCTTATATGTGTAACTAATACTGATTTTTGAGAACAAGAATATCCACACATTTCACAAGAATATGGATATTCCCCAGTGTGAGTTCTCATATGTGTAACTAATGATGATTTGTGAGAATAAGAATATCCACACACTCCACAAGAATGTGGCTTTTCCCCAGTGTGAGTTCTCATATGAGTCACTAATACTGATTTTTCAGAACAAGAATATCCACACACGTCACAAGAATGTGGCTTTTCCCCAGTGTGAGTTCTAATATGTCTCACTAATAATGATTTTTGAGAACAAGAATATCCACACAATTCACAAGAATGTGGCTTTTCTCCAGTGTGAGTTCTCATATGTTTAACCAATGATGATTTGTGAGAACAAGAATATCCACACACTTCGCAAGAATGTGGCTTTTCCCCAGTGTGAGTTCTCATATGTGTCACTAAATTAGATTTTTCAGAAAAAGAATGGCCGCACACTTCACAAGAATGTGGCTTTTCTCCAGTGTGAGTTCTCATATGTGTAACTAATACTGATTTTTGGGAACAAGAATATCCACACACTCCACAAGAATGTTGCTTTTCCCCAGTGTGAGTTCTCATATGGATCACTAACTTTGATTTTTCAATAAAAGAATATCCACACACTTTACAAGAATGTGGCTTTTCCCCAGTGTGAGTTCTCATATGTATCAGTAACTTGGATTTTTCAATAAAAGAATAGTCACACACTTCACAATAATGTGGCTTTTCTGTAATGTGTATATTCATATTTAATTAAATTGCTGCTGGCGCAAGTTATCACAACCAAGTTATAAGCAATATGAGATTTTATCCTGACGTTTTCAGTTTTAATCTGGAGTTGTCGATGCAAGTTTGATTTTATGGCCAAGAAATTTCAATTTCTATCACTTAACTGGTTGGATAAGTGATATTTCGTAGTGTAAATATCCAGTTTTATGGAAGTTAGATTTATGCTAAAGAAATTTTAATTGTATAACTTTTCATTCGTTTGATAAGAGATATTTCGTAGTGTAAAAGTTAAAATATTCTATTTTTAAATCAGCATATTTTCTGAAATGTTAAATTCGATATCTTATTATTTATAAAAACATTAAAAAGAAATTTCACAAATTTAAATATGTGTTCTTATCGCTATTTGCTAAACAATCCAGAAAAAAACTCTTCAGACATATATGTCTAATAAAGTTGTCTGCTACCGTTTTTTTGTCATCCATGTAAGGAAATAATTGTATATAGAATACCGTTTAAGAAAGATGGTCCCTTAATATTCATTAAAAGATTCAAGCAGGAACATCTGCAAATAAAAAATAAATGAAATTTTACATTTTAATATCATTGTTTATTTTAATCATGCCAAGAAAACCTGAAACATAACTTTATAACACATTTAAAAATCACAGAAATAAACACTTAATTCACATTCATATTGTATAGATTTAAAATAATATTCATAGAATTTTATAATAGATAAAGAAACTATGCAATTAATAAAGTAAAATAAACAATAATGTAGTAAAAATTTGCTACTGATAATAATAAAAATAGTAAGAATTTATAGGAACAATAAACATACAACTACTATAGTTGCTACTGGTAATTATAAAAATATATTGCTAACGATAGAAATATAAGTTTATAATACAATAAAATTAATTTAAATACTCAGTAAATTCAAGTTAATAATACAAATGAATATATAATCTAGTTACTTAGCAATGGATAATAACACGGTCTTTTAAAATAGCTTTCGTTTTAAGTCATATATGTGGAAATATAGCCACTTATTCATAATATGTTTGATATTAAACTGGATATTTTCCTAACATTACACATATTTTAATAATCATAATAGCGAATTTAATGCAACAGAATTGGGTTCTTATTTTTACTTTTATTTTAGAAATCAACATTTTTTTCATTCAACAAATTATTTCATCCAACGCTTTTGAATGCATTATTATCATTCCCATATTTCATTATACAAATAATATCAGCAATTGTAATAATCGATTATCAGAATTTCATTTCTGGTGATACATATTCGTATACCATATACATTATATTCTTATTATTGTATATATTCTTATTATTGTATATATTCTTTGTAGTTTTTTAAAATTTTTATTAAAATAATTTTTTAATTTTTCAAATTCAAGAAATTGTTACTAGCATTCAACGAATTATTTCATCCAACTTTTTTTAGCATATTTTATTTATTTGTATATTTTTTTATTTTTTTAATGATTTGTATCTTAATTATTTTCACCTTCTAATAGTATAAATTATTAAAATGTATTAATGTTGAAAGCTTAGTATGAATTTAAATATGGCCTGTGAAATTCAACTTTTCAACTCATCGTCTACGAACTAATCTTTCTCTTTCTTCTGCATATTAATTATTTTCATCTTCTAATAGTATAAATTATTAAAATGTATTAATGTTGAAAGCTTAGTATGAATTTAAATATGGCCTGTGAAATTCAACTTTTCAACTCATCGTCTACGAACTAATCTTCTCTCTTTCTTCTGCATATTAATTATTTTCACCTTCTAATAGTATAAATTATTAAAATGTATTAATCTTGAAAGCTTAGTATGAATTTAAATATTGGCTGTGAAATTCAACTCTTCAACTCATCGTCTACGAACTAATCTTCTCTCTTTCTTCTGCATATTAATTATTTTCACCTTCTAATAGTATAAATTATTAAAATGTATTAATGTTGAAAGCTTAGTATGAATTTAAATATTGGCTGTGAAATTCCACTATTCAACTCATCGTCTACGAACGAATCTTCTCTCTTTCTTCTGCATATTAGTTATTTTCACCTTCTAATAGTATAAATTATTAAAATGTATTAATGTTGAAAGCTTAGTATGAATTTTAATATGGTCTGTGAAATTCAACTCTTCAACTCATCGTCTGCGAACTAATCTTCTCTCTTTCTTCTGCATATTAATTATTTTCACCTTCTAATAGTATAAATTATTAAAATGTATTAATGTTGAAAGCTTAGTATGAATTTAAATATGGCCTGTGAAATTCAACTCTTCAACTCATCGTCTGCGAACTAATCTTCTCTCTTTCTTCTGCATATTAATTATTTTCACCTTCTAATAGTATAAATTATTAAAATGTATTAATGTTGAAAGCTTAGTATGAATTTAAATATGGCCTGTGAAATTCAACTCTTCAACTCATCGTCTGCGAACTAATCTTCTCTCTTTCTTCTGCATATTAATTATTTTCACCTTCTAATAGTATAAATTATTAAAATGTATTAATGTTGAAAGCTTAGTATGAATTTAAATATGGCCTGTGAAATTCAACTCTTCAACTCATCGTCTGCGAACTAATCTTCTCTCTTTCTTCTGCATATTAATTATTTTCACCTTCTAATAGTATAAATTATTAAAATGTATTAATGTTGAAAGCTTAGTATGAATTTAAATATGGCCTGTGAAATTCAACTCTTCAACTCATCGTCTGCGAACTAATCTTCTCTCTTTCTTCTGCATATTAATTATTTTCACCTTCTAATAGTATAAATTATTAAAATGTATTAATGTTGGATGCTTAGTATGAATTTCTTCTGCATATTAATGCTGACTCACACATTCCAATTCTGTATGGCAGAACCTGTATTCGTTGTCATTACTGATACTTGCCATTTTCTTGAATGCATTGCTCATCAATTCCTGGTCTTGAGCAGCCATTATAACCCTTTCCTGATCGTGGTGTAGGGCTCCCCTGTTGAGCTAAAAAATGCTTAATATGAATTTAAATATTACCTGTAAAATTAGCCTATTCAACTTATGGTCTACGAACAACTTCTTTGTTCTGCATATTAATGTTGTATCTATAACCAGTAGATATATTACTGCCTTTTAAACCTTTTTAATTCGTTTTAAAATTACTTTTCCTTAACTTCTTTTATATTTATATCTTTTAAACCTTTTTAATTCGTTTTAAAATTACGTTTTCTTTTTGACCCAAGAAAAAAATGAACATTTTGATGAATGAAAAGTCTGATGATTTTTTATGGTTTATGCAATGAAACACGTGTAAGACGCAGTAATTTAAACAATATGAATGTGAATTTAATGTTTAACAAAGTTACATATGCTCTGAAAATGTAAATGATTTTTATTGAGTTTTATAAACCGTTGCAATTTTAAGATATGTTTATTGAATATATACATTATATACAACGTGAAAATGGTCATGTAATATTTACCATTGTTATGAGTTTTATAAACCGTTGCAATTTTAAGATATGTTTATTGAATATATACATTATATACAACGTAAAAATCGTCATGTAATATTTACGATTGTTATGAGAGAAATAAACCGTTGCAATTTTAAGATATGTTTATTGAATATATACATTATATACAACGTGAAAATGGTCATGTAATATTTACCGTTGTTATGAGAGAAATATATCGACGTTCATCAGAGTTTTTTGCTTTACTAAAGCACATGCACGAATATCAGTAAATTTATCCAAACAATCGACAATTGATTTAAAGAGACTTATTTAATGCCAAAAATGTAACTACAGTCAAATCTATATATTTTTGTTATATTATGCTTATTGAATATATACATTATAAACGTATTTTGTTTTAAGGAAAATGTGTACATGCGTGCGTGTGTATGTGTGTGACAATCTTGATGTAATATTTGTCATTGTTATAATGAGATAAATATATCTAGGTTCATCAGAAAACGTCTGTTTCTTGCCTTCCTAAATCATATGCATATACTGTATATATATATATATATATATATATATATATATATATATAAATATATATTAATATTAAAAATGGTGTAATTAATATTTGTATATAGGGATACTTGATATAGGAATATGTAAATTCAATAAAACTCTCAACACTTTCTTAAAAGAGACTTATTTAATGCAAAGAACGAAACTAATTCGGTTGGAAAAAATCTACAGTAAAATCTGTACATTTATTAGTTTTACTTGTTTTCTGTATATATTTATTGTTTTCCATATATATTTATTGTTTTCCATATATATTTCTAAAATTTAAAGCATATCATTCAAATGTATAGATTGTTTAAGGATATCCGTTTATCGCTAATTCATTTGAACATAGAAATTGTTGTTACTACATGTGTTTAACTCAGCAGCAAGTTAATATTTAATCTTTAACTATTGGTTCAAACAAAATTGTTATTTAATAATTTTTTAATACACAATTAACATAGTAAGGATATTACAAAGCCTACTTAAACCTTGCTAGAAAATTACATAAGAGTATACTATACGTTTACAAAACTAATATTACCATATGTATTGTTTATTATTGCCAAATATGGCTTCGTGCAACTACCAAGACCATATTTGTCTTAGAATTCTATATTTACTCCCAACCAATCACACAAACATCAAAATCCAACCATTCTCCTTTGTTTATGCTTGTAAGGCTTCTACTGTTTAAGACGAAAATAGTGAAAAATTGTGTTGGATGTTTTATTTTAAAATATTTGTTCATTCTTAATTCATCTGAACGTTAAAATTATTTGTAATCATAGACGTTGAACTTATAACCGAGTTTAATGTTTTATATTAAATATTAGTAAGACAAAATATTTAAATTATTTTTAACATACAAAAACATTAAACCTATATCATTTTGATTTTCAACTAAACATTTTATAACAATACAACTACCACATATAGATTAATATTTTTCTTGTTTGGGACAATTACATTTTCTATTTCTTGTGTATTTCTCAATGTGTCAATCCTATTATTCCAAACCAATGAAGAAAAATATTTGTTCATCTCTAATTCAGCTTAACATATTTTTTCAAACTTAATCACATGTAAGATCAGCACATTTAATAATAAATCTATAAAAACGGTTTTATATTTAGAAAGTTATTTCTGTTTCCTATTTTTAAGGAATATAGTTTTAAGAGATTTTATAGTGAATTGTTATAGGCAATAAAAACGGACAGAGTAGAGCTCCACGTCTACAGCTTTGAAGTGAAAGATACTGGAATATGATGATGTATTATAACAAATTACCTGAACAGTGAATTAATTAACACTAGATCAACAAGTCAAACGAGCAGAAAATTGTCATTATTATTGATTTTTTTGTTGAATAAAATATTATTTCATATGATTATCATTATTATTGAGTTTTTATTGAATTTATTATTTCATATGATTATCATTATTATTGAGTTTTTATTGAATTACATATAATTTAATATGATTATCATTATTATTGATGTTTTTATTCAAAAATAATGATAATCATATGAATGTATGAATTTTATTCAATAATAATTATAATCATATGACATCTTATTTTATTAATAAGATGTCATATGATTATAATTATTATTGAATAAAATTCATACATTCATATGATTATCATTATTTTTGAATAAATAAGATTTCATATGATTATCATTATTATTGAGTTTTGTATTGAATTGAATATTATTTTATATGATTATCATTATTATTGAGTTTTGTATTGAATAAAATATTATTTCATATGATTATCATTATTGTTGAGTTTTTTTTATTGAATTTAATATTATTTCATATGATTATCATTATTATTGAGTTTTTATTGAATTTAATATTTTTTCATATGATTATCATTGAGTTTTGTATTGAATTAAATATTATTTCATATGATTATCATTATTATTGAGTTTTTATTGAATTAAATATTATTTCATATGATTATCATTATTATTAAGTTTTTTTATTGAATTTAATATAATTTCATACGATTATCATTATTATTGAGTTTTTATTGAATAAAATATTATTTCATAAGATTATCATTATTATTGAGATTTTTATCGAATAAAATAAGATGTCATATGATTATCATTATTATTGAATAAATAAGATTTCATATGATTATCATTATTATTGAGTTTTTTCTTGAATTAAATATGATTTCATATGATTATCATTAGTATTGAGTTTTTTCTAGAATAAAATGTTACTTCATATGATTATCATTATTATTGAGATTTTATTGAATTCAATATGATTTCATATGATTATCATTATTATTGAGATTTTATTGAATTCAATATGATTTCATATGATTATCATTATTATTGAGTTTTTTATTGAATTAAATATAATTTCATATGATTATCATTATTATTGAGTTTTTTTTATTGAATTTAATAATATTTTATATGATTATCAATGTTATTGAGTTTTATTGAATTAAATATTATTTCATATGATTATCATTATTATTGAGTTTTTTTATTGAATAAAATAAGATTTCATGTGATTATCATTATTATTGAATAAAATTCATACATTCATATGATTATCATTATTGAATAAATACGATTTCATATGAGTATCATTAAACTGAGTTTTTTTTAATTGAATAAAATATTATTTCATATGATTATCATTATTATTGAGTTTTTATTGAATAAAATATTTCATATGATCATCATTATTAATGAGTTTTTATTGAATTATGATTTTCATTATTTTTGAGTTTTTTATTGAATTAAATATTATTTTATATGATTATCATTATTATTGAGTTTTTTATTGAATTAAATATTATTTCATATGATTACCATTATTATTGAGTTTTTTATGTAATTAAATATTTCATATGATTATCATTATTATGATATTTTTATTGAATTTAATAATCTCATATGATTATCATTATTATTGAGTTATTTAATTAAATATTATTTCATATAATTATCATTATTATTGAGTTTTGTATTGAATTAAATATGATCTCATATGATTATCATTATTATTGATTTTTTTTATTGAATTAAATATTATTTCATATGATTATCATTATCTTTGAGTTTTTATTGAATTAAATATTATTTCATATGATTATCATTATTATTGAGTTTATAATGAATTAAATATTATTTCATATTATTATCATTATTATTGAGTTAATTATTTAATTAAATATTATTTCATATGATTATATTATTATTGAGTTTTTTTATTGAATTAAATATGATTTCACATGATTTTTATTATTATTGATTTTTTTATTGAATTAAATATGATTTCATATGATTATCATTATCTTTGAGTTTTTATTGAATTAAATATTATTTCATATGATTATCATTATTATTGAGTTTTTTTATTGAATTAAATATGATTTCATATGATTTTCATTATCATTGAATTTTTTTATTGAATTAAATATGATTTCATATGATTATCATGTGTTAACGACTTACAGTGTTTCTCCCTTTAACATCGAATGTTTTTAGGTGCTATATTGAAAGATATGCTAATTCAACGAACCCTGAGTATCCATATTGTCATTAAATATCATCTTTACTGTTTGTATAGCAGACTTTTCCCGGACATTAAATTGTATTATGTGTTAAAAAATGTGTAACAACTCACCTTCCAAATGGATTGGCCTTAAAATGTTTATGTGTTGTATCAATACTAATTCATTTTCACATAATAATCAGACAATATATATATTGAGCTGCCATTATCCATTTTGTTTGTGGTTTATAAAATGCGGACTTAAGAGATATAAAGTTATTTAATTAAAACTAAAGCACAAGTTGTTCACGGAAGAAACTTTATAGAATTTTTTGATCTCTACAGAATATGTTCTTACAACATGCTGAAAAATGTTGGATTTAAATTTGCGATCCCAGTTTTTAATAGTTTGTAACATTTATTATTTTTTAAAAGTTTCTACATATAATATATTTTTTCAAGTTTAAGAAATCATAATAAATTATTATATTTTTTAGAGTCAGTGAAAATTTTACATTTGAAATTTTAGATACCTACGTTTGACTTATGATGTTTTTTACAAAAGAGTCACCATTATTAAGGCCCAGATGCCACTCGAGCATAGGGGTTAATAAGCATACAGTGGTCAATGTAACACTGTCGTCGTAATTGTTGGTAAATTGGATTACTTAAGGGAAACGCATCATTAAGAACATGTTTCGGTTGAACTTGAAAATGACGATATTATAGTCAACTGGAAAACAGGCAAATGGAAGAGTTCCACAGGTTTGTATTCTAAGAAAGAAACTTTGTTCATGGAATCTATGTTTATGTTCAGGCACAGATTAAGAGTGGGGGAAATTATTGATAATTCTTCTAGCTAGACGAGTGTATCTTGTGAAAGTTTGGCAAGGGGGGGCTATAGACTGAAGCTCAGACGAGCACGTACCATGAAAATAATGATAAAGCAGAGACAGGATATGAGAAAGAGTTTGCAGGGAAGAGAAAATGGCATCACCCACTAGGCTACGAAGTCTACTTTTAACTCTGTCAAAGGAAAGAAACATGAGTTGGAATAGATACATCGAGATGATTGCCAAAACTGCTGCAAAGAAGGTGGGCTCTCTCTACCCTGCTAGAAAATTACTTACACTTGAAAATATCCTATACCTCTACAAAGCTACCATTCGCCCATGTATGGCGTATTGACATTTGGGTTGGTGCATCTGCTACTAGTCTCTCGCTCCTGGGCAGGATTCAAAAGAGAGTCGGCAACTTGATAGATCCTGAACTGTCATCTAAGCTTCAGCCCCTGTCCCATCGACACAATATTGCATCCCTCCGCTTGTTTTACAAGTATTTTAATGGTATATATTTTAATGGCGAACTACAAGCTCTTGTACCCCCTTAATGAAAACCTAACCCTAACCGCCGACAAACCCGATAAGTAGCTAAATCCCACCCCTTCATAGTATAGATCACTAGATGTATGAAAGCCTTCTACTAATTGTTTCTTCCCCAGAACTGTATATCTATATAAAATTATGTATATGCATATAATATATATATATATATATATATATATATATATATATGTATATATATATATATACATATATATATATATATACATATAGACATATATATGCATATACATATATATATACATGCATACATATACATATATATATATACCTACATATATATATATATATACATACATATACATATATATATATATATATACATCCATATATATATACATACATATACATATATATACAGTGATGATCATATTTATTGGCACGGTAAAATAAAAGTTAAATTTTGTCTAATAAATTCTAAAAAAGGGATTAAATGAAAGAAAATAACAAAGTATATTATGTATTTTTAACTGGCCTTTCCGATGCAGCAATCGGATTTTAGAAAAAATAAATAACAAAGGAACAACAAACATAATTGCAAGAAACCCTTGTTCAAAATTATTGGCACGGCTTTGTTTTTCTTTTAGTATCAGTATAATATCAATCAATTTCCGGTTTACGTGCTTTCTGAACTTTTTTATAGCCATATTATGCTTGTTTAACGCTAATTCAGTGAATAATTTTTTCAGATAATTTTTAGATAGCGATTTATTTTAACTATTATAAGTGACTAAATTATAATTTTCAATCGCCATGGTTAAAACTAAGGAACACAGCGAAGACGTCAGGAAGCTTGTTGTAGCATGCCATACCAATGGGGAGGGCTATGATA
>NC_136527.1:189164046-189181546 GCF_053919585.1 Euprymna scolopes
TTCGAAATCTGATGAATTATGAAAAACGGATTAAAAAAAAATACTTCTTTGATTTCATTGTTTTAAGATTTTAAAAAAATATATATATGTATATATTTATTTATACACTTACCTATTATATCGCCGGATAATTCCGTTTGAATCATTATGTTAGGAGCGGCAAAATGAATGCCGATGCTCAAAATGTATAAACATTTTGACCGCTCGCTTTACTTAAAAAATCACCAAAAATCAGGAAATTAACCAATTTTAATGAAATGTTCAGTATTTATCAAATAATTATAGATGAATATAATGAACCAATTATTTTTATTTAAATCTTAGTAGAAATTTATTATTTTGTTTAAACAAAAAACCTTCACTAAATTATAGTTTTCAGTAGTAAATCAATAACGCAAGAATTTTTTTTATATAAATAATTATTGTTTGTATTGCTTTTTTTTAAATATAAATAAAGCATCGTAATTTGTAAAAATAAGCAATAAAACAATAAAAAATAAAATAATTTTTACAGGAACATTACGAAAAAAGCCCTCAAGTCTGTATTAATGAATTCAATATAAATCGAACGAAAATGAATTTCTCGAATTACCGATATTATCATTGAATTAAGCATTGTTCATTTAATATCTTCACACACACTAAAAAAAATATAATAGCAAAAATATTCCTACTTTCTTTAAATTACAGATTTCGCATAATTTTTATATGCAAGATTTTAATAATTTCCTTACTCGCAAGAATGTGAAACTTTCAGCGTCACATCGTTTTTATATAATCACATAATTTTGTTTCATATAATATTGAACAATATTGAAACTTATGATAAAAATTGATACCAACGTTCAGAATTGTAATGTTGGGATGACCGTCTGGAGGAAAAAAAGAAGAAGAAATCTGACCCCCCCCCCACCTCCTTTTACTATCATGACTTCATTTTGAAACAGCGTTTGGATTGGCTGAAATTTAGGCCTTCCGTATAATCATGTTTACAACCTGTTATCGGTTGCGTTTTGCCGAATGACATAATTACTTGATTTTTGAGGGCTAATTAAGCTCTGTTTTGTATAAACAAGGTGTGTTTTTTTATTTAATTCAATAACTTAGGACTTTACTAATTATCTTTGAAATAGAAACAGAAAACTAATATTAATCTTTTAAACGATTTTTACAATGAATTTCTTTAGCTTCAAAATTTAGCTGAATTAGTTTGCTCGCCGTGAAAACATTCTCATAACTTTTTTTCACGTGTACAAATATTTTTTTTCCTTTAGAAAATTAACTTTAGTTTCTAATCTTTCAAATACAATTAACAAGTAGTCGGAAACCTACGAAAAATTATGATAAATCGGCTTTCAAAACTATCCCCCTATTTTTGCCCGCTCATTTTTGCCTGTTATCAACATTATGTTTTATACAATATTTAAGATTTTACAACATTGATCAAATTCTTTTGTAAAGTTTACATAGAATGAGCACATATTTATTGGTCATCACCAATTAGCAGTAATTTTATGTAACAAAAATATTTAAGATTTTACAACATTGATCAAATTCTTTTGTAAAGTTTACATAGAATGAGCACATATTTATTGGTCATCACCAATTAGCAGTAATTTTATGTAAAAAAATATTTAAGATTTTACAAAATTGATCAAATTCTTTTGTAAAGTTTACATAGAATGAGCACATATTTATTGGTCATCACCAATTAGCAGTAATTTTATGTAAAAAAAATATTTAAGATTTTACAACATTGATCAAATTCTTTTGTAAAGTTTACATAGAATGAGCACATATTTATTGGTCATCACCAATTAGCAGTAATTTTATGTAAAAAAAATATTTAAGATTTTACAACATTGATCAAATTCTTTTGTAAAGTTTACATAGAATGAGCACATATTTATTGGTCATCACCAATTAGCAGTAATTTTATGTAAAAAAATATTTAAGATTTTACAACATTGATCAAATTCTTTTGTAAAGTTAACATAGAATGAGCACATATTTATTGGTCATCACCAATTAGCAGTAATTTTATGTAAAAAAATATTTAAGATTTTACAACATTGATCAAATTCTTTTGTAAAGTTTACATAGAATGAGCACATATTTATTGGTCATCACCAATTAGCAGTAATTTTATGTAAAAAAAATATTTAACATTTTACAACATTGATCAAATTCTTTTGTAAAGTTTACATAGAATGAGCACATATTGATCATCACCAATTAGCAGTAATTTTATGTCAAAAAAAAATATTTAAGATTTTACAACATTGATCAAATTCTTTTGTAAAGTTAACATAGAATGAGCACATATTTATTGGTCATCACCAATTAGCAGTAATTTTATGTAAAAAAATATTTAAGATTTTACAACATTGATCAAATTCTTTTGTAAAGTTTACATAGAATGAGCACATATTATTGGTCATCACCAATTAGCAGTAATTTTATGTAAAAAAAATATTTAGGATTTTACAACATTGATCAAATTCTTTTGTAAAGTTTACATAGAATGAGCACATATTTATTGGTCATCACCAATTAGCCGTAATTTTATGTAAAAAAAATATTTAAGATTTTACAACATTGATCAAATTCTTTTGTAAAGTTTACATAGAATGAGCACATATTTATTGGTCATCACCAATTAGCAGTAATTTTATGTAAAAAAAATATTTAAGATTTTACAACATGGATCAAATTCTTTTGTAAAGTTTACATAGAATGAGCACATATTTATTGGTCATCACCAATTAGCAGTAATTTTATGTAAAAAAATATTTAAGATTTTACAACATTGATCAAATTCTTTTGTAAAGTTTACATAGAATGAGCACATATTTATTGGTCATCGCCAATTAGCAGTAATTTTATGTAAAAAAAAATATTTAAGATTTTACAACATTGATCAAATTCTTTTGTAAAGTTTACATAGAATGGGCACATATTTATTGGTCATCACCAATTAGCCGTAATTTTATGTAAAAAAAATATTTAAGATTTTACAACATTGATCAAATTCTTTTGTAAAGTTTACATAGAATGAGCACATATTTATTGGTCATCGCCAATTAGCAGTAATTTTATGTAAAAAAAAATATTTAAGATTTTACAACATTGATCAAGTTCTTTTGTAAAGTTTACATAGAATGGGCACATATTTATTGGTCATCACCAATTAGCCGTAATTTTATGTAAAAAAAATATTTAAGATTTTACAACATTGATCAAATTCTTTTGTAAAGTTTACATAGAATGAGCACATATTTATTGGTCATCGCCAATTAGCAGTAATTGTATGTAAAAAAAAATATTTAAGATTTTACAACATTGATCAAATTCCTTTGTAAAGTTTACATAGAATGGGCACATATTTATTGCTCATCACAAATTAGCCGTAATTTTATGTAAAAAAAATATTTAAGATTTTACAACATTGATCAAATTCTTTTGTAAAGTTTACATAGAATGAGCACATATTTATTGGTCATCGCCAATTAGCAGTAATTTTATGTAAAAAAAAATATTTAAGATTTTACAACATTGATCAAATTCTTTTGTAAAGTTTACATAGAATGAGCACATATTTATTGGTCATCACCAATTAGCAGTAATTTTATGTAAAAAAAATATTTAAGATTTTACAACATTGATCAAATTCTTTTGTAAAGTTTACATAGAATGAGCACATATTTATTGGTCATCACCAATTAGCAGTAATTTTATGTAAAAAAATATTTAAGATTTTACAACATTGATCAAATTCTTTTGTAAAGTTTACATAGAATGAGCACATATTTATTGGTCATCGCCAATTAGCAGTAATTTTATGTAAAAAAAAATATTTAAGATTTTACAACATTGATCAAATTCTTTTGTAAAGTTTACATAGAATGGGCACATATTTATTGGTCATCACCAATTAGCCGTAATTTTATGTAAAAAAAATATTTAAGATTTTACAACATTGATCAAATTCTTTTGTAAAGTTTACATAGAATGAGCACATATTTATTGGTCATCACCAATTAGCCGTAATTTTATGTAACAAAAATATTTAAGATTTTACAACATTGATCAAATTCTTTTGTAAAGTTTACATAGAATGAGCACATATTTATTGGTCATCACCAATTAGCAGTAATTTTATGTAAAAAAATATTTAAGATTTTACAACATTGATCAAATTCTTTTGTGAAGTTTACATAGAATGGGCACATATTTATTGGTCATCGCCAATTAGCAGTAATTTTATGTAAAAAAAAATATTTAAGATTTTACAACATTGATCAAATTCTTTTGTAAAGTTTACATAGAATGAGCACATATTTATTGGTCATCACCAATTAGCCGTAATTTTATGTAAAAAAAATATTTAAGATTTTACAACATTGATCAAATTCTTTTGTAAAGTTTACATAGAATGAGCACATATTTATTGGTCATCACCAATTAGCAGTAATTTTGGGTAAAAAAAATGTTTGTGAGCCTTTACAGTTTGACCCAATGGAATTTACCTAATCTCTACCAAATGCAAAAAATTACTTCATTTTGGCTTTTACGCCTTAAAAATATTTACTAATGGATTTTAAAATTAATAATACATTTTTGTTTAGATTTTTGAATATGAATCACTATTCTATATAATTCAACATAATTTTTTTTAAATTCAATTTCACTTAGTGATCGGAGGTCTTTATCTAATGTTTCTGCCATTCCCTTAGATATGTGCTTATTTGTTTTCCCCTCGTGCCTGTTATAGTGGTGTCATTAGCAAATATACCCATCTAAGAAACGATTCTATCAGGGAGGTCAATTATGAATATCAGGAATAATGCAAGTCCTAGGATAGACTCCTTAGTTACTCCCGCATGTATATCATATTGTTTAGATGTATGACCATCGAGGGCAACTTGGACGTTTCTCTTACTTAAAAAGGATGTAATTGCATTATGTATTCCTCTAGTGATACTACATGATCTGATTGTCCTTAGAAGACCATCGTGACAAACCCTGTCAAAAGACTTAGATATATCGAGGGCTGCCGCTTTTCCCTGAGATTACAGTCAGGATACTTGCTGTAGAACAGGCCTGCCTAAATCCATATTAATTGTTGGTCAGAAGTTTAGCAGCTGTAAGATGATGGACTACTTTCTTACAATTACTTCTAGCTTCTATAAACTTCTGTCTGTTTAAACTCGACTTTTGTCGGTTTAATCTGTGGTACGCATATTGTCTTTGAGCAATGGCAGCTGCACAAGTAGATATGAACCATTGGAGAGAGTGGCGCTTGCCATAGAATTTCCGTGGGGGAACATGTGATTCAATTGCAGTTTTGAACTATTCAGTGTCTCATTTGCACTGTTTAGCAGGAAGAAAAAAGACATTTCCTCATGGGGCATCAATAATGAGATCCCTAATGGCTTCCTAGTCAGCCTTTTTCGAAATAACTCCTGGTTTTTAACAGTGGCTCTTCAGTTTTGCATCAAGAATTTAGGGTTATTTCTATAATTATCACAACGTGATCAGCATTCCAGAGTGGGTTTTGGGGATTTTGTTATACAATCATCGGGACCTGTGGTCAGAAATAGATCTTAAAGTGAGGCTTGTAGATCTTGCTGCTCTTTGAAACATATCGGAAATGTAACCGTTTGTGATAGGGAATGAGATATAGAGAAGCTGGTCTGGGAAACGTGTCAGAAATTTAACCGTCTGAGATAGGGAATGGGATATGGAGAAGCTTTGTGTTGTGCTACCAGCTGCGTCTGTGAAAAGAAATAATCTAAGCCAGTTCCAGTAGTGGACATTGAAGTCACTAACTACATGTACTTGTGCGCTATTATCAAGGGAAAATGCTGTATCTATGTTGTCAGAGACTTTGTATATTAGGGTACAGTCCTGGGTGGAGGGAGAGCAGTAGAGAAAATACAAGTAGCTAATATTGCATGTTAAGTCTAAAACACATACAAGTATGGTAATCTGATTCTAGTTTCGTTTCTCCTGTCAGGAGGAGTGTGTTTTGAATATAGACTCCAAGCCCGTGCATATGTCTGTCTGAGTCCTATGGCAAGACAAGTGGTTGTGCAGAATACCAAGTAGACCCTCAGTTCACTCCTCATCTACTAGGATTGTAGCATCAGTAAAACCTAGCAAAGATGAGTGCAGGGTTTCTTTCCATGCACTACATGGCACTACAATCATCCTGATATTATACAACTGTTGATGGAGCACCCTCTCTAAACGCTACCAAAGTTGTAAACAGCAGCCAGAAACTGTCAATCCGATACCCTCAACCTATCAGAAAAAAACTCAGCCCAACTACACTGGCATATATGACACTCAAGCATCCTCACAAGGTCTAGATGAGGGGGGTGGCATGTGCTAGAAGTGGGGAAAATAGTGTTCATTCGCTTAGTCAATAGACGTTACACAATAAAACATTGTAAACAGGAACAGATATGAATGAATATATGAAAGGAAATAACATAGTTTAATAGACGTTACACAATAAAACATATTGTAAACAGAAACAGATATGAATTAATATATGAAAGGAAATAACATAGTTTAATAGACGTTACACAATAAAACATATTGTAAACAGAAACAGATATGAATGAATATATGAAAGGAAATAATATAGTTTAATAGACGTTACACAATAAAACATATTGTAAACAGGAGCAGATATGAATGAATATATGAAAGGAAATAACATAGTTTAATAGACGTTACACAATAAAACATATTGTAAACAGGAGCAGATATGAATGAATATATGAAAGGAAATAACATAGTTTAATAGACGTTACACAATAAAACATATTGTAAACAGGAGCAGATAGGAATGAATATATGAAAGGAAATAACATAGTTTAATAGACGTTACACAATAAAACATTGTAAACAGGAGCAGATAGGAATGAATATATGAAAGGAAATAACATAGTTTAATAGACGTTACACAATAAAACATATTGTAAACAGAAACAGATATGAATGAATATATGAAATTAAATAACATAGTTTAATAGACGTTACACAATAAAACATATTGTAAACAGAAGCAGATATGAACAAATATATGAAAGGATATGACATAGTTTAATAGACGTTACACAATAAAACATATTGTAAAAAAAACAGATATGAATGAATACATAAAAGGAAATAACATAGTTTAATAGACGTTACACAATAAAACATATTGTAAACAGAAACATAGGTCTAACATAAATTTGTAAAACTCCAAACATGAAATAATTACTCCAAAAATATCTCAATTTTATAATTGTCTTAAACTTGTTTAAAAGATTTTTACTGGTCTTTAAAAATAACTTTTAACATATCTTTAAAACTTAAATACAATATCCTTAACATTGGTGTCATAAATTTAATTCAAGCATATTTCAACATTTTCTTAAGACAATATATGTTAAAGGCATACAATTTTTAGTGGCATAACATCAATTTAATGGCTGAAGAAAGCGTTCTTTAAAATAGCAAAGATGATAATGACAATATGGGTCATGAGTGTTTGTTGAATATTGAGAGTGTGGATGAAACCGTCTTGCAGTATAAATGCAACGTCTCTGGCAACACCTGTTTACAAAGCACACACAAAATAGTAGCACATACAAAATTGTTAGGTAGGTTTATCGAATCCAATGCACACTACAAAGTGTATTATTATGTGAAGTGGAATAGTCTTTATACAACGAGTGTTAATGCAAACAAAAAACTGAGTTGTCGAAACTGTTTCTATCAGATTAAGGTTGATGAGTCAGACATGTTTTCAATCGAATAATATTAATAATAATAAACAAACATAATATAAATATTTCAATGCAATATAAACATATGTTTCTCTTTCACGGCGATTTAAATCATAAAAAACGCAATATTTTCAACAAAACCATATTTTCAGAAATACATGTAATGATTTGCCTTATATATTGTGAGTTCAATCCAATAATATTTACAACAATAAACAGATGATATATTAAAGTTATAAGAATAATCCAATAATGTTAATAACAATAAACAGACAAATACTAATATGAACATATAAAATTCATAAGCAAAGCCCAATAATATAAATAATATTAAATTAATCAGTTCAGGGTGAGTTCAAGCACATAATATTAACAATAAACAGACATTATAGTAATATTTAAATGTAAATACTAAAAACATTCAATTTCATTTGATTTTGCAGATGTTCCTGATTGGACGCTATTATTCAATTCAAGAAAAGTATGTGGCTTGAAAAAGACAATATTTTCTACAATTCCGGAAACTATAGAAAAACTAAGAATTTTGTAGAAATGCTAAATCGTTTGACGTAGCAATTTTCAAAGATCGCTTAGTTGTAATAGATAAAACTGTGGGTAAATTTGTTCGCATCTGCTCGGCCACTTTATCTTCAGCTTGAACAAATGAGAAAATTGAAATAAAAAAGATATAACCAAATGTGTGGAGAATATGTATGAAAAATCATTAAGACATATGATGAGGCACACAGTGGGAAATGTATCAGATTAGTTAAACATATAATTCACACTTGAGAAATTCCAGATTCTTGTGAAGTGGGACGATATTCTTATTTTAATCAATAAACGTTAATGACAAAAATTAAAATCTCCATGATGGAAAATCAACATTGTTGTAAACTGTGTGATTATTCTTGTTCTAGAAAATCAACGTTAATGAAACATATGAGAACTCACACTGGGGAAAAGCCACATACTTGTGAAGTGTGTGGATATGCTTGTTCTCACAAATCAAAGTTAATAATACATGTAAGGACTCACACAGGTGAAAAGCCATATTCTTGTGAAATATGTGGATATTCAAGTGCTCAAAAATCAGTATTAGTCACACATATGAGAACTCACACAGGTGAAAAGCCATATTCTTGTGAAATATGTGGTTATTCAAGTGCTCAAAAATCAGTATTAGTCACACATATGAGAACTCACACAGGTGAAAAGCCATATTCTTGTGAAATATGTAGATATTCAAGTGCTAAAAAATCAGTATTAATCAGACATATGAGAACTCACGCAGGTGAAAAGCCATATTCTTGTGAAATATGTGGATATTCAAGTGTTCTAAAATCAGGATTAGTCACACATATGAGAATTCACACTGGTGAAAAGCCACATACTTGTAAAGTATGCAAATATTCTTTTTCTAACAAATCTCTTTTAGTAAGACATATGAAAACTCACTCTGGGGAAAGGTCACATACTTGTGAAGTGTGTGGATATTCTTGTTTAAAAAAATCAAGGTTAGTAATACATGTAAGAACTCACACTGGGGAAAAGCCACATTCCTGTGAAGTGTGTAAATATTCTTGTTCTGACAAAACATCTTTAATGAGACATATGAGAACTCACACAGGTGAAAATCTATATTCTTGTGAAATATGTGGATATAGAAGTTATCAAAAATCAGACTTAGTCTTACATATGAGAACTCACACTGGGGAAAAGCCATATTCTTGTGAAATATGTGGATATTCTTGTTCGCAAAAAGCAAGGTTAGCCACACATATGAGAACTCACACCGGTGAAAAGCCACATTCTTGTGAAGTATGTAATTTTTCTTGTTCTGACAAATCAAATTTAATTAGACACATGAGAACTCACTCAGAAAACACAGAAGAACAAGTTTAAGAAAAATGAAAAAAAAGGGGAAAAACACAACAATTGCTGGTTCTGTCACACAGAAGTAGAGAGTGTGAATCACCTAACATAAAACTTGAGTATTCAATGTAGTTTTGCGTCTTAAAAACATGTACCAGAAAGAACAGTGTGAAATAATAATACATCATCCACTATTACTACGAAATTCCTACATGTCCAGAAAACAGGGATATTAAGCCGAACATATTGATGTGAGAGAAGAGGGAGTAAATAGAAATTCAAGTCGAAAAAGCGTCTCTAATGATATTGACCTTAACAAGTACATAGCAAGCATACCAAGTGAAGCAAGTGCAAGTGAAATACAAACGATTGCACTGAAAGGGACGGCTAGCATCCTGAAAAGATCTCTTGGTTGGACACACTAAAATAGGGGTAAATGTCAGACATCTGGTTGGATGTCCCATCCCCTAGAAGAAAAAGTTTAAGAAAAATGAAAAAAAAGAGAAAAACCACATACTTGTTAAGTGTGTGGATATTCTTGTTCTGACAAATAACGTTACTTAATCATACGAGAACTCACACTGGGAAAAAGCCACACAATTGTGACATGTGTCGATTTTCTTTTTCTCGAAAAAATCAATTTTAGTGAAACATAAGAACTCACTGGGGAAAAGACACCTTGTTGTCAAGTGTGTAATTATTCTAGTTCTGGCTTTTATACAGATAGAGTGATAAATATTAAGTGTCATTTTTTCTCATCAAAAATGTTTTCATCTATTTTTACAAAACATAACAAAATCATTAAAAATTGTAAAAATAAAGATTAATATTCAACACTGGATTTTAATTTTATTTCGACCATTACCGCTTTTTAAAATATTTAATTAATCTTTTCTAATTTCATCTGAAGAAATTTTTCCTTGTTATATAATATATTTATAACAATTTTTGTTGCAAATTTATATATTTTTTTCAGTGGAGAATAAGTTTTCAAATGTTTTCTGCCTGATGACCTTATTTTGCGTGTGTGTGCAACCGTGCATTGTTTTGTGTCTGATTGTTCGAGATACACACAAAACACGTTGAGCGCTTTAACAATTCACTATAATAACCCGCCACGATTGCTGGAACTAAAAGGAAAAAAGTTGATAATGCAGCTGTGAGTCGATGGTGAAAGCTCTCTACCATCCCGTTAGCAGAAGGATGATAGGCGATGGTTGCTATGTGATTAATTTTGAAAGATTGGCAAAGGTCTTGGAAAGATTGTGATGTAAACTGGGAACATCTCTCTGTGATACCAGTGGTGAGTACACCAAAATTAGAGGTCTATTTCTCTACAAATGCGCGGGCTACGACGTCTGTTGAAATGTCATACAAAGAAATTATTACTGACCAACATGTAAAACAGTCTACCATGGTGACTATTTAGCGATGACCATCAGAAGATCGCAGTGGTCCAACAATGTCCAGGTGATCATGGGAGAAACGTACGTCAGGTACATAGAAGCTGTCTGGGGTAGAGTCTATATGACGATGAACTTTTGTAGTTTTGCATCAGTGGCTTGTTGTCGGTGAAAATTGTGAACTGTCTCCTTTCCAACATAAAACAAAAATACTTTACTGCTAAATACATGGCGATTTGTTCTGGACCGAAAATGCTCTATTTTCGATGAATAGTGCCCAGCTTAACAGAAAAGAAAGACAGCGGTCCTGTTTGACCATTTACCACCTGGTTGAGTACGGCACCAACAGCTACATCAGAAGCATCCGTAGAAAAAAAGAGCTTACCTGTCGGGTCGGGATCAAGGTAAAATGTCTTTGTGAAATTCACCACATCATTTTTTGGATGCGTGGAAAGATGTGAGATTTCATCTGAGAGTCAGTCTCTGAGTTTGGACAGGTGATGTGAACAGTTGGCTATGAACTGGCGGTAGTAGTTCACAACTGGAATGTAATAACAAAGCTGAAACGATGAAGTGGGTACGGGAAAATTCTGGATTGCTTGCACTTTTGAAGAACTGCCACTGAATTTGCAACATTGATTTTTAATCAAAAGGATTGTAAACATTGGGAGACTCTGTGTTCTACTTGTGTGGAGCTTGCGATCAGGATGTCGGCGATGCATGTATAGACTAAGGGTAGTTCATGAAGGACTTCATATGTGAATCTTTAAAAGGTAGATGTATGAAAACATTTTTGTGAAAAGAAAATGTTAAACTATTTTTTAGATATGTGATTGTTTTTTATTTATGATTCTTTTTGTGATTGTACTTTTTTATATTGTGAGTGTTTTTTTATATTTGTGATTGCTTGCATAATGTTATTCGTGTTTTTCTGTGCGCACGTGGGCTAAAAAATTCAACAAGCAAAAGACAGGTAAAAGGTTACAACACGTGGTGATGGTGTTGAATCTTGGTGTATTTATTTATTTGTCAGAGAAGAATACAAAGTTATTTGGTGTGAAAATGCTTCCCTTTTGTTTAGTTTGATACTCGGTATAAGGAATGAAAAAGTGTTTATGGCAAAGTTTTGTAAATTGAGGTCGAATTGTTGCGAGGCCACATGAAGCATATTCACAACTTTGTAATAAGGAAAACCATTATACCAGATTATATATATATATATATATATATATATATGTATATATATATATATGAGCAAACAGTTCAGGAAATATGTTAAAAAACACTTTGAAATGAGGTAACAACATATTTAATCTGAAAAGGAACACTAGATAAATGGATAGTCCTTAATCCGCGGAGTTTCGAAGAAATACTCTCCTTCTCATCAGAGGGTGGGAATTAGCAAAATGCAGGATCGGATTTTTCATGCAGAAGTATTTGATGAAACAACAAACGAAAACGAAATAAGTTAAGCAGAGGGAATATGGTAAAGAAAAAGGTGATTACACATTAATGGATAGTCTGGTGGAAGATAAAAAATCCAGTGACGGTTGAATCCAAATGTAAAACTTCAAGGAAAAAAAATATTAATAAAAGAAAAATAAGATGTGCTTTTCACTCTACTTCCGAGACATAACTATAAATAAAAAAAATCTGGGAAGAGAAAGGAGAGAAAATAAACGATAAAGTTAAATATAAAATATAAAATAAAGGGAAACAAAAGTCAACTTGACCCAGACAGGAAATGTTAAAGGCGCGAAAATATATATAGGGCAAAATAATATAAGTCAACTGAAATGTACAGGTCACTTATAAAAAAAGGTGTCAGCAAGAATTGTTAAACGACATTAAAAGGAAAATAAAAATAAATAAATAAATATATAATAAATAAATAGAAAATAAATAAATAAATATAAAATGAAATATAATAAAAATAAAATATAATATATAATATATAATATAAAATAAAGCAAACTAAGAATAAAATTAAAAAAATGAAAATAAAAATTATTTAAGGGGAGAAGATGGCCGTATCTGCAATTTCAGGAAAAAAAATAAATAAAAAAATAAGTAAATTCATATAGTAAAATTTAAGTAAATATACATACAAGATATGAAAGTGTGCGCATATTGCTATATTAGATAGATAGGAAAGTTTAAAGAATAAAACAGAAAATGCAGATAAAAAATAAATAAATAAATAAAACAGAAAATGCAGATAAAAAACCGGCCATGCAAAGAAGAGATAAAGAATTAAAATAAAGGAATATATATATATATATATATATATATATATATATATATATATATGTATGTATGTATGTATGTATATATATATATGTATATATATATGTATATATATGTATATATATATATATATGTATATATATATGTATATATATATGTATATATATATGTATATATATATGTATATATATATATATATGTATATATATATGTATATATATATGTATATATATATGTATATATATATGTATATATATATGTATATATATATATATATATATGTGTATATGTATGTATATATATATGTATATATATATATGTATATATATATGTATATGTATATATATATATATATATATATATATATATATATATATATATATATATATATATATATATATATATATATATATGAACAAATGATTAATAAAACATGTTAAAAGACATCTTGAAAAAGATCATTTTGGACCATTTGGAATTTACCCATTGGATTGGAAATTTTTAATTCGACCGTTTTGGATTTTACTATTCTTGGATATTTTACCCTTCACCGGACTATCCATTCATGTGAAATCTTTTTATCATTGATGAATACGATACAATAATCCGTGACTGATGAAATTACGAGAGGTTTGCACGCCAGACCTGTGACTGCTAAATAATTTGGGTAGTGCTAACGCGTCATTGCTGTGATTGATATAATATTTTCGCTAATAATGACGTCACAATGATGCAATACACATAATCTATAAATAGAAATGACGTAATACTCAAACTGATTATATAACGAACATGCCGCCGGTGCGAGGCTAGAAAAAGGCTAAGCGGTCGGAGTGGACAGTACCTTACCACAGATTCTTAGGTTCAGGAACTGACCTAGTGTACAAAAAATACCTACCTCCACTTAATAAGTTAGACTGGGCAGCAAAAAGACACCACTTTAACTACGGCAAAGGTAGGACAAAGGAAGCGGATGAACAATTCTACTCGGATTCTGCTGGAACAGGTGTGCTGGGAACTTTATCACGAGGGGCACTCCGAGCCAACCATTACCTTGGACTCGACGACTACTTCGATCCCCCACCTAAACGAATTAAGCTTGATCCTACTGTCGTTACTAGCTGCCAAGTAGGTATGGAAATCGATCAGGACACAAGTACGCAGGGGGCGGAAAGCGGATGTGGCGCATGGGGAGGCAATGAGCAGAGAGGAGATCTGCCAACCATCACGGATAACAATGTAAGAAGGGTCGTACTACAAAGAAGTTTCAAAAACCAGGTAAAAACAACGAACATGAACGAGTGCAGTGCGTTATTCCAGGTATACGACACCGATCCTAAAGAGGGTATACATGGGGCGGCGAGATTCGCCTGGTCACAACCAGTAGCAAAGGATTACATGGTGCCGTACTTCCTAACGACATGGGTTACTCCGCCAAAGTGGGAGGCAATCATGAGTAACGCGACAGCATACAGAGTGGTGAGTCAAGGATTCAAAATCTCGAAATTTACCTGCGGTGAATGGTTAACGAAAAACGAGGAGGTATTCGTACCTAACCCAGAACCCTACTTCGACATATACGTGGATAGGGGATCGTACATAGGATACGGTAACTTGGAAGGGTTGTCAAAGGTACCAAACAAAGGTTTCTCAGAGATTCAACCAATGGTAGGTGCGGAACTACCACATTACACATACAATTACATGGCACCGATAGAGTTAATAAACGCAATACCTAACACAGGTAACTTCCTGACCTTCACGATGGAAGGAGCTACGACCAGCGGCTCGACACAGAGAGAGGAGCAAGCCAAATTTAACGAACTGATCAACTCTGAGGTGATCAGCGGCAAACAAGTTCGGCCGTACACGTGGATATACAGGTGGGAGACACCGACAGAATTTGCACTTACACTTGGGACAACAGAAACGAAACCTTACAAGGACGTGATCAGCCTGAAAGCAGAGAACCAGTTACACAACTACTTTAGCAGAGTGCTCGACCAACGTGCGTACATAATCGTTTATCACATAGCGGGACCCAGCACGCTGAAGCACTGCTCAGATATTGATCACTTTCATATGATCACTTGGCATCCACACCACCCAACATGCGAACATTCGTACGTGCAGATGAAAAAACTGCAAGCAGAAAGAAGAATCAACCCATACCAAATGTCCTGCCAAAAGGTGTATAACCCTTATGGGTTATGTAGCTATCTTGCAGTCGACCCGGATAAACGAACAGTGATCGCAGCAGGCCACCTGGAAACAGCGGGGCAACTAGCCTTCTACAAACAGATAAGCAACAAACCACTGCAGAAGACGGAGGAGACTACTATTGACTCGAGCATCACCGGCAAGTCTACACTGCGAGGTCAAAAGTACAAATTCATATTAGACATCATGCGCCGGTGCAACACACAGACATGGCAAAGGTTATGCTATTCTGCAAACAATCAACAAACAAAATACTTCGGGAGACATGGGACCATATCTTCACGAATACGCAAAATATCCAGCCGATCATGCAGGCCGCGGCGAGCGACCTACAGATCCAAACGAAGGTCACTCCAATATTCGAACAAATACGCCAGAAGAAAGACTTATTTACCTTGGATAGCAACAGATACTGGTCGATATAAAAATCGCTAAATATCTATGACGCGTGGGCAGAATTCCACAATTTCGATCCGGTGGAGTTCGGCAGAAACCTGTTTGAGGTGTATCATATGATACGCGCGAAAAAGAACGGATTTCACATCACAGGCCCCAGCAACTCCGGCAAATCATATGTCCTGCCTGCGCTCCGTCCGAAACGGACTAATGAACTGCGGAAGGATGCGTTGTCAGGCTTCTGACAACTTCACCTTCGGTTCGTGTGTTGACAAGACGCTCATATACACGGACGAAATGTGGTTCACACCACAGAATGTGGAGGAGGTCAAGTGCATATTGGAGGGAACAACAACAGCCGTCAACGTGAAGCACCAGGCAGAACGCTACCTAGAACATACGCCCAGCTTATCCACTTCAAATGACGACCCATGGCGACACGTTCCGCAGGAAAGAACGGCCATGAACAACAGAATGTTCATCTACGAGACGAAAAGGGCCATGCCACAACTGAAGGGATGGGGCGTACGGGAACTTAATCCCACAATGTGGCTTACCGTCTGGCGCCAACACGTGATGGACTACACAAACCAGAGTTACCAATTTCAGGAGGAGGAGGAGGAGGTCCAGGAACCAGCAATGTCAACACGATTTACGGTGCAAGCAGTCGAAAGTCTATCGCCGAACAAACAGGCAAGCTACTGCAAGGCGCGAAAACAACTATTCAAGGACTTTACAGCGACACAGACCGACGACAGCAATGCAATCCCGGAGGACTCTGACGTTAAAGACTGGATGGCCAACGAATGTGAAATTGATCCGACATTGCCGACCCAATGCTGCCGAACACACTGGTGCAAGGCGCACCTCTGCCCACGTAGAACACCACAGCAGAGTCCAAGCGGTCCAGCATTAATCGAGGATGACGAGGAAAGTGACACGCCGTTATCTGGAATAATTACCATAAGCGACTCCGAAACAGAGGAGCCAAACGACGACGAAGGCTTCGTCAGGCCTGTAAAAAAAAAACATAAATTACTACATCGAAATCCAAACACGACAAATACACGGTAAAGGGCAGACAACCCAACTCTTCCTCGAGTGTGAGGAGACGCTCAGCGACTCTGACTAAAAACTTTCTCGTCGATGTCACTGAATCAATGATTTGCATGTACTTGTATATTTTTTTCACACCACTGACAATGATGTTATAATTAAATAGATATATAAACTAAACTGAAATCGTTATATTATTATTGAATCTTGGAATGATATGGTATTAATTGCATGGTATTTATAACTGGTTGTCAGCGAATCAGCGTCAGTGACGAGAGAAAAGTTTAAAACTAGGTCAACAAACTGGGTCACGGTCACAGGTAAGTAGGTCCACCGAAATATATATATAATCAATGGCGATGATATTAGGCCGTGGCACTTACCGCATCAGGGCTCGGACCCATGCAATGAAATTCTATTCTATTTAAAATATACCAGCGAAAAAAAAAAACAGATGACGTGACCCCCATCATTACCGTTAATGATGGGGGTCACGTCATCTGTTTTTTTTTTTCG
>NC_136527.1:189186546-189196546 GCF_053919585.1 Euprymna scolopes
CTTCTGCATGTCAGTACAGTTGGGGAAGCAGGAAGCCAGAAGAGAATTTTTAAGTCTATCAGCTCTGGGAAAGAAACAATTAGAGTAGAAGGCTTTCATACATCTAAGGATCTCTACTGTGTAAAACAAGCAGAGGGATACAATATTTTGTCGATGAGACTTCAGCAGCTGAAGCTTAGATGAAAGTTCAGGATCTATCAGGTTGGCGACTCTCTTTTGAACCCTGCCCAGGAGCGATAGACTAGTAGCAGATGCACCAAATGTCACATTAGTACTCCATACATGGGCGAATGTTAGCTTTGTAGAGGTATAGGATATTTTCAAGTGTAAGTAACTTTCTAGCGAGGTAGAGAGAGCCCACCTTCTTCGCAGCAGTCTTGGCAATGATCTCGATGTATCTATTACAACACATGTTCCCTGCCTTAACAGAATTAAAAGTAGACTTCATAGTGTAGTGGCTGATGCCATTTTCTCTTCCCTGCAAACTCTTTCTCACAGCCTGTCTCTGCTTTATCATTATTTTCATGGCAAGTGTTCGTCTGAGCTCCAGTCTATAGTCCCTCCTGCCAAACTTCAATGAGAAACACTCGTCTTGCTGAAAAAAAAATATCAATAATTTCCACCACTCTTTATCTGTGCCTAAACATAAACATAGATTCCATGAACAAAGTTTCTTTCTTAAAATGCACACCTGTGGAACTGTTCCATTTGACTGCTTTCCAGCTGACTATAATATCGTCATTTTCAAGTCCAACCTAAACAAGTTCTTAATGAGCCGTTTCCCTTAAGTAATCCAATTTACCAAATTTTCACCACGAATTATGACGACAGTGTTCCATTGACCACTGTATGCTTATCGACCCTTATCCTCGAGTGGCATCTGGGACTTGATAAATCGCGATTCCTTTGTAAAAATAACATAAGTGAAACGTGGGTATATAACATTTCAAACGTAAAATTTTCATTGACTCCAAAAAATATAATAATTCAAAACTTTTCTTAAACTTGAAAAAATATATTAATTATTGTGTAAAAACAACTTTAAAAAAATAGCAACTGTTACAAACTCTTAAAAACTGGGGTCGTAAATTTAAATCCAACATGTTTCAGCACTTTGTAAGAACATATTCTGTGGAGATCATAAAATTCTATAAAGTCTCTCCTGTAAACAATTTGTGCTCTAGTTCTAATTAAATGACTTTATACCTCTTAATTCTGCACTTAATAAACCACACACAAAATGGATAGTGCCAGCTCAGAAATGTTAAGTAAGCCTATCTAATCCAATGCTCATCAAACAATGAAGTAAAGGACACAATATATATATATTGTCCGATTATTATGTGAAGATGAATTAGTATTGATACAACACATAAACTTTTTAAGGGTCAATCGATTTGGCAGGTGAGTTGTTACACACTCCTTACACATAATACAAATTATCAAAGATACCATTGGCTTATTTTATAAACACTCTTACACCACTACAATTTTATGACATCATACCACCTGGTGTGAACATCATAAACAATATGTAAAATGGATATTGGTAGCTGAAAATGAGAACTATACTTTGTCAAGCTGCACATTAGCTAACTTTATTGTTAACGACGTCTGGTATTTTATATGTAACAATTGTATCAATTTTTTATTTATTATTCTGTAAAAGAGCTCTTAAAAACTTCAAACTAATTTTATGACGTTTATGGCCTGAACACCATAAACTATATGCAAAATGGATAGTGGTAACTGAAAAATAAAAACAAAGCCTCGCCAATCTACAGAATAGCTAATTTTATTGAAACCGACGTATGGTTAGTAATATGAAACAAAATATCAGTTTATAACTTTTTTTCAATTTGCACATTTTTTTTACTATTCTGTAAAACATAAATTTTAAAAATAATTAAAATTTGTGATTCAAGTTAAAAGACAGGCAGTTCTTATTTACATAACCTTAATTTAATGTCCGGGGAAAATTTGCTATAGAAACAGTAAAGATGATATTTAATGACAATATGGATACTCAGCGTTCATTGAATTATCTTATATTTTAAATATGAAACTTACTGTTAATTTTATTACTTAATATCATCTCAGCACTATATAAACGACATTCAAAATTGTTTGCAGCAGATAAAACATTAGGTGTAACAACCCTCAAAACATTCAACGGTAAAGGGAGAAATACTTTAAACTCGTTAACAAGCTGGTTGTAAGGACGAATTCACTACAATCAGCAGTGCTTGCCGCTCTGTCTACACAAAACATGACTGACAATTAATGCACATTAAATATCGACAAGATACAGAAACAAAGATTAACTTGTTTGATTTGTTAATCTTCATCGATTCTCTGTTCAGGGACTTCGTTATGAATGAAGAAACTTTGATTTCTTAAAATAAAAGTAAAAAAAGAACCCAATTGCATTAAATTATTATGAATATTAAACGTTCGGTGAAATAATTCGTTGAATGAAAAACTGTTGATTTCTAAACATAAAAGTAAAAAAATATAAAAAAACAATTCTGTTGTATTAAATTATTATGGATATTAAACGTTCGGTGAAATAATTCGTTGAATGAAAAACTGTTGATTTCTAAACATAAAAGTAAAAAAATATAAAAAAACAATTCTGTTGCATTAAATTATTATGGATATTAAACGTTCGGTGAAATAATTCGTTGAATGAAAAACTGTTGATTTCTAAACATAAAAGTAAAAAAATATAAAACCCAATTTTGTTGTATTAAATTCGCTATTATTATTATTAAAAAATATGTGATGTTATTAAAATATTCAGTTTAATATCAAACATTATAAATAAGCGACTATATTTCCACACATATGACTTAAAACGAAAACTATTTTAAAAGATCATATTAGTATCCATTGCTAAGTAACTAGATTATATATTGATTTGTATTATTAACTTTAATTTACTGAGTATTTAAATTCACTTTTATTGTATTATTGTTTATTATATTTCTATGGTTAGCAATATATTTTTATTAATTTCAGTAGCAACTATGCTAGTTGCATGTATATTAGTAGCAATATATTAGTTTATTATTAACAATAGTATTATTGTTCCTACAAATTCTTACTATATTATTGTTTATTTCGATTTATTGAATAATTCCTTAGATATTAACATTTAAACAATATTATAACACGATCAGCTGGCGTGTGACCAACCCAGGTGTTACACTAAATCTCCTGGAAACAGTCCGCATGTGAAGATCTGTTATTTGACGTCTTTTGTTCAGTAGCAACGATGGTAGTTGTATGCTTGTTATACCTAAAATTCTTAATCTATTATTGTTTATTTTACTTTATTAATTGCATAAATCCTTTATCTATTACAAAATACTATGAATAGTATATTACATCTAAACAATATGAATATTATTAAACATTTAAACAATATGAATGTGAATTAAGTGTTTATTTCTGTGATTTTTAAATGTTTTAAAAAGTTATGCTTCTTGTTTTGTTGGCATGATTAAAATAAACAATGATATTAATATATTTTATTGATTTATTTCTTTTTGCAGATGTTCCTGCTGGAATGATTTTACTGAATATTAAGTGACCATCGTTATCTTTAAACGGTATTCTATACATAATTATTATTCTATATACAATTATCTCCTTGCGTGGCAGACAACAAAAACGCTTGCACACAACATTATTATACATACATGTGTGAAGAGTTATTCTATCTGGATTGTTTAACAAATAGGGATACGAACATCACACATATTTAAATTTGTGAATTTTTGTTTAATGTTTTCATAAATCATAAGATATCGAATTTAACATTTCAGAAAAATCTGCTAATTTAGAAAAGAGTATTTTAACTTTTACACTACAAAATATCAAACAAATTAAAAGTTAAACACAATTGAAATTTCTTTAGCATAAAATCTGACTTGCATAAAAAACTCCAGCTTAAAACTGAAAAGTCTGGATAAAATGTCATATTGTTTATAACTTGGTAATGAGCATTTTGGTCCAGGAGCATTTAATTTAAATATGAATATACACATTAGGGAAATGCCATATAACTGCGAAGTGTGTGGATATTCTTGTTTTAAAAAATCATATTTACTGAAGCATATGAGAATACACACTGGGGAAAAGCCACATTCTTGTGAAGTGTGTGGATATTCTTTTTCTCAAAAATCACATTTAGTGAGACACATGAGAACTCACACTGGGGAAAAGACACATTCTTGTGACGTGTGTGGATATTCTTGTTCGCAAAAATCAAAGTTAGGAATACATATGAGAACTCACACTGGGGGAAAGCCACATTCTTGTGAAGTGTGTGGATATTCTTTTACTAATAAATCAAATTTAGTTATACATATGAGAACTCACACTGGGGAAAAGCCACATTCTTGTGAAGTGTGTGGAGATTCCTTTTCTATCAAATCAACATTAGTGATACATATGGGAACTCACACTGGAGAAAAGCCACATTCTTGTGAAGTGTGTGGACATTATTTTACTGTAAAATCAAACTTAGTGAAACATATAAGAACTCACACTGGGGAAAAGCCACATTTTTGTGAAATTTGTGAATATTCTTTTCCTTACAAATCAACATTAGTAACACATATGAGAACTCACACTGGGGAAAAGTCACATTCCTGTAAAGTCTGTGAATATTCTTGTTCTACAAAATCACATTTAGTGACACATATGAGAACACACACTGGGGAAAAGCCACATTCTTGTGAAGTGTGCGGATATTCTTGTTCTGAAAAATCAAGGTTAGTAAGACATATGAGAACTCACACTGGGGAAAAGCCACATTCTTGTGAAGTGTGCGGGTATTCTTTTTCTCACAAATCAACATTAGTGACACATATGAGAACTCACACTGGGGAAAAGCCACATTCTTGTAAAGTGTGTGGATATTCTTGTTCCCAAAAATCACATTTAGTGACACATATGAGAACTCACACTGGGGAAAAGCCACATTCTTGTGAAGTATGTGGATATTCTTGCTCTGCAAAATACACATTAGTTAAACACTTGAGAACTCACACTGGGGAAAATTGAATTCCTTCTAGACACCAACATAGGGTTGCAATCTCTCTGTACTAAGGTTGTCTGGTATAGTTTCAATTTTCAATTTAATATAAACCTTGATGAAATATTTAAATGAAAAATAAAACTAAATAAAAAAAAAAGCTTGCAAGATGTCGCCCAGGATAAAAGGATCCCCCAGCATTTCGAGGCACTGGGTTATATAAGGAAATAAAAAAAAACTTCACCTATGTATGCTGCCAAAAGTAACAACACTAAGCTGGGCAGTCCACCAGATTAGTCAAATTTTAATCCTGGAATCCGGCAAGACCAAACAAAGACTACTAGACATTTAGAAGAATTCAATCATTCCACTTATCATAGGAGCACTAGGCTTATGAAAAAGCATATCAAACTCTCGCAAATATACCCGGTAAACCAAGTGCAAGAGAAATACAAACAATTTCACTAATACACACGGTTCAAATCTTAAAATGATGTCTCCAATGGAGTTACTAAACTAATTAAATAATTTTGGGCATCCAATAGAATATCCTTTCGTCAACATAAACAAAGTAATAAGAAGATTAAAACAAGAAGGAAAACGTCACGTTAAGTTTAATGTGTGCATATTTTATTTTAACAAATAAAAGTTAGTGAAATATGTGCGCAAATTTTCTTTTAACAAATAAAAGTTCATTAATTATGTGTTCATATTTTCTTTTAACAAATAAAAGTTAATGAAATATGTGTTCATATTTTCTTTTAACAAATAAAAGTTAATGAAATATGTGTGCATATTTTTTTTAACAAATAAAAGTTAATGAAATATGTGTGCATATTTTCTTTTAACAAATAAAAGTTAATGAAATATGTGTGCATATTTTCTTTTAACAAATAAAAGTTAGTGAAATATGTGTTCATATTTTCTTTTAACAAATAAAAGTTCATTAATTATGTGTTCATATTTTCCTTTAACAAAAAAATTAATGAAATATGTGTACATATTTTCATTTAACAAATAAAAGTTAGTGAAATATGTGTGCATATTTTCTTTTAACAAATAAAAGTTAGTGAAATATGTGTACATATTTTCTTTTAACAAATAAAAGTTAGTGAAAGATGTGTACATAATTTCTTCTAACAAATAAAAGTTAGTTAAATATGTGTATGACGTGGAATCCAGATGCTTCTAGAGAATGGACAGACGCTGTGGTGATCTAGAAAAGAAAGTCGGAATAGTCAAAATGTAAGAGATAAATATTCTAGCATTTCGTGGAATGCTTGCTGCATTCCTCATTATTAAATTAATTTGATGCGCATAACAGTGAGTGAAATATGCATTACTATAAACTGCTTTTATTTTCGCCTGAACACCAGCTTTTTTGTCTTTCATGACATTTGCACCATCAAATGTCTGAGCTATCAGTTTTTGGCGATTCCCTTGAAAAATTATATCCAATTGTTGTAGAATACATTTTGATATTCCATCAGCGGTTTGGTTTTCTGGAATAAAGAATCCCCAAAAGCGTTCAAGTATTTTTTCATTCAAGACGTACCGTAAAACAATGATCATTTGTGTACGTTCAGACACATCTGTTGTATCGTCAGCCATGACAGCTACAAAGGAAGCTTTGCTAATTTCTGCCCTTATTTCGTCACGGAATATTTGTAAAAGACAGTCAAGTATGTCATTCTGAATGGTCTCGGAAACACCTTTGAAGACACTACTGGTTTCTAAGTGATTCTTTAAATCTGGATCTAATTTAGATGCAAAATTTATTAATCCTCTAAATACACCTGGATTTACTGAATCATCTTTTTCATCATGTCCTCGTAAGGGAGTTTCAAAGTTCCCACAAAAAAAATACAATCTATTATTTTAGATAAAATGTCACGGTTCTTCTTAACATTCATGTTATGATGATTGATTGAAAGTCTGTACGCCTCACTAAGTTTTTCTTTAATATTTACGATCCCCAAAATTGATAGGGAAACTACATTGTCAACGTAATTCTTTGACTTCTCATGCTTTTCAGTTCTATCTTTCATTTTGCTAATAGTTCTGAAACCATCTTTTGTCCACATTACATCACCCCCAAACAACAAACAAGGAAAGCAGAACAATGCCTTTTTTAGTTCACAGCCGCAAAGCCAACTTTTCCGTTGGTACCAGTCAGAATTAAAGCTACGAATATACACTTTGTTGTTGCTAATGCCTGGCTGAGATATTTGAATATCAGGCGTTGAACGGCCTCTTTTCTTAATTTCAATTTTATCATGTAGAGGCAGCTGTGAAAACTCAATCTGTTGAAGTTCACTTACCGTCACAGAAGTTATTTCTTGGGGATGCAAGGAGGCCATGGTTAAATTCTTTTATATCAATTGTGTTGGGAAAGGTAAGTACTAGGCAGTCTATTAGTAGAATATTAATTAGGGTAGAAGGAATACAATGTTTACGTGATCCTCTTTTTGCGATTCAACTGAACCGGAAGTTCTAACTGAGTTGAATCGTACTTTTATAACTTTTAGATAATAGATTTTTATCAACGAAAATAGTTTTACTATTTAAAAACGTTTTTATCTATAAAAAGCTTGTTGTTAATTAAAAACAGGCGCATAACAAAATAAGCTTGCCATTAAAATTGTCTTCTTTTAATACAAATATTTTTTAACTTTGCCATTATAAGCCGTCGAAAAAGGGATAATACGCAAAAACATTTTAATAAAAAAATACTATTTTAAATTGTATACACTTTACAGAGTAATAAAAAAAATATACAAATATATTTCTTTTAAACTTTACAGATTAAATAAATTTTATGGGCTTTTTCCGCAGGCAAACAAACGAAAAACTTTTTAAATACATTTTATTTACAATTTTTTAATAATTTATTTTTTCATCAAAACAAAATCTTTGAAATTTACTTGCTTGCACACGATGGTAAAGTTAGGAGTTTTCCATTTAAAAATGGTTTTATTGGATAAGAGTTTTATTTAAAATTTAAAAATGTGTTTATAACTAAACTTACTTTGTAAATAAAATATAGAATAAAAAAGTTTACATGTTTGTACTCTGAGCAATATTTAAAAACATTTTTGAACTAAAATGTATTTAAAAAATAAAATTTTCTTCGCTTTTCTATAGAAAAAATCTAAATATTTTTTATTCTGTAAAGATTTCAAACTACATAAAAACACAAACAAAATAAGCCGTACGTGAAAAAATAACATTAGTCACGTTAGTAGCTTTACGGGTAAAAAGCCCGAACACTTTTAATAAAAAAAAAGGTTCGCATAGTGTATATTTTTGTCTGCTTAAATCGCATTTAAAAGTGTGAGAATTTTTTTGAAGGTGGAGATTCATTTACAAGCACACGTTACACTTTATAATAATAATAATAATAATAATAAAAACAAAACATTTGTAAACAAGCTTTTAAAAAAATAATAATATAAGCGAAAACACGCAGACACCAGTTTTCACGAACGTTTTGAACTGCGAAAACGACAATTCCAAATAAGCTTCCATTCGCCGTCTGAAGCAGGCATGCGTATAAGCGACCTTCGCTGAATCTCGCAGCTCCAAGCAAAGTTTTACTTTTATACTTATATGAATATGGGGACAGTTATCGACATTAAGCTTCAGGATTATATATATATATATATATATATATATATATATATATATATATATAATTATTAATATGATATATTATCACATAGAAAGGAAAAAATAAACGTATTAGTTTTACCGTGTATCGATAATATTGAGTAGAAATGATTGGGGGTGCTGCAGTTCCACAGCTCCAGGCACGAGCCGCCACAGATCAAAATACACATACACCTGAAGTGAGTACTCCATCCAAAGACAATTATGTAACCAGCACATGCAGTGGTCGTAGAGTACATTGGCCAAAGAAATTATGTAAGATTCTGCACATATAATATCCCTTTGTCCAATTTCTGCTTGGATTTTCTTTCAAACAAAAATAAAAGAAAGAAAAAAACAGCAATAACATTTTTTCACATAAAAATTCTAAAGTGATTGTTCTATTTATCTTGTTTACGGCCACTTTTCCTCTCTCTCACTCTCTCTCTCTCTCTTTCTCTCTCTCTCTCTCTCTCTGATTTCCGCCACAGACTGCCCTACAAGCTAAAAGAGTGCATCGATTCATCTGCTTAATGAAAAGTCTTGAGGGAACGTCAGTCAGTCAGGATCGGATCTTTAGCCAAGCAAGACCTCTTCTCTTGTTTCCCTGTCAACTGGACATCTTGCAATAGCACCGACGGCCTCCACTGGAGACAACTGCTCTTAGCTGGGGACGGCACAGTACTGACTGACCGACGACCCCCAAAAGAACTTTCTGTTCCTTCTTCCTTTTTCGAAGTCCGACCTGCTACAAATAAATACGTCAAATTGTTAAACAAATTTTTGTTCTTTTGTGTTCTGTTCTTTAAATATATTTTATTAATTACCTTCCCTAAAAACTTCTGCTTACATTAAGCGATATTATCGGTGTCTACCAAACAAGTCCCTTTTAGTGATTACATGTTATTGTACAACTAACCGGCAAATCTACTAAAAGTACTACCGTTTAAAATGATAAAAGTTCTATTTATATTGTAAAACATTAAAAAAAGGTTTCTATTTTTTTAATTATAAAAAGTTCTATTCATATTGTTTAAAATTTTAAAAGGTTTTGTTTAAAATAAATAAAAAGTTTTTATTCTTTTTAAAATAGTTTAAAATTAAAAAATAGTTCTGTATATATATTGTTTAAAATAAATAAAACATTTTTTTCCTTTTAAAATAGTTTAAAATTTAAAAAATAGTTTTGTATATATATTGTTTAAAATAAATAAAGTATTTATTCTTTTTTTTTTAATAAAATTTGTTTTCATGTCTAATTTTGAAAAAAAAGTTCTGCTTATTTAAAATTGTAAACTCTCGAAATAC
>NC_136527.1:189204046-189234046 GCF_053919585.1 Euprymna scolopes
GAGGACAGGAATACCCACACACTTCACAAGAATGTGGTTTTTCGTCAGTGTAAGTTCTCATATATGCCACTAAATATGATTTTATAGACCAAGTATATCCACACACTTCACAAGTATGTGGCTTTTCCACAGTGTGAGTTCTCATATGTCACTTAATCTGATTTTCTAGAACAAGAATATCAACACACTTCAAAAGAATGTGGCTTTTCCCCAGTGTGAGTTCGTATATGCGTCACTAATGCTAATTTTATAGAAAAAGAGTATTCTCACACTTCACAGGAATGTGTTTTTCCCCAGTGTGAGTTCTTATATGTTTTACTAAAGAATATTTTTTAGAACAAGAATACCCAAACACTTCACAAGAATGTGGCTTTTTTTCCAGTGTGAGTTCTCATATGTATCATTCAGGACGATTTTCAAGAAAAAGAATATCCACACTCTTCAAAAGAATATGGGTTTTCCCCAGTGTGAGTTCTCATATGTCTTATTAAAGAATATTTTACAGAACAAGAACATCCACACACTTCACAAGAATGTGGTTTTTCCCCAGTGTGAGTTCTCATATATGTAACTAATGCCGATTCAAGATAACAAGAATATCAAGGCACTTGAAACGTAGTTTTTCACCAGTGTGAGTTCTCATATGTCTCACTAATGCAGCTTTTACAGAACAAGAATATTCACACACTTCACAAGAATGTGGTTTTTCGCCAGTGTGAGTTCTCATATGTGCTACTAAATTGGATTTTATAGAAGAAGAATAGCCACACACTTCACAAGAATGCGGTTTTTTCCGCAGTGTGAGTTCTCATATGAGCCACTAAATATGATTTTCGAGACCAAGCATAGCAACACCCTTCAGAAGAATGTGGCTTTTCCCCCGTGTGAGTTCTTATATGTCACTAAATGTGATTTTTGAAAGCAAGAATATCCACACACTTCACAAAAATGTGTTTTTTTGCCAGTGTGAGTTCTAATATGTCTCACTAATTCTGATTTTACAGAACTAGAAAATCCACACACTTCACAAGAATGTGGCTTTTCCATAGTGTGAGTTCTAATATGTGTCACTAAATTGGATTTTGTAGAACAAGCATAGCCACACACTTCATAAGAATGTGGTTGTTCTCCAGTGTGAGTTCTCATATGTGTCACTAAATGTGATTTTTGAGAACAAGAATATCCACACACTTTACAAGAATGTGGTTTTTCTCCAGTGTGAGTTCTTATATGTGTCACTAAATGTGACTTTTTAGAACAAGAATATCCACACACTTCACAAGAATGTGGTTTTTCTCCAGTGTGAGTTCTCATATGTCTCACTAAATCTGATTTAATAGAACAAGCATAGCCACACACTTCACAAGAATGTGGTTTTTCTCCAGTGTGAGTTCTCATATGTATCACTAAAGTTTACCTTTTAGAACAAGAATATCCACACACTTCACAAGAATGTGGTTTTTCTCCTGTGTGAGTTCTCATATGTGTCACTAAATCTGATTTTCTAGAACAAGAATAGCCACACACTTCACAAAAATGTGGTTTTTCTCCAGTGTGAGTTCTTATATGTGTCACTAAATGTGACTTATAAGAAGAAGAATATCCACACACTTCACAAGAATGTGGTTTTTCTCCAGTGTGAGTTCTCATATGTGTCACTAAATGTGACTTTTTAGAACAAGAATATCCACACACTTCACAAGAATGTGGTTTTTCTCCAGTGTGAGTTCTCATATGTGTCACTAAAGTTGACCTTTTAGAACAAGAATATCCACACACTTCACAAGAATGTGGTTTTTCTCCTGTGTGAGTTCTCATATGTGTCACTAAATCTGATTTTCTAGAACAAGAATAGCCACACACTTCACAAAAATGTGGTTTTTCTCCAGTGTGAGTTCTTATATGTGTCACTAAATCTGACTTATTAGAACAAGAATATCCACACACTTCACAAGAATGTGGTTTTTCTCCAGTGTGAGTTCTCATATGTGTCACTAAATGTGACTTAGTAGAACAAGAATATCCACACACTTCACAAGAATGTGGTTTTTCTCCAGTGTGAGTTCTAATATGTGTCACTAAATCTGATTTTCTAGAACAAGAATAGCCACACACTTCACAAAAATGTGGTTTTTCTCCAGTGTGAGTTCTCATATTTGCCACTAAATATGATGTTCCAGAACAAGAATATCCACACACTTTAGAATAATGTGGCTTTCCCCAGTGTGAGTTCTAATATGTGTCACTAAATGTGATTTTTGAAAGCAAGAATATCCACACACTTCAGAAGAATGTGGTTTTTCGCCAGTGTGAGTTCTCATATGTCTTACTAAATAATATTGTTCAGAACAAGAATATCCACACACTTCACAAAAATGTGTTTTTTTCGCCAGTGTGAGTTCTTTTATGTCTCACTAATGCTGATTTTACAGAACAAGAATATCCACACACTTCACAAGAATGTGGCTTTTCCCCAGTGTGAGTTCTCATGTGTCACTAAATTTGATTTTTAGAACAAGAATATCCACACACTTCACAAGTTTGTGTTTTTTTTTGCCAGTGCGAGTTCTCATATTTTTCACTAAAGACTATTTTTGAGAACAAGAATACCCACACACCTCACAAGAATGTGGCTTTTTCCAGTGTGAGTTCTCATATGTATCATTAACGACGATTTTCGAGACAAAATATCTCCACACTTCACAAGGATATTGTTTCTCCCCACTGTGAGTTCTTATACGTCTTATTAAAGAATATTTTCCAGAGCCACTAAATATGATTTAAAAGAACAAGCATAGCAACACAGTTCACAAGAATGTGGTTTCTCCCCAGTGTGAATTCTCATATGTCTTATTAAAGAATATTTTCCAGAAAAATAATATCCACACACTTCACAAGAATGTGGCCTTTCCTTACTGTGTACTTGCATGTTTTACTAAGTTTATCCTTGGTCATTATTATGTATACTCTTATGAATATTACAGTATTTCACTTTAGACTTTATTTCGAAAATATTCTCCTTTACAAGAATAAAATAATTTTTTTACCTATGGAAAAGCTATTAAATGGAATCGAATATTGTACAATCTTGTCTTTTCAAAAACCGCATATTTTTCTGTGATTTGTGATAATCTTGTTCATAGCTTTTCATTCATTTGAACATTAAGCACATATACCGCATATGTGAATATTATCTTCAAGGTGTGTGTGATTTTCTACACTATTTCCAATAATTAGTTTGAATAGTAGTATTCGCATACATATGTGTTGTCTTTTACATCAATAATTTTCTATTGTAAAACATACTGATCCATGAAAATGTAATAATATATAATAATATATATACATATTCGCATACATATATGTGTTGTCGTTCATATAAATAATTTTCTATAACAATCATCAAACAGGAACATCTGTAAATAAAAGAAATAAATGAATTTCAATATTTTCGTATCATCGTTTATATATTGTTTTATTATTAAATCTTGTTTACTCAAACCTTAATATGATACACAGAAAAAAGTAATCGCATGTTTTATAATTTGACACAGAAAGAGTCGATACAGGGTTTTTAACATATACTTTAGAAAGAGTTACACCTAGAAGTTTATATGATATTCATCATAGTGAAAACATGAGAAACATTTATATATATATATATATATATATATATATAAAGAGAGAAATATTGGTATACATACAGTGATGATCATATTTATTGGCACGGTAAAATAAAAGTTAAATTTTGTCTAATAAATTCTAAAAAAAGGGATTAAATTAAAGAAAATAACAAAGTATTTTTAACTGGCCTTTCCGATGCAGCAATCGGATTTTAGAAAAAATAAATAACAAAGGAACAACAAACATAATTGAAAAAAACCCTTGTTCAAAATAATTGGCACGATTTATTTAATAATCAATTGTATAGCCTTTGGCCTTGATTACCTTCCTCAGTCGCTTTTCATAGTTTACAACCAAGTTGTTGCACTCTTCAGTAGTAATTTTAGCCCACTCTTCCTGACAATAATCCTCCAATTGAATAAGATTCTTAGGCTTCCTTTGCATTACCCTCAATTTCAATGTTCTCCATAAATTTTCAATTGGATTAAGGTCTGGGCTTTGTGATGGCCACTCCAAAACATTAATATGATTGTCCTCAAGCCATTTCTTAGTCAGTTTAGCCGAATGCTTTGGGTCATTATCTTGCATGAACCACCAACGACGACCAAGTGAGAGCTCTTTAGCAGAGTCTTTCAGGTTTTCATCCAATATTTTAACATAATCTTCCTTTTTCATGCTACCTGTGACCTTAACAAGTCTCCCTGGTCCAGAGGCAGCAAAGGATCCCCAAAACATCAAACTGCCGCCACCGTGCTTCACTGAAGGTATGGTGTTCTTAGGCAGGAAAGCTTCGCCAGATTTTCTGTAAATATAAGACACTTTATTATGGCCAAATAACTCTATTTTCGTTTCGTCAGTCCATAGAACACGTTTCCAGAATGCAACATCTTTATCAATATGACGTTTTGCAAAGGCTAGCCTTGCTTTCAGGTGCATAGGCTTCAATAAGGGAGTCTTTCTCGGACGACATGCTTTTAAACCAGCTCTCTTCAAAACTCTACCAACTGTATGTCGAGATACATTCACTCCAGAGGTGCTCTGTTCATCAACAATCTCCCCAACAGAGATCCTTGGGTTTTGTTTTACTTGTCGAACAATTTTCCGTTCATCTCTTGGGGAAAGAATCCTTTTTCTCCCTCTACCCTCTAAACTCATAACGTGGCCTTGCGATTTGAACTTGTTTATTATGGCTCTAACAGTGGATTTGTGAAGGTTTAGCTTTTTTGAAATCTTATCATAGCCCTCCCCATTTGTATGGCATGCTACAACAAGCTTCCTGACATCTTCGCTGTGTTCCTTAGTTTTAACCATGGCGATTGAAAATTATAATTTAGTCACTTATAATAGTTTAAATAAATCGCTATCTAAAAATTATCTGAAAAAAATTATTCACTGAATTAGCGTTAAACAAGCATAATATGGCTATAAAAAAGTTCAGAAAGCACGTAAACCGGAAATTGATTGATATTATACTGATACTAAAAGAAAAACAAAGCCGTGCCAATAATTTTGAACAAGGGTTTTTTGCAATTATGTTTGTTGTTCCTTTGTTATTTATTTTTTCTAAAATCCGATTGCTGCATCGGAAAGGCCAGTTAAAAATACATAATATACTTTGTTATTTTCTTTAATTTAATCCCTTTTTTAGAATGTATTAGACAAAATTTAACTTTTATTTTACCGTGCCAATAAATATGATCATCACTGTATATATATGTAAATATACAGATATATATATATATATATTGATATATATATATTGATATATTTATATCGATATATATATCGATATACATATATATGTTGATATGCATATATATATATATTGATATATATATATATATATATTGATATATATATATAGAGAGAGATATTGATATGTATATAGATACAAAAAAATCCCTTCCCATAATTCCCTTGCTATCTTTCTGTCTCTTTCCTGCACGACCACCACAAAGTGAAGACGCATATTCTGTTTCTCCATAAATGGGGGGATAACCCCCTCCCTCAATACTAGTTAGGTTAGTTAGCTTTGAAAAGCCTATTGTCCAGTTTGTAATTGTAAAAGTTTTTGTAAAATATATTTTGTAAAATAAAATAGTTATACTTTATATATATTACAATTGTGCTGCGTGTCGTTTTTCTTGTGTCTGCCATGAATGCCTTCAAACATGCCTTCATTGAAACAATGAAGCGGTCTGGAAAATGAAGAAAAAAATTCCAGTCAGAACGTCACCAAGGGTGAAGAGGTCAAGACGTTTCCTGGGAGAAAGCACATTCAACATAGCAGGTATGATTTTCTTGATACAAAGACCCTAATGACTGGCCCATCTTTACGTCTCCCCGATAAAACTTTAAGACATTTAATATAACACGTCTGTCGGTTATACACCTCAGTGACTGACTGATAGTGGTATAAGAGCAGCATATCGGTTGCAGCTTTTTACAGATCAAAGATTAGAGTCTACATGTTGTTAACTATTCTGTAGTTTCATCTAAGAAATTAATAAACAAAGGATGCGGTTATTACGTTGTTGGGAATTAGAGTCTTCATGTTAACTATTCTGTACTTTCACCTAACAAATTAATAAACAAAAGATGCGTTTTTTATGTTTTGGGAGATTAGCGTTTACATGTTGTTAACTATTCTGTACTTTCACCTAAAAAATAAATAAACAAAAGATGCGTTTGTTACAATTTTGGAAATTAGAGTCTTCATGTAAACTGTTCTGTACTTTCATCTAACAAATTTTTAAACAATTTAAAAGTCACAGTGAAAAATCGTTAGATTTTCATTGTCATCATACAACAAACGTATTTAAAAATTATTCGGTTAAATGTTAAATGAACATTTAAAATCCAAAGTGAAAATGTGTTGGATATTTTTATTGTCATCATACAAAAAAACGTATTTAAAACATTATTCGGTTGAATGTTAAATGCACATTTAAAAGTCAAAGTGAAATAACAATATAACGAATTAATAAACAATTTAATATCCAAAGTGAAAAATTCGTTGGAATTTTTTATTGTCATCATACAACAAACGTTTTTAAAAAAATATTCGGTTGAATGTTAAATGCACATTTAAAAGTCAAAATGCAAATTCGTCATGCTGTGGATTTTATATACGTATTCAAAAGTTGGACTTTGAAAAAAAAATTGATGCTCTTAAGAAGTGAAATATGCATTCAAAGCTCGGACTTGTGATGATTTGTCGGACTATAGAGAATTTGTTATTTGCACATGCAAGTCAAAATTTTAAAATTAATCATTCTATAGAACTTACAATGGTAATTCGAGTGCGTTATGCTGAAATTCGGTTATATTTTAAATTCGATTGTATTTGAACAAAATAGTTGTTGCTGTTAAAAGAACTTTCTATGCAATTCAGTTGACTTGTATGGAAAATGTTGTCATATTTAAATGAGAAATGTAAAAAAGAAATTTTGTTGCATCTGCTGAAAAATGTTGTCGCTCTTAAATGAAGTAATTAAAAATTTGTTTTAAAATGAAGAATTTTGGAAATGTGATTCAGTTTTGTCGTATTAAGGAGGAGTCCTCACGTATTTAGCTGTGTCTAGCCAAGTATTGTGGGCATGTAAGAACGACTAACAGGGATATTTGAGTGGACGAGGAATCAGAAAAAGCAGGGATATCTGAGTGGGTTAGGAAGCAAGATTAGCGGGAATTTCTGTGTGCGTTACAAAGCGAGACTAGCAGTGATATCTGAGTTGGCTAGGAAGCGGGACTAGAAGTGATACCTGAGTGGGCTAGGAGGCGAGACAAGCAGGGATATTTTAGTGGGCTAGAAAGTGAGACTAGTAAGGATTTCTGATTTGGCTAGGAAGTGAGACGAGCAGGGATATTTGAGTGGGCTAAGAGGTGAGACTAGCAGGGATTTCTGAGTGGGCTACGAAGTGAGACAAGCAGGAATATTTGAGTGGGCTAGGAGGTGAGGCTAGCAGGGATTTCTGAGTTGTCTAGGAAGCAAGACTAGCGTGAATATCTGAGTGGGCGAGAAAGTGGGACTAGCAGGGATATTCAAGTTGGCTTGGAAGCAGGACTAGCAGGGATATTTGAGTGGTATAGGAAGCAAGACTAGTGGGAATATTTGAGTGGGCTAGGAAGCACGACTAGCGGGAATATTTGAGTGGGCTAGGAAGCGAGACTAGCGGGAATATTTCAGTGGGCTAGGAAGCAAGACTAGCGGGAATATTTCAGTGGGCTAGGAAGCAAGACTAGTGGGAATATTTGAGTGGGCTAAGAAAAAGACTAGTAGGAATATTTGAGTGGGCTAGGAAGCAAGACTAGTGGGAACATCTGAGTGGGCTAGGAAGCAAGACTAGTGGGAACATCTGAGTGGGCTAGGAAGCAAGACTAGTGGGAACATCTGAGTGGGCTAGGAAGCAAGACTAGTGGGAACATCTGAGTGGGCTAGGAAGAAAGACTAGTGGGAATATCTTAGTGGGCTAGGAAGCAAGACAAGTGGGAATATTTGAGTGGGCTAGGAACAAGACTAATGGGAATATTTGAGTGGGCTCGGAAGCAAGACTAGCGGGATTATTTGAGTGGGCTACGAAACAAGACTAGTGGGAATATTTGAGTGGGCTAGGAAAAAGACTAGTGGGAATATTTGAGTGGGCTAGGAAGCAAGACTAGAGGGAATATATGAGTGGGCTAGGAAGCTAGACTAGCGGGAATATTTGAGTGGGCTAGGAAGAAAGACTAGTAAGAATATTTGAGTGCGCTAGGAAGCAGGACTAGCAGGGATATTTGAATGGGCTAGGAAGCAAGACTAGCAGGAATAGTTGAGTGGGCTAGGAACAAGACAAGTGGGAACATCTGAGTGGGCTAGGAAGAAAGACTAGCGGGAACATCTGAGTGGGCTAGGAAGCAAGACTAGCGGGAACATCTGAGTGGGCTAGGAAGCAAAACTAGCGGGAATATTTAAGTGGGCTAGGAAGCAAGACTAGCGGGAATATTTGAGTGGGCTACGAAGCAAGTATAAAAGGGAATATGTGAGTTGGCTAGGAAGCAAGACTAGTGGAAATATTTGAGTGGGCTAGGAAGCAAGACTAGCAGGAATATTTGAGTGGGCTAGGAAGAAAGACTAGCGGGAATATTTGAGTGGGCTAGGAAGCAAGACTAGCGGGAATATTTGAGTGGGCTAGGAAGCAAGACTAGCGGGAATATTTGAGTGGGCTAGGAAGCAAGACTAGCGGGAATATTTGAGTGGGCTAGGAAGCAAGACTAGCGGGAATATTTGAGTGGGCTTGGAAGCAAGACTAGCGGGAATATTTAGTGGGCTAGGAAGCAAGACTAGCGGGAGTATTTGAGTGTGCTAGGAAGAAAGACTAGTGGGAATATTTGAGTGGGCTAGGAAGCAAGACTAGTGGGAATATTTGAGTGGGCTAGGAACAAGACTAATGGGAATATTTGAGTGAGCTAGGAAGCAAGACTAGCGGGAACATCTGAGTGGGCTAGGAAGTAAGACTAGTGAGAATATTTGAGTGGGCTAGGAAGCAAGACTAGTGAGAATATTTGAGTGGGCTAGGAAGCAAGACTAGTGAGAATATTTGAGTGGGCTATGAAGCAAGACTAGTGAGAATATTTGAGTGGGCTAGGAAGCTAGACTAGTGGGAATATTTGAGTGGGCTAGGTAGAAAGACTAGTGGGAATATTTGAGTGGGCTAGGAATAAGATTTGTGGGAATATTTGAGTGGGCTAGGAAGCAAGACTAGCGGGAACATCTGAGTGGGCTAGGAAGAAAGACTAGCGGGAACATCTGAGTGGGCTAGGAAGCAAGACTAGTGAGAATATTTGAGTGGGCTAGGAAGCTAGACTAGCGGGAATATTTGAGTGGGCTAGGAAGCAAGACTAGCGGGAATACATAGTGGGCTAGGAAGCAAGACTAGTGAGAATATTTGAGTGGGCTAGGAAGCTAGACTAGCGGGAATATTTGAGTGGGCTAGGAAGCAAGACTAGCGGGAATACATAGTGGGCTAGGAAGCAAGACTAGTGAGAATATTTGAGTGGGCTAGGAAGCAAGACTAGTGAGAATATTTGAGTGGGCTAGGAAGCAAGACTAGCGTGAATATTTGAGTGTGCTAGGAAGCAAGACTAGCGGGAATATTTGAGTGGGCTAGGAAGCAAGACTAGCGGGAATATTTGAGTGGGCTAGGAAGAAAGACTAGTGGGAATATTTGAGTGGGCTAGGAACAAGATTTGTGGGAATATTTGAGTGGGCTAGGAAGCAAGACTAGCGGGAACATCTGAGTGGGCTAGGAAGCAAGACTAGCGGGAACATCTGAGTGGGCTAGGAAGCAAGACTAGCGGGAACATCTGAGTGGGCTAGGAAGCAAGACTAGCGGGAATATTTGAGTGGGCTAGGAACAAGATTTGTGGGAATATTTGAGTGGGCTAGGAAGCAAGACTAGCGGGAACATCTGAGTGGGCTAGGAAGCAAGACTAGCGGGAATATTTGAGTGGGCTAGGAACAAGATTTGTGGGAATATTTGAGTGGGCTAGGAAGCAAGACTAGCGGGAACATCTGAGTGGGCTAGGAAGCAAGACTAGCAGGAATATTTGAGGTGGCTAGGAACAAGATTTGTGGGAATATTTGAGTGGGTTAGGAAGCAAGACTGGCGGGAACATCTGAGTGGGCTAGGAAGCTGGACTAGCAGGGATAATTGAGTGGGCTAGGAAGCAAAACTAGCAGGGATATCTAAGTGATCTAGGAAGCAAGACTAGCAGGAATATTTGAGTGGGCTAGGAAGCAAGACTAGCGGGAATATTTGAGTGGGCTAGGAAGCAAGACTAGCGGGAATATTTGAGTCGGCTAGGAAGCGAGACTAGCGGGAATATTTGAGTGGGCTAGGAAGCAAGACTAGCGGGAATATTTGAGTGGGCTAGCATGCAAGACTAGTGGGAACATCTGAGTGGGCTAGGAAGCGGGACTTGCAGCGATATCTGAGTGGGCTAGGAAGCAAAACTAGCAGGGATATCTAAGTGGGCTAGAAAGCGAGACTAGCAGGGATAATTGAGTCGGCTAGGAAGCAAAACTAGCAGGGATATCTAAGTGATCTAGGAAGCAAGGCTAGCAGGAATATTTGAGTGGGCTAGGAAGCAAGACTAGCGGGAATATTTGAGTGGGCTAGGAAGCGAGACTAGCGGGAATATTTGAGTGGGCTAGGAAGCAAGACTAGCGGGAATATTTGAGTGGGCTAGGAAGCAAGACAAGTGGGAATATTTGAGTGGGCTAGGAAGCGAGACTAGCGGGAATATTTGAGTGGGCTTGGAAGCAAGACTAGCGGGAATATTTGAGTGGGCTAGGAAGCAAGACTAGCGGGAATATTTGAGTGGGCTAGGAAGCAAGACTAGCGGGAATATTTGAGTGGGCTAGGAAGCAAGACTAGCGGGAATATTTGAGTGGGCTAGGAAGCAAGACTAGCGGGGATATTTGAGTCGGCTAGGAAGCGAGACTAGCGGGAATATTTGAGTGGGCTAGGAAGCAAGACTAGCGGGAATATTTGAGTGGGCTAGCATGCAAGACTAGTGGGAACATCTGAGTGGGCTAGGAAGCGGGACTTGCAGCGATATCTGAGTGGGCTAGGAAGCAAAACTAGCAGGGATATCTAAGTGGGCTAGGAAGCGAGACTAGCAGGGATAATTGAGTGGGCCAGGAAGTGAGACTAGCAAGGTTGTAGGTTTATGAGGTGATCTTTTAGGACCAGGGTGGAAATGTGATTTAATGTGATTTGCATATCAATGAGTTTGCTTGACACTGGAATGAGGGAATATAAGGCCGGCAGTCAAGATGACAGCAGTTGAGTTCTGGAGAACAGGAATGAAAGTGATGGAACTTAGAATGTCATCTGAATGTTGACAAGTTTCCAGTTTTTTTATTAGAATTATGTGGTATTTTTCCACTGTAGAGTGTCGGTTATCTTAGGTTTGCCACAATGGATTGTTGCGACTTGTGTCGTAGGTAACACAAAAAGTATAACCTCACTGGTTATGAAGCAAAATTAACAGGAATATCTGAGTGGGTGAGGAAGTGGGACTAGCAGGGATATTTTAATGGCTAGGAAGCGAAACTAGCCTGGTTCTAGGTTTATGAGGTTAACTTTAAGGATCGGGGGGGGGGTTAATGTGATTTGCATGAGAGAAGGCCAGCAGTCAAGATGGCGCCAGTTGAGTTCTAGAAAACATGAATGAAAATGATGGAACTCACAATGTCATCTCAATGGTGATAAGATTCCAATTTTTTTTATTAGAATTATGTGGTATTTTTCAACTGAGTGGGATAAGAAGTGAGACTAGCGGGAATATCTGAGTGGGTTAGTCAGCAAAACTAGCATGGATATCTGAGTGCGCTAGGGAAGCAAGTCTGATCATGTGACTTTTTATACCCAAATTATCCAATCAAATGAGTCGGACGTAATGGCTACCTCAAGCATAAAAAGAATCAACATTCCAACAAACATTTTCTTTGCTTAAGCTTTTCCAGACAGTCGCAAATAAATGTCGTGCATCACTTTTTCTGACAAATAAATTGTTAGGTGAACGTAGAGAATAGTTAAAAACATGTGGGTTTTAATCCTACCTTTCTAAAATCAAAACAAAAATCGATACAAGGAATTCCCTCTCCCTTTTCCTGCCATAAAACTTTGAAACTGCGAACGATTACATGTCTCTTTGACTGAAGTTTGGGCAGGAAGTAGGTGCTTTATTTATGTTAAATTTATATAACAAAGTCTTAAATATCTATAATTTGATTTTTTTCTAGTTTTCGGGATATTTTTTTAATGCCTTTTCAGACGCAATTTTAGGGGGATATTCAATTATAGAACTTGTATAGTTTTTTAATAGGTGCTTATGCAGTTTAATTAACCGTTTTAACATAAGTAACACGCCGACATTAACCGAACAGAAGAACTGTTTAATATTTTACAAAAATTCTGTTTACATTTGGTGGAAGGCGGTGCAGGGGGGGGGGCATGACCGCCACAACATCCCCGCCCCTCCACCGCCTTCCACTAAATGTAAACAGAATTTTTGTAAAATATTTAACAGTTCTGCTGCTCAAATCAGTTAATACAACTGCATAAGCACTTGTTAAAAAATTATAAAAGTTCTATAATTGAATATCCCCCTCCAAAAAAGAACTAAAAACAAACCGGCAGTCTCCCCCCCCCATAAAAAAATAAAAAGGTGACCATGAAGTAAGTGCATTTCTTTATATCTTAGAAACTACTTGTTTCCTGGAATTTTAAAAGTTAGTGGTAATTTTAAAAGATTTTCCGAGGGTGGAAAGAAAGCCCCCCCCCCCCCGAAAAAAAAACTCGTGGCCACAAAGTGGGTGCTCATTATACGTTAGATTAATATAGAAAAGTGATCCCCTACATTTTTAAAACTAACATTTCTTTATATCTTGGAATCTACCCGTTTGCCATCATTTTAAACATTAATTTCGTTTTCAGTGACCCCGAAAACCTATATGAGTTGTAATTTTAAATGAATTTTCGAGGGTGGAGTAATTCTTCATATTTACCGGAAGATTTTTTTTATTTTTTAATCGGAGATTCGGTACTTGTACAGTTTAACCAAGACATTAAAAAAATGAAAATATCGAAAAATGTTTAAATTGTATGGATCCGTTATGGAACGAAGTTGTCAAAAAAAAAAAAAAATTAACTTAATTTCATAAGCATTGTTTTTTATTTATTTATTTTTTTTTTTACAGGGGGAAAAACCAATTTGTTCTGATACCGACTAAACGGTTCGATGTTTAGGAAGAAAAGCTAGTAATAAAAATGGAGAGGGGGATGTCAGTGCTTTAACTAGAGTTATCTCCCCGTGGCGTGTTCAATAAATTTCACAATAGCTGACTTCAACGCGCTCTCATAAAAACGTGTTTTTACGCTGTAAAAAAAAAAAATAAATAAAACTACTCGATCAAATTAAGTGAAATTTTTTTTCGAAGATCTTCAGTCCAAAACGGATACGTACAATATAACCTTCTTTTCAATATTTTAATTTTTTAATGTCTGATAAAACTGTACAAGTACCGGAGATTCATATTATATGGCGGAATCAATATTTTTATTGGATTGCAAAAAAAATAAACCATTTTAAATTTTAAGATTTTGTGTAAAAATGTCCGAATTGTTTTCCTATAAAGTTTAGATTATATTTGTGAATTCTTAATACCTTTTGGGGTATTTCTATCGTAAATTTATATTTCATATTCATTAAAAAAAAATCTGAGGTGCAAAAAATAAACTATTTTAAAACGTATTCAAAGGGATTTTTTTAAGCGTCAAAATAACTTACTTTTCATAAACTGCTTTTCTGTTTCAGATTATTTTTAAAAGTTATTCAAACGGATGTTTTAAAGTCGTAAAAATAACTTACCTTTTATATTGGATTGCAATAAAAAATGAATTATTTTAATATTTAAAAGTATTTGTAAGTTGTTAAATGATATTAAAAAAAAAAAAAAGAAAGAAACTTACCTTTCATTTTAAGATTTTGTGTAAAAATGTCCGAATTGTTTTCCTATAAAGTTTAGATTATATTTGTCAATTCTTAAAACTTTTGGGGTATTTCTATTGTAATTTTATATTTCGTATTCATTAAAAAAAAAAATCTGAGGTGCAAAAAATAAACTGCTTTTCTGTTTCAGATTATTTCTAAAAGTTATTCAAACGAATGTTTTAAAGTCGTAAAAATAACTTACCTTTTATATTGGATTGCAATAAAAAATAAATCATTTTAATATTTAAAAGTATTTGTAAGTTGTTAAATGATATTAAAAAAAAAGAAACTTACCTTTCATCCAGGGAATTAAATACGAGAAAAGTGTCGTTTTTTTTTTATTATGTTCAAAACAGAAACTTTGTTTGTTCTGATTTCTTTAGTAAATTGATACAATTTTTGTTTTGTGTGTCCAATTCATTAAGAAATAAAATATATGAAAATATAAAAGAATCAAAATTAAAAGATGAAAAACTCGATTTAAACGTGAAATTATTTAAAGAGAAAATCAACTGCTAAAGACCAAAGAACTTCAGGTCATCGTAATAACACGGTAAAATAATTATTTCGTTCCTCGTGTAAAAATGTCCGAATTGTTTTCCTATAAAGTTTAGATTATATTTGTCAATTCTTAAACCTTTTGAGGTATTTCTATTGTAAATTTATATGTCGTATTCAATTCATTAAAAAAATATATGAAGCTTTAAAAATCAGGTTTATTTTTTTAGATAAAACATTTCATTATTATTTGGATTAGTCGAATTATTGTAAACGTCCGAAATGAGAACAGTATTCCGAATAATAATCCAAATAATGTTCATATTAAAAATGGTAAAACTAAATATTTCACATAAACAAATCCAATAAGAGGAAGGAATTGCACAAACAGTGAAGTCAGGGTTAGGGTTAGAAAATGAAAGGTACTCCTAAAAAAAAAAAAAAAAAAAGAAAAACCTTAAAAAAATCACGGTCATATATATATATATATATATATATATATATATATATATATATATATATATATATATACTAAGAAAATAAAACATAACGAAAAAAAAAAAAAAAAAGGTCAGTTGTCAATTTGGTTTTATTTCGGTTTCCGGTACGCTCAATCTGACTTTTTGATCACTCGTCTGGTCGGCCATATTAGATATTCATCGTTAGTAATTTACACGAGACATACACATTTAAATCATGATTTTCCCTAGTTCAGATGGGTGCAGTAAATAAACTTTTAACTCGAAATGACCCCTAATGTACTAATGTATAACATAAGACACAGAAAAGAAACATTTATAATTCGTACACAGCTTTATTTTCTCATAGAACCACCATACGCTATCAATGGATTTTACCTGCATGTTATATGTAATTTCATTCTAAAGTGGATAAGTATCGAAAATCTCACCATTAGCTGATTTTTGCTAGATTTATTAAATACGGGTATGTTTACACGTTCGGGATGTCTACTACATGGGAACATTATTTTAAAGCGCCAATTATGTAAACACGATTTTCGTCTCGCAATTTCATTATTTTTTTTTAATTATTACTGGTTTATTTTGTTCTTTTAAATGGTACAAAAGTTATACTGATAATATAAATTTATAATAAAGTTACATCGTGTTACATACAGGGTAATTATGTGGTGAATTTTGGCAGTCCCTATCGATCTTGGTTGTGGTAACTGATTTTGAGACATCTTTTTAATATTTGGATTGTGTAGATGGACTAAAAAAACGTACCATCAACATCGTAACACCGGCTATAACTGCCGACTTAAAAGCTTTATGGAATAACCGTGATGATACTCTTCGTTGATCTGGTCCCTATACGCAAGAAAACTGCTAATACTTTTTAACAACATACAAAAATAATGTAAATGCAAAACAAAAATCATTCCTGTGTATTGATGTTTTTGAAGCCATAGACATACTCATTTTTTAAGAAATCTAAAAAAATCATGCATCCTCTACATTTGTTATGCATTTTGGTACCGGGTTATTTGTGAATAGTGTTTTCAGGTAAAATTCAAGTTTCACCCTATTTTTTTTTTAATACTGACCCCCCCCTTCCAAAAGTTTAAATCGCATTGGAAATAAAAAAAAAAAAAAACAATATTATTTCAGCACGGTACCAAAAATATATATGTACCCAAAATTGTATGCTGCATCGTTCAACGTTTTTAATAATAATAAAAAAGAACATGTATTCATTGTAAAACTTCGGATCTTCTTCAGTTTTTAGTAGATTTTCCCGTGATTATCGGTAGGCAACGTCCGGGGAACGATGGAAACCGGCAGATTATACAGACTGCGCAAAGAGAAACGAGTACGAGCCAACAGGCGATAAAAATAGTCAGAAAAATGTAAAGGAATGATTTTAATAAGAAAAATATATATAAAAAAGGGCAGAGTATCATTGTGTCAACGTATTATAAACAACCCAACCTCCCATATTAAAAACGGCTTACGGAGTAAACACCACCAACCTCAGAAGCCGCTCTTAACACATGGAGGTTGGACTGTGTTCCTTTCGAAAGCCGTTCTTTACATGGGGAGGTTGGATGTGTTTATACTACGTAAGAAAAATAGAAATAACTTTGCATACACAAGCAAAACAAAAGAATATTTATTGCGGACTTATTCTCATCTTTATTGGTTGTTGTTTCACGACGTTTCGGCCAACTATTCCTCTGGCCTTCCTCAGGTGGTAACCGCGACGAATAGAAACGTTGAATCTCCTAACTGCATTCTCAGCAATCCCTGCCATCTGTAGTTATTGTCGTCTCACCACGTTTTGGCCAAGTAAGCATCTGGCCGGCTTTGGGTAGGATTGAAACCGCTATCTTCAGACAATGCTCATCTGGAACCGTAGTCTCTATCAACTGCGCCACTTGGCTAAAACGTGGCTTAAAATTTTAAATGCAAAATCAAGTATCATACTTCACTTGTGATCTAAATAGAATCATTCATTTCGAACGCGCCGCAGTGACGTCAAAGAACCACTGTTGGTTTTATGCGCCGGACCTTTCTGCTTGGGTGGTGATAATGGCTTGAATTTAAGTTTAATATACAAAAGACAAATATCTTGGTTCATTTGTGCTCTGAACAGAAATATTCATTTTGTCATTTTTTGTCATATCAAAGAACCGTCTGGTGTTTTTATATGTCGAGCCTTTCTGCTTGTGCGTTAAAACTTGCCACATCTCAATAATGAATTCAAATTAAAATATATAAAACAAAAACAAAAAATTATTTTGTAATACTGACAAAACACTCTCCCCTTCCAAAGGTTAAAAATATCTTTGTAAATAAAAACCAACATGACAAAACACCTTCCGAAGGTTAAAATTGCTTTGTAAATAAAAACCAATATTATTTCAACACCAAAAATACATAAGTACCAAAAATTGTACTTTGTATTATTCAACGCATTTAATATTAAAAAAATAACATGTACTCATTTTTAATCTTCGGTACTTCTGCAGATTTAAGTAGGGTCTTTTTTCCGGCATTCTCTTTGGGCAATGCCCAGCGAACGACAAAAACCGGCGAATTATATTAAATTATATCGATCGATCAAAAAAATAAACGCGAACGAACAGACGTTAAAAAAAATTAAATAAAAAGTAAAAAAAAATGATTTTAATAAGAAAAATAAAAGAAACGACAGAGTATCATTAAGCCCACGTATTACTAAAAACCCGAGCCTCCCTATGTAAAGAATGGCTGTCGGAATAAACACCTCCTAACCTCAGAAGCCGTTCTTAACACAAGGAGGTCGGGCTGTTTATTTCGTAAGCCGTTTTAAACATGGAGTGGTTGGATGTATTCATACTTCGGTTGGGCAGGTCGTAAGAAAAATCCACAAATAACTTTGCCTACACAAGCAAGAAATAAATGGAATGAAGTTAATTGTCACATGAATTTGTCACAAAAGCAAACGTGGTTTTCCTGTATATTTTTATGTTTAATCGATAGACAAATGTATAAACATTCTTGTAAAAATAAACTATCCCCGTTGCATGTGATTTTGTAAAAAAAAAAAAACTCAACATGTTTTTTTCCAATATATTTTTATTTGCTTTACAAATGTATTAACAGTATTTTAATAATAAACTTTAATAAAGTTTATTATTTTGGGGGGGGGATCAACGGTATGCCAAACAAAATTTTATCAATGCAAAGTCAGTTTCGTTTACGAAAAAAAGCCAACTCCATTCTCGTTGTATAATTTGGAATTTTAACGCAAGTTAAATGTGTAAACATTCTTGTAAAAATAAACATTATTCAATTTCAATCCTTATAAAATATAATTCACCGGTACGACAGGCAGAGCTTTATCACACAATTATTTTTGATTTACAAGCGTAAACATTGATGTCAGCTCCGTTAAAAATAAAAACGGCTTATTTCACACCGTATCTCTCCCACTCTATCTATCTCTCTATCTGTAACTGTCCCTCACTCCGAGTGTATATAAACAGGACTTGTATCGCGTAGCTGGTCAGCATTCATGTTTTGGGAGTGTAACATTTTCACAAGTAAATAATAGAAGATCAGAGTGTAAAAGCGGAACAAATCCATAAATAATAAATAAAACGTAAGATTATTGTGCACGTACCGAAAAAATGGCGACGTGTTTAATAGTTGATAAGTGTTTGTTTATTTGGTGGAATAACCGAATGTTGGTATTGTAGAATGAATAGTTCTAATCCAATCAGCGGCGCCGGATATTTAACAGGGAGAAATCATTATTTTTTCGGATTTAAGGGGTAAGAATATGCGAATGTGTAAAGAAAGCTGTAGTCGTGAAAAGTATGTAAAAGTATGAAAGTATTCTGTGTAGAATGGTGTGTAATTTTTTATTATAACGAACTAATGGGTATGTAATTGCGGTCTATAGTTCGATAACGTAATCGCTAATGCCATAAACGTAGTAAGGTTTTATGTGCCATCTTTTGTCAATCTAATGTAGTTTCGTCCAGATAGGGAAAATTGCGTCTCTTATATTATTTATATGCAAGATTATGAAATAATGTAGGTTCTCTTCTGTAGCCGCCTCAACGCTGTAAGAGGCGATAAATTGTTTTAGCTGCAACAATTTCTTTTTTTGCCAAAAATTCAGCCGATTCTGGAGCTTCCTTTATAAATATGTGGTCTTGTTCTTTTTTTTTTTGTTTTTGGAGTTTTTTTTTGCACAGGACGGCCTTTGTTTTTTGTTTTTAATTGCGAGACTCATAATTTAGAGTCCTGCAACTTAAGATATCTGGTTAAGCTGCAGATGAAGTGGGTTGGATGTTACAACTTTGAATAGCATCAGAAAATCTTTATTTCTGTCCTTGTAATTCTCGTAGTTTGACAACCTGGCTCTTCTCTACATTCCTCTACCCTGGTCATTGACAATCGGGTTTCGCACTTTCTAAGGTTACTGTCCAATGGTTTGCAATAACTTTGCCATTAGAAGTAGCGAGGATGAACCAGCGAGTGACCGTTTGGGAGTTTTTCATAATTAACTGTTGATGATAAGGAACGTATAGGGGAGTCAATTCACAAATAATATCATGGCTGTAAGTGATGAGATGCCATGATCAAAACTGTTCAAATGAATCAGCAAATGAATGGTAGCGTAGTTTAAGATGTGTTTCTGATGCATGAAGCCAATTGTGATTCTCTTTTTTAATTATGAGAGCTGGTATTTGTGTTTTAATTAAAAACCAATGTTTGTAAATGGATCGAGAATGAGGGAGGTATGTTAAATCATTTTTAGACACGTTGTTTGCAATAGCTTTGCCACTGATGGTAACAAGTGACGGCTTGATAGTTTTGCATTATTGGCTGTTGATGATAAGGGACGTATAGGAGAGTCAATTAGCAAATAAAATCATGGTTGTAAGTGATGAGATGGCATGATCAAAACTGTTCGAATGAATCAACCAATGAATGGCAGTGTAGTTTAACATGTGTTTCTGATGCATTGTTGAATGAAGCCAATTGTGATTCTCTTTTTTTTAATTATGAGAGATGATATTTTTGTTTCATTAAAAACAAAGAGACTTCTATCGCTGACAGTTTATTTTTAGGTCGGACCAGTTTATTGTTTTTCTTTTCAATGACGTCACTTTCTTTAAATATTCTCAGCCAGGATTTTATTTTATTTGCTACAAAGTTGGATTAGTGATAGCAAAACATTTTCTTTTGATAAAAATCCATGGGTTTTATGAGTTCTTAATTCTCTATTCTTTGTTGCTACAAATGATGAAAATAAACGGATCTGCATAGATTTTATCAAGACTTTATATCTGAAATCGTCTCATTTCTCCCCTTTATGTTGGGTGCCGGCATTTGTTTGTATTTTTTCATATTGTTTTTTTTATGATTAGCTTATGGTTTACGACTTTTTGATTAATAGCTACTTTATAATGAGAAGTATCCGCATTGCATGCCCCCAAAAAAAACTATAAAGAAATCCTGAAGACATCCGAGGATGATGTTAAGTAAGAATTTCAGTTATTTTCAGCAAGCATTTATTTTTCAGAGTAAAATTTTATGTTTCAATAAAGATGATGTAAACAATAAGTTTATTTTTATTCTTATACAAGTTTACCGAGTGTGAGATCTGAAATATTTCGCAAGATATTGTTTACGGGAATTTTAATATTAACATTGTTCGCATGAATATGGTTTTAACATTTTATGGTGTTTCCTATGTTTCGTCAGATCTTTTCTACTAAAACATGAATATACACATATTTTACAAGAATATGGGTTTCCCCTAACGTGAAATTTCATGTGGTTCGCTAGACTATGTTTGTATGCACTTGAGTAATCACATAGTTTACAAGAATATGGTTTTTCTCCAGAGTGAATTCTTTTGTGTCTCGTTAGACTCGATTTAACTGAAAATGAATAGTGGCATACTTCACAAGAATATGGCTTTTCTCCAGAGTGAGTCCTTATATGTGTCGTTAGATTATGCTTATATGAAGATGAATATGGACATTGTTTGCAAGAATATTTCTTTTTACCAGTGTTAGTTCTCATATTAATCGCTGGATTTGTTTTCTTAGAAAATGCATTTTCCCTTTGTTCCCAAGAATATGGGGTTTCTCCAGGGTGAGTACTCATATGCATCTCTGGATTTGGTTTCTCTGAACTTGAATATTGATATTGTTCACGAGAATATGTCATTTCACCAGTATTAGTACTCATATTCATCGCTAGATTTTGTTTATCAGAAAAGACATTTTCCCATATTTCCCAAGAATATGGGTTTTCTCCAGGATGAGTACTCATATGCATCTCTGGATTTGGTTTCTCTGAACTTGAATATTGTGATTGTTCACGAGAATATGGAATTTCACCACTGTTAGTACTCATATTCATAGCTAGATTTTGTTTATTAGAACTGGAATATCCCCATTGTTCCCAAGAATATGGCTTTTTTCCAGTGTGAGTACTCATATGCATCGGTAGATTTGGTTTCTCAGAATGTGAATATTGAAATTGTTCACTAGAATACGACTTTTCCCCCGTTTGAATACTCATATACATCGGTAGATTTGATTTCTCTGAACTTGAATATCGATATTGTTCACGAGAATATGGATTTTCTCCAGGGTTACTACTCATATTCATTGCTAGATTTGGTTTCTCAGAAAAGACATTTTCCCATAGTTCCCAAGAATATGGGTTTTCTACAGTGTAAGTACTCATATGCGTCGCTAGATTTGGTTTCTCTGAACTTGAATATTGACAAATATGAGATTGTTTTGCCACAGATGACAGTTTATATCTTCAAACACGAATATGATTTTCTCTGTAGGAAATATTAAAGAAAATATAGACTCGTTCAGATTCAACACAAGCGTTCAAGCAGGAACATCTGCAAAGAAAAAATCAATATAATTTTCTAATTATTGCCAATATCATTTTAAGTGATTTGTATTAAAATATCTGAAATTTTCATCGTTATGGAATTTGTTTGACTGTTTAAGAATAATTATTTAAAGATTTCGCTTTTATATTAATAGAAAAACTACGATTAATGTATTTTATATTGATGCAATCATAACTATGATGAATATCTTTTATATTGATGCAATCATAACTATGATGGATATCTTTTATATTGATGCAATCATAACTATGATGGATATCTTTTATATTGATGCAATCATAACTATGATGAATACCTTTTATATTGATGCAATCATAACTATGATGAATACCTTTTATATTGATGCAATCATAACTATGATGGATATCTTTTATATTGATGCAATCATAACTATGATGGATATCTTTTATATTGATTCAATCATAACTATGATGGATATCTTTTATATTGATGCAATCATAACTATGATGAATATCTTTTATATTGATACAATCATAACTATGATGAATATCTTTTATATTGATACAATCATAACTATGATGAATATCTTTTATATTGATACAATCATAACTATGATGAATATCTTTTATATTGATACAATCATAACTATGATGAATATCTTTTATATTGATGCAATCATAACTATGATGAATATCTTTTATATTGATGCAATCATAACTATGATGAATATCTTTTATATTGATGCAATCATAACTATGATGAATATCTTTTATATTGATGCAATCATAACTATGATGAATATCTTTTATATTGATACAATCATAACTATGATGAATATCTTTTATATTGATACAATCATAACTATGATGAATATCTTTTATATTGATACAATCATAACTACGATGAATATCTTTTATATTGATACAATCATAACTACGATGAATATCTTTTATATTGATACAATCATAACTACGATGAATATCTTTTATATTGATACAATCATAACTACGATGAATATCTTTTATATTGATACAATCATAGCTAGGATGAATATCTTTTATATTGATACAATCATAGCTAGGATGAATATCTTTTATATTGATACAATCATAACTAGGATGAATATCTTTTATATTGATACAATCATAACTAGGATTAATATCTTTTATATTGATACAATCATAACTAGGATGAATATCTTTTATATTGATACAATCATAACTACGATGAATATCTTATGCATATATTTATTCAATTTTCACCCCAAACAAGGCAGAGTGCACCTTTTTAGTAAGGGTTACTATCGGGGACATAAGTTTCAGGCGTATTATGAAGAGAGATGAGTGGGAAGATGTCTGTTTACATGACACTTGAACTTCTTCATGCCAGTATAGTTGTGAAAGCAGAAACCCGGGAGCGAGTTTCAAAGTCTAGCAGTCCTGGGGAAGAAACTATTGGAGTAGAAGGCTTTTTTACACCTAGTGATCTCTACTTTGAAGGAATGACATTTAGGTGCTTGCCACGTTTGTCGGGGGTGCTCACGTCGAGGCGTACAAGTGCTTGTAGTTCGTCAGAGCATTCATCATTAAAGTAGTTTTAGAACAGGCAGAGGGATGCAACATTTCGTCTATATGACATAGGTTATGAACTGTCATATAAGCTTCGGCATATCAGGTTTGCGACTCTCTTTTGAACCCTGTCAAGAAGTAAGAGACAAGTGGCAGATGCACAAGCCCAACTGTGAAAACAGTACTCCATACATGGACGAATGGTGGCCTCAGAGGTATAGGATACTTTAAGGCATAAGTAGTTTTCTAGCACGTTACAGAGAGCCCACTTTTTGGCAGCAGCCTTGGAAAAGCTCACAATGTATCTATTCCAGTTCATGTTCCCTGTAAATGTTAGGCCGAGAAGTTTAAAGGAAGTACTTTAGGGTAATGTTTTTTAAACATTTCTGTTGGTGGTAGAGAAGGTTTCTTATAGTTATTGAAGGAAACAAGCTTAGTCTTGGCAGCATTGAATGTGGCCCTCCATTTTTGTCCCCATTCCACTACAGATTGGAAACCATCCTCTAGTGTTTCTGCCATTTCCTTACATATGTGTTCATTTGTTTTTCCCTCGTGCCTGGTATAGAGTGTGGTGTCATCAGCAAATATACCCATCTATGAAACAATTTTATCAGAGGTCATCCATGAATATCAAGAAAAATAAAGGTCCAAGGATAGACCCATGAGGTACTCCCGCATTTATATCATACTAGCAAAAGTACCCGTCGTTGACTGGGTTCAAAAACAGCCTACAGAAAACAGACTCTGATTTATTAAAGTACTAGCGGGGGTACCCGGCGTTGCCCGGGTGTTTGTAGGTGTGTGTGGTGTTAAATAAAAAAGAAACCGGGGGTAGGTTCGAACCCGAAGCCCTGAAGCGAAGTTTGAAAATAAAATCGGCCAGCCAGAATGAGTTACTGAAAGATGTTTGAATTTATTTAGGTAAGAACCAAATTGACAGGTGCGCGCCAGGAAGTCGTCGAGCGTTACGACGACGACGAAGGTTTGTTTGTTATAAGCGAAGTAAAAAAAGAAAACGTTTTAATTAAGCAGGGGGGTAATCAAAACCTCGGAAAAACACAAAACTAACGTAAGGCAAACGAACGATTAAACCAGAAAAACGAACACGTGAAAAATGGCTTAAATAAGCCTGTTTCGATATTAAAATTAAAAAAAAATCGGTGGGTATCCGGGTGTTTTGGTGTGTGTGGTCGGCGCTGGATAATCTAAGTTTAAAGAAAAATCAGAAAAACGAACGTTACGTGAAAAATTGCTTAAATAACTCTGGGTCAATATTTAAATTTAAAAAATCGAACAAAAAAAAAGACATCTCACACCACGATTCGAACCCAAAACGTTTAGATAATGAGCCAACGTTCTAATCGACTGACCTAACGCGATGTACATGAAATTTGTTCAGTTTTTCAACTATTTAAAGTAAATCAGGTCATGACGTCATCTGGCGCATGCAGAGAACCGCTCGTCGTCACGAGAAAACCGTTTTTGTTGACCCCCCCCTGTCGAAAATTATCGATTTCAGGGTGAAAAATTAATGTTTTTGGCAAATTTTTCAATATTTTTCGAGCGAAGGATGATGCTTCGATATGATACCGTGTTTGTGAATGTTCGTCATGTCTGTCGAAAGTTTTTAGCAGACACACAAACATACACACATACATACATTTTCGCTTTTATATATATATAGATTTCATTTACGACCGTCAAGGACAACCTAGATTTTTCTGTTATCTAAGAAGGATTTAATTACTTTATGTATTCTTCCAGTGATACAATATAATCTAATTTTCCTTAAAAAATTATTGTGCCATACCCTGTCAGAAGCCTTAGATATATCGGGGGCTACCGCTCTACCCTCCCGTGTTTTTTTTCCAGTGAACGGTATATACGTTCATAGATTACAGTTAGGATATCTGCTCTGGAATCGGCTAGCATAAATCCATATTGATTGTCGGTCAAGGGTTTAGCAGTTGTACAGTGATGGACTAGAGGTTGATTAATTAAAGACTAAAATATTTTGGCGAGAAGCGGGAGAAGGCTAATGGGGCCATAATTTACTGTATCAGTTCTTTCGCCAAAATTCTGGAAACTAGCACCACAGAAGAAAATAAGTGAAAAGTCTAGTCTGACGAATTGGTAGCATTTTTCTCGGCTAATGAACAGCATTTTTTTAATAGCACAGCTGGGATGAGATCGGGTCCACATGCTTTTGAGGTGTCTAGGTTTTTTTATGCTTTTTTTTTTTACAAGTTGATCACCACTTATCAAGGCCCGGAAGATAAGTGAAAATGAGATTAAATAAAAACCATCTGTTTTTAATAAAAACAAAAATAAAAAAAAACGTATCTAGTCTGATGACTTTGTAGCATTTTTCTCGGCTAATGAACAGTTGTGGTCATATATATATATATATATATATATATATATATATATATATATATATATATATATATATTATGAATATCCGAGAACTGCTGCATTTTTTTTCACCAGATACCGCGTTTTTAATTATGTATTAACACGTAATCGCTTAAAGAAGAAAAATCCCAGCTTACCAAGTGATTTAAATCTTTTACATTTTTATGCCATATTTATCGGTGCTATTTTTTTTTAAATTTATATTTGATGTTATTCAAATGTATAACTTTTGTTTAACATTGATTAAATCATAAAGTAAGGTTTAATGATTATTACGGACATAATCCAACGGGGATTGCGAAACCCAAAAATCGACGGAATTTGATGCTTTTAGGCAGATTTTAAAGAACAAAATTATTAAATCTATATCGAAATATTGATTTAGAATAAAATGCTAATTCTATGGATGGGGCAGTGTCAGTCCCAGAAAAGCGGATTTTTGGCGGACCTGTACGAGAATGCTCATCCCCTAAAAAAGTCGTTTTTTCACTATTTTTCAAAAGTGTTTTGGTACTTGTACAGTTTAGTCACGACATTAAAAAATGAAAATATCGAAAAAGTTTATATTGTACGTATCCGTTATGGAATGAAGTTCTCCGAAAAAAAAATTCACTTAATTTAATCAAGTAGTTTTTATTTTACAGCAAAAAATAATTTTATGATACCGAGCAAAAGGGAGTATCGGCGGTTTACATGGAGTTATTTCCCGTGGAGTGTTCAAAAAGCCAAACATTTTTTTTTTAAATCCAAGATGTCTGCCTTCAATGTGCTGTCATAAAAACGTGTTTTTCCGTTGTAAAAAAAAAAAAAGAAAAAATACTCGATAAAACTAACTTTTGTTTAACATTGATTAAATCATAAAGTAAGGTTTAATGATTATTACGGACATGATCCAACGGGGATTGCGAAACCCAGAAATCGACGGAATTTGATGATTTTAGGCAGATTTTAAAGAACAAAATTATTAAATCTATATAGAAATATTGATTAAAAAAAAACAAAACAAACAATGAAGTTCTCCGAAAAAAAAATCACTTAATTTAATCAAGTAGTTTTTATTTTACAGCAAAAAATGATTTTATGATACCAAGCCAAAGGTTCCATTTTTAGGACGAAACGCGAGTAATAAAGATGGGGAGGGAGTATCTGCAGTTTACATGGAGTTATCTCCCGTGGAGTGTTCAAAAATACAAAAAAAAATTTTTTTTTTAATCCAAGATACCTGCCTTCAACGTGCTGTCATAAAAACGTGTTTTTCTGTTGTAAAAAAAAAAAAAAAAAAAAAAAAAAAAAGTACTCGATAAAATTAAGTGAAATTTTTATCGGAGATCTACAGTTCAAAACAGATACGTATAAAATAATCTTTTTTCGATATTTTTATTTTTTTAATGCCTTGATTAAACTGTACAAGTACCGTTTTTTTCTAACGACGATTATCATAAATTAGATTTAAGTATCAACTTAACAAAAAAAAAATTGAAAAATAAAGTAATGTAATGCCTTTTAAGAAGGGATGTTAATTACATGACAGGTCGGTAAAAGATAGCTACGGGCAAAATGAATGCCGACCCCACCCTTTACTTAAAAAAAAAATCACCAAAAATCAGAAAATTAACCAATTTTAATAAAATTTTCACTATTTACCAAATGATGATCGCGGAATAGAATGAACGAATTATTTTAATTTTAATCTGAGTGAAAATGTATTCTGTTTAAACAAAAATTACCTTTACTAAAGTTATAGTTTTCAGTAGTAAATAAAAAACGCAAGACTTTATTTTTTTCTTTTTTAAGTTAATAAAGCATCGTAATTTGTAAAAATAGAAATAAAATAATTTTCATAGAAACATTACGAAAAAAGCCCCTAAATCCGTATTAATGAATTCTATATATAGAATTCATTAATACGGATTTATAATTGTAAAAAATATTTCTACTTTTTTTTTTAATTACGCGTTTCGCATGCAAGACTTTAATAATTTCCTGGCTCGCAAGAATGTGAAACTTTCGGCGTAGCATATGTTTTTATATAATATTGAACAATAATTAAGAAAAAAATAATAATTTAAAAATAGGAACCTGGAAAAATAATTAAATTAAAAGATGCAAAAATTAATACAATCGTTCAGGAATGGAATGTACGGATGCGCGACAGGGGGAGGGGAGAACTTCCTCTCTTTTAATTATATGACGTCATTTTCACAATCTTTCAACTGGCTGAAATTTTGGGCCTTCGTAATTTTCGTGTTCACAAAATTTTAGTTTTTTACGTTTTACGAACACCAGCATCACTCGGTTTGGGGCTAATTAATATATGTTTTGTACAAACAAGTTTTTTTTTCATTCAATTCAATTCAATATCTTAGGACTTTACTAATAATCCTATAAATAGACACTGAAAACAAACTTTTATTTTTTAAAGGATTTTTTTTTTTACAATGAATTTATTTAACTTCAAAATTTAGCTGAATTAGGTAGCTCGCCGTGAAAATATTTTCATAACTTTTTTTTTCACGTGTACAAATATTTTTTTTCTTTTTGGAAATTAAGTTCAGTCCTTAATCTTTCAAATACAATCAAAAAGTAGTCGGAAACCTTTAAAAAAATTTGATAAATCGGCTTTCAAAACTAGGTTCCCATTTCTGTCCGCATATTTTTGGGCGGACCTAGAAAAGAAATGGATCCTAAGGTAGCAATGAAGTAGATTTTCATTAATCTTTTTTCTTATAAAGTTATTATGTCATCTGTGATAATGTCCAAAAGAAAGTTAAAAAAAAAAATATTGTAAAACACGCATTTTAGAGGGTGAGAAATCTCGTACAGATACGCCGTATTTTTCTTCCGGTCTCATGTTTCCGCTAGGTGGCAGTGTCAGTTGTAGAGAAGTAGATTTGGTAAAAACATGGCCGCTAAAGAATACAATGCATAATACTGTTTTTTTATATCTCGATTACCACTGTGTTTCCAAAATTTCAATGCGATGTTCGTATTCAGCATAGTCGAAAACCTATGTAAGTCGTCATCTCATTGTGGACCTAATGTAAAAAATTACCCTTTATTTTTTTTGTTACACCTCATTGTAATGATGTATTCTGTATGACATATTCCTGAATAAATCGTTTTTTTTTTCTGTAAAATAATATTACCTTTTTCTTCAGTATATACAAAATATGAACCGTTTTTGTGTTAGTTTTCAAGTTTTTACCGTATTTTTGTTGCTTTTTATTGTTAGAGAACAGTAACAAAAAAAAAAAAATCATCCGTATTCAGCACAGTCGAAAACCTTGTAAGTCGTCATCTTAAAGAACATTGTGGACCTAATGTAAAAAATTACCCTTTATTTTTTTGTTACACCTCATTGTAATGGTGTATTCTATATGACATATTCCTGAATAAATCGTTTTTTTGTTTTGTATAAGTAAGAAAAAGGGTACTCATGCAGAGAGTAATCCGAGCTAAAATAATAACGTTATTTAAAAAGCCATTCTTAATATGGGGAGGGGAGGGTGTTTTGTACCTATTCTGTACTTTAACCTTACCATTGAATGAAAAAAAAATCCCATAAAACTTTAATTAAACGTGGAAATACGATTTTTAAAAAAATCGTGCGGATCAGTCTCTGCATTAGCACCACAAAAAGAAAATTGTAATTTCATTTTAAAGAAAAGGGTTTATTAAATTAATGTTTGTTCAATTTCGGATTCATTTATAAAACAAACTGATTTTTATTTTTGCATTGAAAATAAAATGAACATTGCAAATTGCTTTCTAAAAATCCATGTAAACAATGGAGAAACCGATTTAAAATATCAAACGTTGAACTGACTTCACAGTTGACAGCCATTTTGAGTGGAAAACTACACATTTTACCATTTAAATATATTTTTATATTTTAAGTATAAGAAGTTTTTTTTAAAATAGAATAGAGTTCTATATACTCAGTCACCATGTTAAGTATGGATTTCTAAATAACGTTAATATTTCAGCA
>NC_136527.1:189239046-189301546 GCF_053919585.1 Euprymna scolopes
TCATTCGTTCTCTCATCGTGTCTTTTATAGAGCGTGGTGTCCTCAGAAATATACCCATCTTATAGAGAATTTTATTAGCGAAGTCATTTATAAATATCAGGAATAATAAAGGTTCTCAGATTGACCCATGAGGTAATCTCGCATTGATATCATATTGTTTTGACTTACAACCATCGAGGTCAACATGGATTCTTCTTGAAGGATTTAATTATGTTAAGTATTCGTCTAATTATACCATATGATCTTTTTGTTAAAGGATATCATTATTCAATGGATCCAGTTCGGTTGACTTCAATATACTTCCATTATTGTTAGTATCTCTTGCACGGTCTCAATAGACAAATTGATTTGAAACATTTCTTTTACAACTAAACAATAAAAACCATAATTATTCATCTCAAGTCATATGTTTTGTCGAACTCATCTGAACTCATACTTTGTACTTAAACCTTACCTGTCACCCGTTCATGATTTAATCGCTGGCAACGATTCTATTTTGCAAGTTCTATGTTATCATGACATGTTCTTAGTGTGAACATTATTAAAATCCACACTAGCCTACTTACACGCTATTAATATGGAGCCCTTCTTAATATAACTTGATTGATAGGCTTGGAAAATCATCCGTTGACTTTTCTAAGGTAAACGCAACATTCCTAGACTCGATCCTACATTCTTATAAACCTTGTCTCTAAGTGATTCAGGTGGAGAGATTTTAATTTCTGGCATGCTTTCAGATGAATTACAAAGTTATGTTGTATGCGAGTTAGAGATGTTTGGAAGGATCACTTCAATGTTCTATGGTCAACTGGTGAACGTTTTGTTTGATTTGTCTTGCCTGCTCAGCAAAGTATTTTCTTATCCATATGTTTAGTCAGCTGGTGAAAGAATGCCCGAGCATAGCCCGTTTATTTAATTCACATACACCTTCATTCAGAATCTCATCCTCGACTGTAGAGACAATAATCCACTTTTTGAATTTTGACTTTTCAAATCTGTTTTAGCTTCTTGTCAATAAATGCTTAACATGTTGTAGCATCCGCTATAAATGACCGGAGCAAATCTTCGGCAGAGACATTCTCATAGCAGTCACCATTTCAACGCCCATGGATATCTGAACGTGCAAAGACACAACGTAATTTGCCCATCCGAACACATGTAATAAAGGAACTATGTTGCATTTCATGTGTAGTGATACAACAGAGAAATGAAATGTAAGAAACCATATCAGATTTCACCGGCCCGATTCGTGTCTAAGGGACGCTGTTTTTCTGGGATGTTAAATCAGCTTACATGACTTTTCGCACATTATGTATCATTAATTCTCGACATGAAAAGTTACAATATCGAATGAGAATTATTCCTTCTTTTCAACAATGCTATTTCGAACTGCTGTTTTTACATGTGACGAACACGCACACAAGGCATGTAAGTACTTTATGGTTACTTTTCCCCCAAGAAAATAACCACATGTGTGCCTCTGTTCATGAAATCAGCAATTAAAAACTTTAATCCTTTTTTCCGAGATACATATCAGCAAATCTAATGAACAATCGTGGCAAGAATCTTAACGTTGGAATGATTTGAATTATTGTTTCTTAACCATGTAAATCTCGAGTTGTTTGTCGGATGTCGTTTCTTTTTCAAAGTTACTGACGCCTTTTTATTTTATATATGTGTGGATGTGATTCGGTGGAAGTCTTCTGTAAACCAGAGATCTTATTATAAAAATGTAAAAGTAAAAATAATAATTTGTCGTTTTTGTTAATTAAAAATTATACAAAAATGAATCATAAAATCATATCATGTTTAAAGGACAATTTAACTGATTGGGCATTCTGACATGAAAAAAATAGAACAAACAACAATGGTCATTTGGTATTTCTAAGTAACAGTTAATCATCTCCATGTGAAAGGAGGAAATAATGCCTAGGATGATGCAACTCATGAGAATCTGCAAAATTATACCTCATTTCAACAAGCAAATCCTTAATTTGCCAAGGTATTAATAATGCGAAACGTGTATGTAATAAGTATACGGACAAGGAACAGTTACTACGCTTTCATGTTACTGTTGTGTCTCTGAATACATATGCAGTGGCGGAATTTTATTTTTTTATGAATCTCGCCATCAACAGGGCAAAAGGGAAGGGTGGGGTGTCAGCATTTTAGCCAAGATGTAAAATTCACTTAGCCTACTACCCCATTCTCACCCTGACCTCGACTAGCAGTCGTTGGAGCCTGAAGGCCCCCTTTCAGCTGACGAATGTGGGTGCGTCTCTGTCACTCACTCACTCTCTTTCTCTTTCTCACTCACTCACACACACACACTCTCTCTCCCTTCCCCTTTCATGTCATTTTCATTTAATTCCTCGCAGACATTTTCCCTCCCCCTCTCTCTGTTAATGCCTTTTCGTGGTAGCAACCAGCATTGCTTAACGCTAATTGGCTGTGCTGTGAAGACAATCACAATCAACTTTGTGAAACCTTTGTCAGAAGAAAACATCGGGCAGTGAAGTCTTGATTTCTTCACTAATACTGGAAGGCCCTTATTAAGTGGTTGAAATTGGTGTTTCAAAATACACCATTTATTGAAGAAGCTAACCCCTTTTAGAAAAAGGGAAAAGAAAAAGAAACCAACCCTTTTAGAGAAAACGAAAAGAAAAAGAAAGAAAGAAGAAGAAACCAATCCTTTCAGAAATGAGGAAAAGAAAAGGAAAGAAAGAAAAAGAAACCAACCCTTTCAGTGAGAGGGAAAAGATAAGAAAAAAAGAAAGATAAACCTACCCTTTCAGAGAAAGGTAAAATTATTTCTGGGGTATCTAAAAAAAGGTTAACCCCTTTTTTTAAGAGCTATATTTAAAACCGTTTGAAGGTTTTGTTTGTAAAAAAAGAGACAAAGAAAAAACTTCAAAAAAGAGCCTTGCAACCTGCATGTTTTTCTTTTCAGAAAAAAAAGAGAAAAGAACTTTTCGTTGAAAGACTGAATTTGGAGACTTGAAAAATAATATTTTCTATTTTGTATGTGTTTTTCATTTCAGCCTTTCTTTCAAGTAAGAATTGGGTTTTATAGTGTTTTTTTTTTAAATTTTTTATTTCATATGTTACCTTACAGGTTTTGAAAACCTGAGCAGCCTTAATATTTTGCTGTTTTGGTTAAATAAATTCGGATCATTTTAATTTTTTATGACAGGAACACAAATGAACACATAGCTAGAGAAATGGCAAAAACACTAGAGGATGACCTCCAATCTGTAGTGGAATGGGGACAGAAATGGATGGTCACATTCAATGCTGCCAGGACTAAACTGGTTTCCTTCAATAATTACAAGAAACCTTCTCTGCCACCTATAGCAATGGCTAGTGATTCTTTATCTGAGAGTACATCTTTCGAACTGCTTGGCTTAACGTTCACAGGAAACATGAGTTGGAACAATTACATTAAAAGCATTGCCAGGACCGCTACAAAGAAGATAGGCTCTCTCTACCGTGCTAGAAAACTATTAACACCCGAAAGTATCCTGTACCTCTATAACGCCACTATTCGCCCATGTATGGAGTATTGCTGTCACATTTGGGCTGGTTCATCTGCTACTAGTCTCTCGCTCCTAGACAAGATTCAAAAGAGAGTCGCCAATCTGATAGGCCCTGAACTGGCAACTAAGCTTCAGCCTCTGTCCCATCGACGAAACGTTGCATCCCTCTGCCTGTTCTAAAAGTATTTTAATGGTGAATGCTCTGCAGACACTTGTGCCCCCACGACGTAGACACCCTTGACAAACGCGACAGACAGCTAAATCCAACCCCACACAATAGAGATCCCTAGATGTAAAAGATCTTTTTTACTCCAGTAGTTTCTTCCCCAGAACCGCTAGACTCTGGAATTCCATTCCAGGTCCCCGCTTCCCCAACTGTACTGACGTGCAGAAGTTCAAGTGTAACGTGAACCGACATCTTGCTGCTCAAATCCCAACATAGTACTCCAGTAGTTGTTGCCTCTGATAGTAGCGCCCTACACCAAAGTGGCAATGCGCCTTATTTGGGGTGAAAATGTAATAGTAATAAAATATTTTTTTATTCATTTCGGGTCGTTATTTCATTAGTTCATTCTTTTTTGCTTTGCTTGTTTAATTTTCTCTTTTTTTCCTTGAATGTGTTACCTTTAAAAGTGAATTTTGGTAAGGACCCCAAAAAATTCCATCACCAGGCCAGAATGTCCCAACAGTTAAATTGTCTTTTCAACATTAAATGATTTTGTGATTAATTTTTGTATAATTTTTAATTAATAAAAACGATAAATCATTTTTTTACCTTTACATTTTTACAGTCAATGAATTTGTGTGTAAAAATGATTTAATATTTTGTTTAGAAAATCGTTTATTTGTCGTGATTTGTACACGTTTCTATGAAATATGAATCCGGATGCTTTACAGTAAAATGTAGACATCCAATGCTTAAACTAAACCTAGCTACACCAACGAACTACGAACCTTATAATTATAAATATAGTTTCTAACGGATTGATGGTTGTTCAATACTGAGATACAAAATCAATCTTTAATTACAAAAATTTCTTTAAAAACAAAAGTGCGTTTTCTTTTTTTTACATAGGCGTTCCCACTTATCAAGGCCAGAGGCAACTCAAGGATAAGGGTCAAAGAGTGTACAGTAGTCAAAAGGATAATATAGTAATCGATAGTAATGAAAGTTCGGTAAATTTGTAAAATTAAGTGGAACGGCTCATCTGAAACTTGTTTACGTTGGACTTGAAGACAACCATATTATAGAGAGCTGGAATGCAGGAAAACGGAAGACAATTTCACAGTTCTAAGAAAGAAACTTTGTTCATGGAATCTATGTTTAGGCTTAGGCACAGATAAAGAGTGGGGGGAATTATTGATAATGTTTTCAGGTAAACGAGTGTTTCTTGTAAAAGTTTGGCGAGGGGGGAACAGAGATTGAAGCTCAGTCGAAAACTTTCCATGAAAATAACGATACATCAGAGACAAACTCGCAACATCTCTTCTGTGAGATAGAGGTTGCAGCGAAGAGAAAAGGATATCTCCCACGAGGCCATGAAGTCTATTTTGAACCCTATCAGCCAATTCCCTCCTTCAATTATGACAGACAACACATCAAATCGATCATGGTCATTTGCATGTCATTGCTTTTCAGAGAATCTTTGGCTGCTGCTGCTGCTACAGGTATAATCAAAGAAAAGGCAAAAGTGGACATAACATGTTTAGCCTTTATCTACAAGGAGCTTATATAGACTGGATAAAACTCCAGTTCGAAAAGGGGATGACTGTTTCTGAGGGCAAAGATGTGATTCTGAATGAAGATGACTGCGAACTAAACGAACGGTCTACACGTGGCCATTTTAACGTTCACCAGCTGACCGAACATATGTATAAAATATGTTCCTGTTCCCCTGGCACGTGTTTCGTCTTCTCCGACTCATCAGAGTGGCTGAATCTAGTGTGACTCGAAATCGGGGCCCCATGAAATAAGCCTAAACCTCTATCAACGGACCAAGATTGTTGGATAATCGCGTTTTTTTTTCTGTAGATGCTGTTTATTTGTTTTTGTTTCCGATCATTTTTTTAATAAATTCAAACAAAAACAAATAAACAACATCTACGTTTAAAAAAACGCGATGGTAGAGGTTTACGCTTCTTATAATCAAATCAAGTTACATTCAGCTACTCTGATGACTGATAGACGACCAAACACGTGTCAGTGGATAATTATATTTAAAAAACAATACATATTCTTCCAACTCGCAATTTTAGTAAAAATACAATTTCGTATAAATAATTTTAATACCCATGATGTCCCACAGTTCCCGAAAAATCACGTCTCACACGTGATCTTGAGGTGCGCTATGTCACCCTAAAAGCAGGTTGCTGAGTTGAGGGGCAGAAGCGTTCAGACCTGTGTGGAGTAAATATCGTCAAATTTTTCCAAACTTGTTTACATTTGATATTGCGGTCAGCAGAACATAGGCGAGTAGTTCTAAGAAAGAAGCGTTCAGAACTGTGTAGAGAGAACAACGTCAGACTTCTTCGAACTTGTTTATATTGAACTTTAAGGCATCGATATTGTAGTCGGTCGAGAAGCAAACCAGCAGAACAGTGTTCCATAGGCGGGCAGTTCTAAGAAAGAAGCGTTCAGACCTCTATAGAGTGAACAACGTCAGACTTGTTCGAACTTGTTTATATTGGACTTGAAGGCATCGATATGGCCAAGCCAGTAGAACAATGTAAAGTGAACATCGTCAAGCGACTCGTTAGATTTTTCTGATTCAAACGTAAAAGAAATCATCCGATTTTTTTATTGAATTGCTTACAAAGAAAGGTAATATTTTTTTCAATATTTTATTTGCTAACTTTTAACAATTCAATGCATCAGCTTAATTTTATATGTCTATCTTGATTTACCGTTGCCCGTAGACAGTATTGCTTAAAGAAATTTAAACGGTAAAATGTGTAGTTTTCCACTCAAAATGGCTGCCGACTGTGAAGTCACTTTAACGTTTTTTTTTTAATTTAAAATCAGTGACTCCAAAAATCTTTACATGAATTTATAGAAATCAATTTGCTAAAAAATATATGTTCCTTTTTATTTTAATTTTATTAGGAAAATAAAAATAATTGTGTCTTATAAATGGATCTGAAGTTGAACAAACATTAATTTAACAAACTTTTTTCTTCTTTCAAATTAAATTACAATTTAACTTTTAAGTACTTATACAAAACACGGACCGTACTGAAATAGTAACGTTATTATTTAGAAACACATGCTTAACATGGTGGGAGGGAAGATAAAAAATCATTCTGTCGTTTCATCTAAAATTTAATAAACAAAAACCATAAGAATGTAATTTAACCTGAACATCATATCTATCATGGAAAAATTAAAGTGAAATGTAAACAGACAACTTGTTGCTCAACTCTTTACATAGTATCCTTGCAATTATGTTCCAACTCTCCACGTCAAAGTGACACTGTGCGTTGTTTTGGGAGAAAACGCAATAAATTTTTTTTTCAATTATATAAATATATTTTAAATATATGTATATGCATGCATATTTATAAATATATACCTTATAATATATCTGAATATATAAATAAATATATGTTTTTAACACACACATACACACACATATATATGTATATTAAAATATATATAAATATATCTATACATATTTAATCGAAATACATATATTTACATATTTAAACACACACACATTATATATATATATATATATATATATATATATATATATATATATATATGTGTGTGTGTGTGTGTGTGTGTGTTAAACGTTAGCATATTACGAACGCAAGACAGATGCCTTAGACGTATTCGATGCATCACCTTTATTCATCATAGTTTTATGATTGGGCATTACGTTCTAAGCTTGATATGAAAACGTTTCCGCACACGTAATTAACGACTTTTAAAAAATTGACAAAGTTTTATTCTAATATTTTTTTTTGTTATCTTTTAGTCTGTTTTAATTGTCATATTTTTATATATTTTCATTGGATCCTTACGTTCCTCGTTCAGTTATTTTTTTAAATAGACGTTTGAATCAATTTAGTAAAGAAATACAAATCGCCCAAAGTTCATGTTTTGAACACAAACTAAAAAGAAATCATCCGATTTTTTATTGTTTCATTTTTAATTTAAAGGTAAGATTTTTTTCGATATTTTATTTCCTAACTTTTAACAGTCCAATGCCTTTTAAATTATTGTATTTTACCCATAATATTTAACTTTTAATGACTTTTAAATGATTGTATTTTACCCATAATATTTAACTTTTAATGCCTTTTAAATTATTGTATTTTACCCATAATATTTAACTTTTAATGCCTTTTAAATTATTGTATTTTTCCATAATATTTAACTTTTAATGCCTTTTAAATTATTGTATTTTACCCATAATATTTAACTTTTAATGCCTTTTAAATTATTGTATTTTACCCATAATATTTAACTTTTAATGCCTTTTAAATGATTGTATTTTACCCATAATATTTAACTTTTAATGCCTTTTAAATTATTGTATTTTTCCATAATATTTAACTTTTAATGCCTTTTAAATTATTGTATTTTACCCATAATATTTAACTTTTAATGCCTTTTAAATTATTGTATTTTACCCATAATATTTAACTTTTAATGCCTTTTAAATTATTGTATTTTACCCATAATATTTAACTTTTAATGCCTTTTAAATTATTGTATTTTACCCATAATATTTAACTTTTAATGCCTTTTAAATGATTGTATTTTACCCATAATATTTAACTTTTAATGCCTTTTAAATGATTGTATTTTACCCATAATATTTAACTTTTAATGCCTTTTAAATGATTGTATTTTACCCATAATATTTAACTTTTAATGCCTTTTAAATGATTGTATTTTACCCATAATATTTAACTTTTAATGCCTTTTAAATTATTGTATTTTACCCATAATATTTAACTTTTAATGCCTTTTAAATTATTGTATTTTACCCATAATATTTAACTTTTAATGCCTTTTAAATGATTGTATTTTACCCATAATATTTAACTTTTAATGCCTTTTAAATTATTGTATTTTTCCATAATATTTAACTTTTAATGCCTTTTAAATTATTGTATTTTACCCATAATATTTAACTTTTAATGCCTTTTAAATTATTGTATTTTACCCATAATATTTAACTTTTAATGCCTTTTAAATTATTGTATTTTTTCATAATATTTAACTTTTAATGCCTTTTAAATTATTGTATTTTACCCATAATATTTAACTTTTAATGCCTTTTAAATTATTGTATTTTACCCATAATATTTAACTTTTAATGCCTTTTAAATGATTGTATTTTACCCATAATATTTAACTTTTAATGCCTTTTAAATTATTGTATTTTTCCATAATATTTAACTTTTAATGCCTTTTAAATTATTGTATTTTACCCATAATATTTAACTTTTAATGCCTTTTAAATGATTGTATTTTACCCATAATATTTAACTTTTAATGCCTTTTAAATTATTGTATTTTACCCATAATATTTAACTTTTAATGCCTTTTAAATTATTGTATTTTACCCATAATATTTAACTTTTAATGCCTTTTAAATTATTGTATTTTTCCATAATATTTAACGGCTCAGTGTTTACATTTTATTTTATTCCTATGAAAATCTTGTTTTTTCCCTTTTATCGAATGGCAGTCTTTAATTTAAACTTCAGTTTAAGATTTAAACAAAGAAATGTACGTGCTAATGCAGAGAGTGATCCGCGCGATTTTTTAAAATCATATTTCCACGTTTAATTAAAGGTTTATATGTTTTTATTCAATTGTAAGGTTAAAGTACATAGGTACAAAACACCCTCCCCTCCTCATGTTAAGAATAGCTTTTTAAATAATAATAACGTTATTATTTCAGCACGGATCACTCTCTGCATGAGTACCAAATTTTAATGGTCAAATAAAATGACTGTCGACTGTAAAGTCACTTCAACATTCGCTATTTTTCTTCCAAAAATGTGTACATGGATTTATAGAAAGAAATTTGATTTTCAATTTTATTCGGAAAATAAAAATCTTTTTTTTTTTTTTTTATAAATGTATCCGAAATTGAACAAACGTTATTTTTATAACCCTTTTTCTTCTTTCAATTAAATTATATTTTAACTTTCTTGTACTTATACAAAACACGGACCGTGCTGAAATACTAATGTTCCTATTTAGAAACCCTAGCTTAACATGAGCATGAAGAAAAACTGCTCGATATTTTATTTTCCAACTTTTAACGATCCAATGCCTTTTAACTCATTGTATTATTTTCCCCATGACTTTTAACGAACCAATGCCTTTTAACTCATTGTATTATTTTCCCCATAACTTTTAACGAACCAATGCATTTTAACCCATTGTATTATTTTCCCCATGACTTTTAACGAACCAATGCATTTCAAATAAGTGTTTTCTTTTATTCCCACGAAAATCCCGATTTTCCCCTGTATCGAATGTCAGTCTTGCTTAAAGAAATTTTAACAATAAATACGTAGTTTTGCACTCCAAATTTTAAACCTGTTCCTTCAAAAATGTGTACATGGATTTATAGAAATCAATTTGCTATTTTGAAAAATGTTCCTTTCTATTTACAATTTCTTTGGAAAATAAAAAGCCATTTTGTTTATAAATATATGCGAAATTTAATAAACATTAATTTTACAGACCTTTTTCTTTCTTTCAAATTAAATTACAATTTAACTTTTTTGTACTTATACAAAATACGGACCGTGCGGAAATACTAACGTCCTTATTTAGAAACCCATGTTTAACATTGTGAGCGGGAACAAAAAAAACCCTCCTATTCTGTCATTTCATCTTAAATTTAATCAACAACAGAAACCATAAGAATTAAATTTAGCTTTAACATCTAAAGTAAAAGAATATAGTCTATAAAATATTTTAGTTTCATCTAAAAATGGTTCGATTCTGACTAAGTGTTTCTAATTATAATTAAAATAAAACAATCGTAAAAGTTTTTAAGAATATAAAGGTATTTAGCAGTGAAGAAAACAAAGTTAAAAAAAAGTAACAATAACAAATATAAGAAAAAACAAGACAGTTACTCTACTACATTGATTGGTTGGTTGTTTTTGTTTTACGGCATATCAACCCTTTTCGGGTTATTTAATGCCGCATCCAGTGATTTTGAAGAAATATTTTTTAATAGAATATATGTTTTCAAGTCGGTTTCTATTTAACCCATATTTGGGACCCCAACAGGTACTAGCACTCCGGGTAAGAGTGGACCGGGAAGCAATGCCAATTAAATTAAACAGCATTTTCCAGATTTAAAAAAAAAATGGGGTTGTTTTACTGTACACACGGATTTGAAATAGTTGTCACAAAACAAATATAGAACAAATAAATGTTATCAAAGGCAAGGTAAGTTACTTTTCTACCTAACTGCGTATGTGTTTAGTGTTTTTGTTTAATGTAACAATAAACAAAACATACGGTAAAAATTGGATTTAATTTGAAAATCCTGAGGAAAATAAGTCCGTACTCTGCATATATTGAAAAAGTATTTTTACAAAAATTATTGGCGGTGTCGTATGAAAAATACGGCATTACTATGAAGTGTAAAAAAAACTGGGTTTCTTTTACTGTACATATAGATTCGATTGTCACAAAACAAATATATAACAAATAAATGTAATCTAAGGCAAAATACGTTACTTTTCCACCTAACTGTATATGTTTTTAGTGTTTATATTTAAGGTAACATGTTTATTCAGCTCGAAAAACAGTGTTTATCGATGTATTCGAAAATTCAAAATGGCGGTCGACTCTCTTTCGGAGACTGTAAGTTTGGGAAAACGAGTTATAAATAAAAAACAGTCAAAATACTGTAAAAAATAAACAGCCGAATATATGTCGGCCTATGTGACGGTAACATATATTGAGCGAGTTTCTAACAGTATTTTGTCTGTTTTTTTGTTTATAGCTCCATTTCCTAAACTACCGCGTTAAAGAGAGTCGGCTGCCATCTTTTATTTTCCAATATATCGGTAAAAAGGTAATTTATCTTGCCTTTGGTAACATGTATTTGTTATATATTTGTTTTGTGACAACTTTTTCGAATCTGTTTACAGTAATACAAACGCAAAAAATTTAATCTGGAAAATGCTGTTTATGAAAAGATAGATTTAATAATTTTACTGTTGTATAATTTAAGAAAAGAATTTGTTAAATTGAAAAAGTAGCGTTATTATTTTATAAAGTTAACATAAGATGACGGGGACTTTATTTAACTATTTCATACTGTTACCTAGTAATACATACTATAAATTTGAATTTAACCTGTAACCTATAAGAAATACCATGGTTCGGGAACTCTAGAGGTCCCGAAGGAAAAGTTTAAGTTTTCTTTATTTTTCATCTGAATATCGAAACCTTGAATTTTCAGTAAAAACAATGGTATCTACTTTGTTATGTCGCAGTAATACACATATCCAAAAAATTACGAAAAACGATGAGGTAGAAAATTACTGCTTAACTAGCGGATCCTGTGGCATTGTCGCAATTCCACAGGGGGGCCATTCATATGTAATGTATTGATGTTGGCATTCTGTAGATGTTCAGAATAAATGGAGACGCTCTGATATTATTGTAGTTCTTTTGTTAAAACTGCAAAAGTATTTATCTAAGCCAACTGGGACGAATTATAGAGTTAATGTTCTATCGATTTTAATATAATGTAAACGTGCGATTTCAAAAATAATATATATATATATATATATATATATATATATCCACGTGATTTTGGTGCATTAACTTGAAACGAAACCAAAACTTATATGTATAACTTTAGTTCATTCAGCTCAAACTAAAACTTATGAAGAATTCCTGGTAAAATAATTTATTACAAGAAATGGAAGTCCATAACAATTAAACGACAGTCACTCTGATGTAATCGTGACACACAAATTAAATAGCACACTATCCTATTAATATATAAATGAATACAGATTTCGAAGTGAAAATTAAGGCCGGAAAAATGTCTTAAGATTTCGTTCGTTTTCTTCATTAAATCTCAATGTTCGTTAATTGTAATCGAAACATGATTTCATTAATACTTTATTTTGTACCATATTTTTTTTCGCAATTGTTGATATGTGCATTACTGTGATATGTGCATTACTGTGGCCTGATAATAAAGTGAACATACCATTGGTTATATTTAAAACAAATTTTATTTTGAATTTAGACCTTATGAAAAAGACGTCCTGGATATGACCTTAAACTTAATCCGATGATGAGGCCCCAGCTTGCGGGCTTTGGGGAGTGGCATTGCTCCCAGGTCCACTCTGACCCGGAGTGGTAGTACCTGTTAAGGTCCCAACTATGGGTTAAATAGAAACCGACTTGAAAAAGAATACATACTCTATTAAAAAATTGTTCTTCAAAATCACTAGATTCACCATTAAATAATCTGAAAAGGGTTGATATGCCGTAAAACAAAAACAACCAACTCATAAAAAAGAATCACCTTATATTTTAGTTTTTAACATGCAAAATATTGTTTATAAAAACCCAGATTTTATAAGTTTACACTTTCGAGAAATATATTCTTTGATTTTGAAAAAAAAAATGAATTAAAAATATGTTTAAATGAAAGTTTCTCTAATAATTGTTTTCCATAATCCATAGTAGATATGGAGGGGGCACAAGGGTTAAAAATATCATAGCATTAATTTGTCACATTCGGCAGCCATTTTTAATAAAACATTTCAATTTACCGTTTATGTTTCTGGTATAAAAATGGTTCTTACGATTTAGCTTGTATTAAAAAAGAATCATTGGTTCGTGTGTAGATTAGTGATCTTTTAAATTAACGTATTTCAGATGTAAACAGAATGACGTACTTACTTGGCATGTCAAAATAATTATAAATTCCAAAAAAATACGAAAAATTAATCGAGTAAAAAAAATAGTTTCGAGTAAAATAGAATTTATCGAATTATTGCGTTTTATTGTATGTTTTAACGTGGAAGAGTTATGAGACCAATTCAGTATGAAAAACTGGTTTATCTTGACTTTCATTGACTGAAATTAAGGGTCCGTCCTTTTTACAAAGAACGTTATTGTGGATGTTTTTTGCTGTTTTTTAATACATCTAGCACATCTATTGGATCATTATGTGTAAATTTAAGAACTTATGCTAATTTCGACATGACTTATAAGTATATAATGTTTTCACCTGAAATGCGTTGATTTTAAACGATCACCAATTTTCACAAACTGGTATTTATTTTATTTTATTTTTTGTTGTAATTATTTGTAGGTTTCCGACTACATTTTAATTGTATTTGAAAGATTAAGGACTAAACTTAATTTCCCAAAGGAAAAAAAATATTTGTACACGTGGAAAAAAAAAGTTATAAAAAAGTTTTCCCGGGGAGCTAATTAATTCAGCTAAATTTTTAAGTTAAATAAATTCATTGTAAAAATCCTTTAAAAGATAATTATTAGTTTTTTGGGTCTATACTTATTTTTTTTCATAGTTTTTGGAATTTATTTTAATTTCGACATGATCCGTAGATACGTAGTCTTTTCATTGAAATGCGTTGATTAAAAAATCTTGCCAATTTACACAAGCTCCAAAGAATCTGATATACATGGTCATAACGAAACAAAAATATCTTTTACAACATATAAATTGATAAAGTAGTTATATTTTTATAGATAACACTATTTTAGGCGATTAATTGGAATTCGCAGGCATTACACCGTACATCTAATAAGTACGAATTATTGTTGAGTTATCTTTCATTTGCTGATTTTTTTTTCTTTAATGGGAGACATGAGATCATTTCTCCGAAACAGATAAAAAGTTATTTTCTTACTTACAAATAAAACTACTTGAACAATTTACGTGATTTTTGGAACATGATATATCCTTTCAAATGAAACAAATAATAGTTGAACTTCAGTTTTTATTTAAAAAGAAATTGGTTCGAAAAAAAATGCGAAATTTGTAAACACGTTTTTTTTTTTTAATTTTTTACTTTGTTTTAAAAAAGTAATACTTGATTTTGTTTTCTTCAAGCTTTGCATTTGCAAAGATTCTGTGAGCCTGTTAAAGATGACAGTGTTTAGGGGAAATTAGACCAATTGAAAGTTTATTCTGACCAGCTTTTTTGGAAATGAGATTTTTTCCCCGATGTTTTAAGTCAAACGTCAAGGTTAAATGAGGTGTTCTTTTACTTATAGGTGCAGGCAAAAATGAGCGGGCAAAAATGGGGTATCAAGTTTTGAAAGCTAATTTATAATTTTTTTGTAGGTTCCCAACTACCTTTTGATTGTATTTGAAAGAATACGACTAAACTTTATTTCAAAAAGGAAATAAATATTTGTACACGCGAAAAAAAAAAGTTATGAAAAATGGTTTCACGGCGAGCTAACCAATTCAGCTAAATTTTGAAGTAAAATAAATTCATTTCAAAAATCCTTAAAAGATAAATATTAGTTTCGGGATCTATTTTGGAGTAAAGTCCTAAAATATTGAATTAAATAATGATAAAAAACACCTTTTTGTAAAAACCTAAATTAATTAGCCCCAAACCCAAGTGATTCTGCTGTTTGCAAAACGCAACAAACTAAAATTTTGTAAACACGACTATACGAAAGCCCAAAATTTCAAGCAGTCGAAGAACTGTGAAAATGATGCCATGTAATTACAAGGGAGGAAGGAGTGTGATAGTTTTCTTTTTTTCCCCAGACATGCACTGTGCAGCCATACATTCCTATTCTGAACGTTTGTATAAATTCTTCCATTTTTTAATTTAATTATTTTTCTATGTTCCTGTTTTAAATTATTTTCTTAATTATTCAATATTTTAAAAAAATGTTACGCCGAAAATTTCACATTCTTGCGAGCAAGGAAATTATTAAAATCTTGCTTATAAAAATTATACGAAATCTGTAATTTAAAAAAGTAGAAGTATTTTTTGCAATTATAATTTTTTTTTCGTGTGTGTGTGTGTGTGTGAAAATATTAAATAAATAATGCTTAATTCAATGGTAATATCGGTAGTTCGAGAAATTCATTTTTCTTCGAGTTGTATCGAATTCATTAATACGAACTTTAGTGGATTTTTCGTAATGTTCCTGCAAAAAAAATTTTTATTTTATTGTTACAAATTTAGATGCTTTATTTATATAAAGAAGCAAAAATAAATTCTTGCGTTTTTTTTATTTACTACAGAAAACCATAACTTTAGGAAAGGTATTTTTTGTTTAAATAAAATAATACATTTCCACTAAGATTTAAATAAGAATAATTAGTTATATTCTGCGATCATTATTTGAGAAATACTGAAAATTTCATTAAAATTGGTTAATTTCCTGATTTTTGGTATTTTTTTTTGTTTTATTTTTAATAAAGGAAGATGTGTCAAAATGTTTAAACATTTTGAGCATCGGCATTCATATTTCCCGTACCTATGTATTTACATTACAAACTTTGTAATGCATATGGACAGAACATATTTTATAATATTTGAACAGTAGAAAAACACCTAATACTTACTTTAAAAAATATATGCATTCGTGTTTCTGTTTGTTTGTTCACAATTTAATTGATATACAAAAGATCCATTACTTGATTATTTCATTAATTCCTATATATTGGATGATTATTTCATTAATTCCTATATATTGGATGATTATTTCATTAATTCCTATATATCGGATGATTATTTCATCAATTCCTATATATTGGATGATTATTTCATTAATTCCTATATATCGGATGATTATTTCATCAATTCCTATATATTGGATGATTATTTCATTAATTCCTATATATTGGATGATTATTTCATCAATTCCTATATATTGGATGATTATTTCATCAATTCCTATATATTGGATGATTATTTCATCAATTCCTATATATTGGATGATTATTTCATTAATTCCTATATATTGGATGATTATTTCATTAATTCCTATATATTGGATGATTATTTCATCAATTCCTATATATTGGATGATTATTTCATCAATTCCTATATATTGGATGATTATTTCATTAATTCCTATATATCGGATGATTATTTCATCAATTCCTATATATTGGATGATTATTTCATTAATTCCTATATATTGGATGATTATTTCATTAATTCCTATATATTGGATGATTATTTCATCAATTCCTATATATTGGATGATTATTTCATTAATTCCTATATATTGGATGATTATTTAATTAATTCCTATATATCGGATGATTATTTCATCAATTCCTATATATCGGATGATTATTTCATCAATTCCTATATATTGGATGATTATTTCATCAATTCCTATATATTGGATGATTATTTCATCAATTCCTATATATTGGATGATTATTTCATCAATTCCTATATATTGGATGATTATTTCATCAATTCCTATATATTGGATGATTATTTCATCAATTCCTATATATTGGATGATTATTTCATCAATTCCTATATATTGGATGATTATTTCATCAATTCCTATATATTGGATGATTATTTCATCAATTCCTATATATTGGATGATTATTTCATTAATTCCTATATATTGGATGATTATTTCATCAATTCCTATATATTGGATGATTATTTCATCAATTCCTATATATTGGATGATTATTTCATCAATTCCTATATATTGGATGATTATTTCATCAATTCCTATATATTGGATGATTATTTCATTAATTCCTATATATTGGATGATTATTTCATCAATTCCTATATATTGGATGATTATTTCATCAATTCCTATATATTGGATGATTATTTCATCAATTCCTATATATTGGATGATTATTTCATCAATTCCTATATATTGGATGATTATTTCATCAATTCCTATATATTGGATGATTATTTCATCAATTCCTATATTTTGGATGATTATTTCATTAATTCCTATATATTGGATGATTATTTCATCAATTCCTATATATTGGATGATTATTTCATCAATTCCTATATATTGGATGATTATTTCATCAATTCTTATATATTGGATGATTATTTCATCAATTCCTATATATTGGATGATTATTTCATCAATTCCTATATATTGGATGATTATTTCATCAATTCCTATATATTGGATGATTATTTCATCAATTCCTATATATTGGATGATTATTTCATTAATTCCTATATATTGGATGATTATTTCATTAATTCCTATATATTGGATGATTATTTCATCAATTCCTATATATTGGATGATTATTTCATCAATTCCTATATATCGGATGATTATTTCATTAATTCCTATATATTGGATGATTATTTCATTAATACCTATATATCGGATGATTATTTCATTAATTCCTATATATTGGATGATTATTTAATTAATTCCTATATATTGGATGGTTATTTCATCAATTCCTATATATTGGATGATTATTTCATTAATTCCTATATATTGGATGATTATTTCATTAATTCCTATATATTGGATGATTATTTCATTAATTCCTATATATTGGATGATTATTTCATCAATTCCTATATATTGGATGATTATTTCATTAATTCCTATATATTGGATGATTATTTCATTAATTCCTATATATTGGATGATTATTTCATTAATTCCTATATATTGGATGATTATTTCATTAATTCCTATATATTGGATGATTATTTCATTAATTCCTATATATTGGATGATTATTTCATTAATTCCTATATATTGGATGATTATTTCATTAATTCCTATATATTGGATGATTATTTCATTAATTCCTATATATTGGATGATTATTTCATTAATTCCTATATATCGGATGATTATTTCATTAATTCCTATATATCGGATGCTTATTTCATTAATTCCTATATATCGGATGATTATTTCATCAATTCCTATATATCGGATGATTATTTCATCAATTCCTATATATTGGATGATTATTTCATTAATTCCTATATATTGGATGATTATTTCATTAATTCCTATATATTGGATGATTATTTCATTAATTCCTATATATTGGATGATTATTTCATCAATTCCTATATATTGGATGATTATTTCATTAATTCCTATATATTGGATGATTATTTCATTAATTCCTATATATTGGATGATTATTTCATTAATTCCTATATATTGGATGATTATTTCATTAATTCCTATATATCGGATGATTATTTCATCAATTCCTATATATCGGATGATTATTTCATTAATTCCTATATATTGGCTGATTATTTCATCAATTCCTATATATTGGATGATTATTTCATCAATTCCTATATATTGGATGATTATTTCATCAATTCCTATATATTGGATGATTATTTCATCAATTCCTATATATTGGATGATTATTTCATCAATTCCTATATATTGGATGATTATTTCATTAATACCTATATATCGGATGATTATTTCATCAATTCCTATATATTGGAGTATTATTTCATCAATTCCTATATATTGGATGATTATTTCATTAATTCCTATATATTGGATGATTATTTCATTAATTCCTATATATTGGATGATTATTTCATTAATTCCTATATATTGGATGATTATTTCATTAATTCCTATATATTGGATGATTATTTCATTAATTCCTATATATCGGATGATTATTTCATCAATTCCTATATATCGGATGATTATTTCATTAATTCCTATATATCGGATGATTATTTCATTAATTCCTATATATTGGATGCTTATTTCATTAATTCCTATATATTGGATGCTTATTTCATTAATTCCTATATATCGGATGATTATTTCATTAATTCCTATATATTGGATGATTATTTCATTAATTCCTATATATCGGATGATTATTTCATTAATTCCTATATATTGGATGATTATTTCATTAATTCCTATATATTGGATGATTATTTCATTAATTCCTATATATTGGATGATTATTTCATCAATTCCTATATATTGGATGATTATTTCATCAATTCCTATATATTGGATGATTATTTCATCAATTCCTATATATTGGATGATTATTTCATTAATTCCTATATATTGGATGATTATTTCATCAATTCCTATATATTGGATGATTATTTCATCAATTCCTATATATTGGATGATTATTTCATTAATTCCTATATATTGGATGATTATTTCATTAATTCCTATATATCGGATGATTATTTCATCAATTCCTATATATTGGATGATTATTTCATTAATTCCTATATATTGGCTGATTATTTCATCAATTCCTATATATTGGATGATTATTTCATCAATTCCTATATATTGGATGATTATTTCATCAATTCCTATATATTGGATGATTATTTCATTAATACCTATATATCGGATGATTATTTCATCAATTCCTATATATCGGATGATTATTTCATCAATTCCTATATATTGGATGATTATTTCATCAATTCCTATATATTGGATGATTATTTCATCAATTCCTATATATTGGATGATTATTTCATTAATTCCTATATATTGGATGATTATTTCATTAATTCCTATATATTGGATGATTATTTCATTAATTCCTATATATTGGATGATTATTTCATCAATTCCTATATATTGGATGATTATTTCATCAATTCCTATATATTGGATGATTATTTCATCAATTCCTATATATTGGATGATTATTTCATCAATTCCTATATATTGGATGATTATTTCATCAATTCCTATATATCGGATGATTATTTCATCAATTCCTATATATTGGATGATTATTTCATTAATTCCTATATATTGGATGATTATTTCATTAATTCCTATATATTGGATGATTATTTCATTAATTCCTATATATTGGATGATTATTTCATTAATTCCTATATATTGGATGATTATTTCATTAATTCCTATATATCGGATGATTATTTCATCAATTCCTATATATTGGATGATTATTTCATTAATTCCTATATATTGGCTGATTATTTCATCAATTCCTATATATTGGATGATTATTTCATCAATTCCTATATATTGGATGATTATTTCATCAATTCCTATATATTGGATGATTATTTCATTAATACCTATATATCGGATGATTATTTCATCAATTCCTATATATCGGATGATTATTTCATCAATTCCTATATATTGGATGATTATTTCATCAATTCCTATATATTGGATGATTATTTCATTAATTCCTATATATTGGATGATTATTTCATTAATTCCTATATATTGGATGATTATTTCATTAATTCCTATATATTGGATGATTATTTCATTAATTCCTATATATTGGATGATTATTTCATTAATTCCTATATATTGGATGATTATTTCATCAATTCCTATATATTGGATGATTATTTCATCAATTCCTATATATTGGATGATTATTTCATCAATTCCTATATATTGGATGATTATTTCATTAATACCTATATATCGGATGATTATTTCATCAATTCCTATATATTGGATGATTATTTCATCAATTCCTATATATTGGATGATTATTTCATTAATTCCTATATATTGGATGATTATTTCATTAATTCCTATATATTGGATGATTATTTCATTAATTCCTATATATTGGATGATTATTTCATTAATTCCTATATATCGGATGATTATTTCATCAATTCCTATATATCGGATGATTATTTCATTAATTCCTATATATCGGATGATTATTTCATTAATTCCTATATATTGGATGCTTATTTCATTAATTCCTATATATTGGATGCTTATTTCATTAATTCCTATATATCGGATGATTATTTCATTAATTCCTATATATTGGATGATTATTTCATTAATTCCTATATATTGGATGATTATTTCATTAATTCCTATATATCGGATGATTATTTCATTAATTCCTATATATTGTATGATTATTTTATTAATTCCTATATATTGGATGGTTATTTCATCAATTCCTATATATTGGATGATTATTTCATTAATTCCTATATATCGGATGATTATTTCATCAATTCCTATATATCGGATGATTATTTCATCAATTCCTATATATTGGATGATTATTTCATTAATTCCTATATATTGGATGATTATTTCATCAATTCCTATATATTGGATGATTATTTCATCAATTCCTATATATTGGATGATTATTTCATCAATTCCTATATATTGGATGATTATTTCATTAATTCCTATATATTGGATGCTTATTTCATTAATTCCTATATATTGGATGCTTATTTCATCAATTCCTATATATTGGATGCTTATTTCATCAATTCCTATATATTGGATGATTATTTCATCAATTCCTATATATTGGATGATTATTTCATTAATTCCTATATATTGGATGATTATTTCATTAATTCCTATATATTGGATGATTATTTCATTAATTCCTATATATTGGATGCTTATTTCATTAATTCCTATATATCGGATGATTATTTCATCAATTCCCATATATTGGATGATTATTTCATCAATTCCTATATATCGGATGATTATTTCATTAATTCCTATATATCGGATGATTATTTCATTAATTCCTATATATCGGATGATTATTTCATTAATTCCTATATATCGGATGATTATTTCATTAATTCCTATATATCGGATGATTATTTCATTAATTCCTATATATCGGATGATTATTTCATTAATTCCTATATATCGGATTATTATTTCATTAATTCCTATATATTGGATGATTATTTCATTAATTCCTATATATCGGATGATTATTTCATTAATTCCTATATATCGGATGATTATTTCATTAATTCCTATATATCGGATGATTATTTCATTAATTCCTATATATTGGATGATTATTTCATTAATTCCTATATATTGGATGATTATTTCATTAATTCCTATATATTGGATGATTATTTCATCAATTCCTATATATTGGATGATTATTTCATTAATTCCTATATATTGGATGATTATTTCATCAATTCCTATATATTGGATGATTATTTCATTAATTCCTATATATTGGATGATTATTTCATTAATTCCTATATATTGGATGATTATTTCATTAATTCCTATATATCGGATGATTATTTCATCAATTCCTATATATTGGCTGATTATTTCATCAATTCCTATATATTGGCTGATTATTTCATCAATTCCTATATATTGGCTGATTATTTCATCAATTCCTATATATTGGATGATTATTTCATCAATTCCTATATATTGGATGATTATTTCATCAATTCCTATATATTGGATGATTATTTCATTAATACCTATATATCGGATGATTATTTCATCAATTCCTATATATCGGATGATTATTTCATCAATTCCTATATATTGGATGATTATTTCATCAATTCCTATATATTGGATGATTATTTCATTAATTCCTATATATTGGATGATTATTTCATTAATTCCTATATATTGGATGATTATTTCATTAATTCCTATATATTGGATGATTATTTCATCAATTCCTATATATTGGATGATTATTTCATCAATTCCTATATATTGGATGATTATTTCATTAATACCTATATATCGGATGATTATTTCATCAATTCCTATATATTGGATGATTATTTCATCAATTCCTATATATTGGATGATTATTTCATTAATTCCTATATATTGGATGATTATTTCATTAATTCCTATATATTGGATGATTATTTCATTAATTCCTATATATTGGATGATTATTTCATTAATTCCTATATATCGGATGATTATTTCATCAATTCCTATATATCGGATGATTATTTCATTAATTCCTATATATTGGATGCTTATTTCATTAATTCCTATATATTGGATGCTTATTTCATTAATTCCTATATATCGGATGATTATTTCATTAATTCCTATATATCGGATGATTATTTCATTAATTCCTATATATTGGATGATTATTTCATTAATTCCTATATATTGGATGATTATTTCATTAATTCCTATATATTGGATGATTATTTCATTAATTCCTATATATTGGATGATTATTTCATTAATTCCTATATATTGGATGATTATTTCATTAATTCCTATATATTGGATGATTATTTCATTAATTCCTATATATCGGATGATTATTTCATTAATTCCTATATATCGGATGATTATTTCATTAATTCCTATATATCGGATGATTATTTCATTAATTCCTATATATCGGATGATTATTTCATTAATTCCTATATATCGGATGATTATTTCATTAATTCCTATATATTGGATGATTATTTCATTAATTCCTATATATTGGATTATTATTTCATTAATTCCTATATATCGGATGATTATTTCATTAATTCCTATATATCGGATGATTATTTCATTAATTCCTATATATCGGATGATTATTTCATTAATTCCTATATATTGGATGATTATTTCATTAATTCCTATATATTGGATGATTATTTCATTAATTCCTATATATTGGATGATTATTTCATTAATTCCTATATATCGGATGATTATTTCAAATTATACGATTATACATTAATGAACATCAATTTTATTAAATAGCGGTATGTTAGTTATTGTTTATAGTGAGAGGATTGTTTTCTATTTAACTTTTTCTTTAAATTTGATTTATATTGATAACCTATTCAATTGGATCTTTTTTTTACCAATATCGATTTTTTTATAAACCGATTTGAGTTATTTCCCCGAGGGTACCAACTTTGTGTTTTCTTTTTTTTCTTTTTCGGCGGATAACAAACTAAAAATAATTCACACAAACTTTCAAGCATAATTTTTTGAATTAATTTAAATAAAATAATTTCCAACGTGATTTCACAATTAACGTTGTGGTCCAGTGGATTTTTATTTTAAAATAAACAAACAATCCAATTCAACTATGATTCTTTATTTAAAACAAAAACAAAACTATATTTCATTTACATTTTTTACCAGTTTTTTTTTCTTCACATTTTTTGACATCGTAACTATTTTGTTTCTTCACATTTTTTTGACATCGTAACTATTTTGTTTTCTTCACATTTTTTTGACATCGTAACTATTTTTATCTTTACATTTATTTGACATCGTAACTATTTTTTTCTTCACATTTTTTTGACATCGTAACTATTTTTTTATCTTCACATTTTTTTGACATCGTAACTATTTTTTCACATTTTTTTGACATCGTAACTATTTTTTTTCACATTTTTTTGACATCGTAACTATTTTTTCTTCACATTTATTTGACATCATAACTATTTTTTTCTTCACATTTTTTTGACATCGTAACTATTTTTTTCTTCACATTTTTTTGACATTGTAACTATTTTCTTCACATTTTTTGACATCGTAACTATTTTTTTCTTCACATTTTTTTGGCATCGTAACCATTTTTTCTTCACATTTTTTTGTACATCGTAACTATTTTTTCTTCACATTTTTTGACATCGTAACTATTTTTTCTTCACATTTTTTTGACATCGTAACTATTTTTTTCTTCACATTTTTTTGGCATCGTAACCATTTTTTTTTCTTCATTTTTTTGACATGGTAACTATTTTTCTTCACATTTTTTTGACATAGTAACTATTTTTTTTCTTCTTCACATTTTTTTGACATCGTAACTTTTTCCTTCACATTTATTTGACATCGTAACTATTTTTTTCTTCACATTTATTTGACATCGTAACTATTTTTTTCTTCACATTTTTTTGACATCGTAACTATTTTTTCTTTTAATAACACAATAAGTCATAACTCATCATTTTTATAACATAAACACTTGTTTTCCGGTATTTCTAAAACTGTTTGTTTTCGTTGCAACACACCGTAAAGAAATCTTTCTAGACTGAGGTAGCATAAAAGAAATTTGCTTAAACTGGAACATAGTCATAAAAGGGTGCTCAATATCCTAAGAATATCTTCTCTTCGTATCCCTTCGGCCGAAATATCTGTTGGAGAGTTTGTCACGTACTTCTTTTCGGGGTCAATTACATTTTCGTGTTTTCATCCGTTTTTTTTTTTAATTTTTGTTGGGGTGTGTCCAAACCGAACATCATGTAAACCCTGGCAACGTTGGCTATCCATGCTAGTACTTCATAAAATCCCAACCGACTTTTCGAGGAATGAGATGTTGGTAAATGTGTAGTTTAGCGGTATAAAATATTGGACAGACAAAAATTATAAAAAGTTTTTATTTTTATATAAAACCTTAATGGACCCTAAGGTTGAAATAAAACCTGAAAAAATTTCATTTTTCTTTTTCCGTCATTTTTATTAGATTAAATGTACGATATTCGAAGTCGCAATATTGCTTGTAAATTTGACCTTTTTAAGATTTGACAGATTGGCCTTTTTAAGGCCAAAGTTGGCTTTTTTTTTAATCTCTTTAATAGAACCATGTTTTTGACACCATATTTTTTTGTAATTGAAGAGCCTAAAGAAAAGGTCAGATTTGGCCTAAACAAAGCCACATTTTCAAAGCAATACCGTGGTCTTGAATGTCGTACATTTAGTCAAATAAAAAAATTATGAATATTTAATAAAAAAAAAATTTTGTCTTGTTTTCTTTCAGCTTTTGGATATAATAATGTGTTTTATATTAAAAATATTTTTATAATTGTTTTCATCAAATAATGTACACCGCTAAACTACACATTTACCTAGATTTTTTAGACTGTGTAAGTAACATTTTCTCTTTTGGACGTGCAAGGTTTAGAGGCTATTTTGCAACCTAAGATACACATCTGTCAAAATCTCATTTCCAAACAAAAACTGGTTAGAATAAACGTCCCATTCAACTAATTTCTTCTCATCACTTTCATCTTTAGAAACGATGCAAGTGTAAAGCTTGAGAAAAACCCTTTTAAATTTAGTATCAATATTTAATAAATATATTATTTTAAATTTAGTATCAATATTTAATAAATATATTACTGTATTAAATATTGTCGGAATCTGTTTTTTTTATCGACGTATTTTCTTTTAATTCGGAAAGATGCTGTTTATGAAAACATAAAAACATGGATTTAATAAAAATGATTTATTTTATTGTTATATAAATCAAGAAAAACATAGATTTAATAATGTTACTTTTATATAAATAAAGAAAAACATATACTTAATAATGTTACTGTTATATAAATTAAGAAAAACATAGGCTTAATAATGTTACTGTTATATAAATTAAGAAAAAAATAGATTTAATAATGTTACTGTTATATAAATTAAGAAAAACATATATTTAATATTACTGCTATATAAATTAAGAAAAACATATATTTAATAATGTTACTGCTATATAAATTAAGAAAAACATATATGTAATAATTTTACTGTTATATAAATTATGAAAAACATGCTTAATAATGTTACTGTTATATAAATTAAGAAAAACATATATTTAATAATGTTACTCTTATATAAATTAAGAAAAATATAGATTTAATAATGTCACTATTATATAAATTAAGAAAAATATAGATTTAATAATGTCACTGTTATATAAATTAAGAAAAACATAGATTTAATAATGTTACTGTTATATAAATTAAGAAAAACATAGACTTAATAATGTTACTGTTATATAAATTAAGAAAAACATAGACTTAATAATGTTACTGTTATATAAATTAAGAAAAACATAGGCTTAATAATGTTACTGTTATATAAATTAAGAAAAACATAGGCTTAATAATGTTACTGTTATATAAATTAAGAAAAACATAGATTTAATAATGTTACTGTTATATAAATAAAGAAAAAACATAGACTTAATCAAAATTTTACTGTCATATAAATTAATAAAATATAGATTTAATAATAATTTGACTGTTATATGAATTTAGAAAGCACTACAAAATAATTTGTTAAATTGTAAATTGAAATAATGAGATTATTATTTAAAAAGCCAAACAGAATAGAACGGGGACTTCCTATTACTATTTTGTACTTTCACCTAACAATTAAATAAATATAAATACTATAAGTTTGAATTAAGCCTACAACTATTATCTAAATAATAAAACTGGGTTCGTAAACTGCAGAACTTCAGGAAAGGTTTGCTAATTATTTTAAATCTGATATATATATCAAATAAAAATCTTGATATTGAAAATATTCAAATTTTCAAAAACCATTATAAATCAGAAGGAAGGTAAAGAAAACCTTCAATATTCGACAAGGCGTACAAATAATTAGAAAATCGTAATATTGAATTATAATTAAAACCAATAATGATATCTACTTTGTTTTCATGTAGCAAACAAAAAATATATTGAAAATTAAGTTCTGAAAAATTGCTTAAGATTTCCAAAGATTTCAGAGAAAATGCCTCCCTTGTTACGACTTGAACTCTTCGGTTTCATTTATTTACTAAATCTCAATTTTCATTAATTGCACTCGAAACATACTTCCAATACTATTTAATTATATACCTTATCATTTTTCGTAATTGTTGAATATGTTCATTACTGTGACATGACCATAAAGTAGATACACTTGGTTTTACTTGAAAGCCTGCATTTTGACCAAATTTGTGATAATTTAGAATATTCATATCTCAATTATATGAATGTGTTTGTAGAAGACAAAAACGTGCCATACATTTATTGTAATTTAATCTCCTTATTACATTGTATAGTGTTACTAATATTAAAACATTAAACATGAAAACGAAGATAGTTAATGAAGTTTCAATGCATATGCTTATACGAGCTTTGTAAACGTCTAGGATATTGCCAGTTCAAAGTAATTTTCTAGCAGTGTTGAGAAAATCCACCTTTTTATATACGTCTTGGAAATGTTTCAAATTATTTGGAAATGAATTTGTTAATTATTTTATTTTCGTTTACATATTTTAAGATAGTTGAAACATTAGCTTGGAAACTATTCAATCATTTTTCATGTATCTTATATGATGTTAAAGTTAAATTGATTTAGACGTTTTGAGTTCAATCAAAAATCAAAAAATACTAATAAAAAAGACATTGACAACAACAAAAATAGAATATTAATATGTGAATGTAAATACTAAAAATAATGAACTTTATTTTTTACAGATGTTCCTGATTGAACGCTATTATTCAATTTTAATGGAGTATCCTCATCTTTAATAATTCAGCAGTTATTACTTTATTTTGTGAGAAAAGTTTTAATACTGGACATTACTATTTAGTGTATTATACTGAACATTAGTATTAAAAACATTTTGTGACACAGTGGTGAACAAAAAACACATTCCGAGGAGAATCTATGTTTGAAAAAAAAGGTGTGTAAAATTGAAATCCTAAAGAATATCAGATCACAAATAAAGGAAAAGCATGTGATATGTGAAAAGATAATATCTCTTTTATATAACTAAATAATATCTTGGAGAGAAATAACACAAAATAAAGGCTATATGTTTGTCAAATAGCATTTTAGAAAAAAAAATCTGATAAAAAATACGAAATAGTGAGTAGATGCTAGACATCTGTAGAGTGCACCTATGCTCAGCTTTAAATTGTAAGTAAAAAGAACTTTGCTAAATTTTTTTCTTGAAAGGATTGTGTAACACATAAATAATCACATTGAAACAAAAAACGATATCTTATTATTGTAAACTATAGCTCATAAATACTCACATGGAAAGCAAACTACGTTCTCGTAAAGTGTGTGGATATACTTTTCTCGAATAACATTTACTGATTCATATGAGAACAGACTGCCAAAAAGCCACATTCTTGTCAATTTTGTGACGTGTGGATATTCCTTTTCTCAGAAAGCAGTGTTAGTGGCATATGTGAACGCACACTGTAAAGTGTGTCGACTTTTTGGTTCATGAAACTCAGATTTTAGTGACAGGTGAGCATGCATACTAGAGAAAAATCACATTCTTGTGAGGTGTGTGGATATTCTTTTTTCCGAAAATCACATTTAGTAATACATATAAGAACGCACACTGGTGAAAAGCCATATTCTTGTGAAGTATGTGGATATTCTTGTTCTACAAAATCAAATTTAGTGACACATATGAGCACTCATACTGGGGAAAAGCCATATTCTTGTGAAGTCTGTGGATATTCTTTTTCCCGAAAATTACATTTAGTAACACATATAAGAAGTCACACTGGGGAAAAGCCATATTCTTGTGAAGTGTGTGGATATTCTTGTTCTACAAAATCAAATTTAGTAAAACATATGAGAACTCATACTGGCGAAAAGCAATATTCTTGTCGTGTTTGTGGATATTCTGCCTCTCAAAAACAACGTTTAGTGGAACATATAAGAAGTCACACTGGAGAAAAACCATATTCTTGTAAAGTGTGTGGATATTCTTTTTCTCAAAGATCACATTTAGTAAACCATATAAGAACGCACACTGGTGAAAAGCCATATTCTTGTGAAGTATGTGGATATTCTTTTTCCCAGAAACAAAATTTAGTAAGACATATGAGAACGCATACTGGTGAAAAGCCATATTCTTGTGAAGTATGTGGATATGCTTTTTCCCAGAAACAACATTTAGTAAAACATATGAGAACGCACACTGGATGACCTCAAGCTGTATGCCAGTTCTGATGCCGACTTAAATGAACTCTTGCAAGTCGTACATAACTTCTCCAGAGATATTAGCATGAAATTTGGACTGGACAAATGTGCCAAGTGCTCCATCAAATCTGGGAAGAAGATCGAAACTGAAAATATACAGCTTGATGAATATACCACCATAAAGGACCTAGAAGGGCAGGAAGGATACAAATACCTTGGCATAGAAGAGAATGATACCATCCAGCATGACAAGATGAGAAACAAAATTGGAAGTGAGTACATACGCCGAGTCAAGAAGATATGCAAAACAGAACTCACAGCCAGAAACAAAATAACTGCCATTAACCAACTAGCCATGCCAGTGGTAACATACAGTTTTGGTATTGTCGACTGGCCACAAAAAGACATAAATAGACTAGACACTAAGACACGTAAAATGCTGACAATGTATAAAGTAATATACAGAAACCAGTGTCTATCTAGAATGTATCTGCCCAGATGGAAAGGAGGTATATGGCTCTCGGAGATTGACCATCAACATCGTGCAACTATTGTGAGCACCGGACAATATCTGATGAGCTCTAAAAACCCAACTCTCAAGATGGTATACCAACATCAGGAATCAAGAGCCAGTAGAACAACATCCATCACAAAACTGGCCAAACATTTTGGGGAAGACTGTCTTACAAGTGAGACAGAAACAGAAAAGATACCTGCGACTGAAATAGCCAGAAAAAGTCGCCAGAAATACACTAAAGCTTTCCATGACAAGAAAGTTGAAGAATGGGCCAACCAACAACGGGCCAAGTATTTTCTGGACGAATATAACCAAGACTATATTGATAAGGAAGGGTCTATAAGCTGGCTAAAGGATGGATCGCTCCACTATGAACAGGAGAAGTTTATAATAGCTGCCCAAGATCAAGGCTTGATGACCAATGCGTTTAAAAAATGAGTGGTCTCAGCAAAGACAACAAATGCAGGTTCTGCCACACAGAAGTAGAGAGTGTGAGCAACCTGATTTCTAGCTGTAAGGTTCTGCTAGCGGACGGCTACTATACAATGCGACACAATGAAGTATGCAAATATCTCCACTGGACGATCTGCAATAAGTTAAATATCGAATGCAGTAAGAAGTCATGGGAACATATACCCGAAAGAACAGTCGGAAACAAGTCATATACCATCCACTATGACTATGCAATCCCTACAGCCACATACCTAGAAAACGGAGCTATAAAACCCGACATTGTAATATGGGACAAGAAGGAGAAGGAAGCAACCTTGGTGGAAGTTAGTGTCCCGAATGATGCTGGGTTAAACAGAGCTGAGAGGGAAAAGATTACTAAATACCAGGGTCTTATGTATGACATGAAAAGAAACTGGAACCTTAAGAAGATCTCTATCATTCCAGTAATTATAGGAGCAACCGGACTTATGAAAAAGAATTTTACAAACTATGTTACAAATATACCAGGTAAACCAAGTGCAAAGGGGATTCAAATAATTGCACTTAAAGGGACGGTTAGAATCTTAAAAAGATCTCTCGGTTGGAGTGTCTAAAATAGCAGGTGTATGTTTGCCATCTGGTAGGATGCCCCATCCCTGGCTTAAACAAAATAATAAGAAAAATTTAAAAATAGAGGGAAAAGCCGCATTCTTGTGAAGTGTGTGGACATTCTTGTTCCACAAAATCACATTTAGTGAGACATATGAGAAATCATACTGACTAAGCAAGCTCCTGAATAAAAATCAGAGCGCCTACAATTTGAGTCAGGGACGCCATCGAGATCCAAGCAAGAGAATAAACCATCTGCTCTTCATGGATGACCTTAAGCTGTATGCTAGCTCTGACACCAATCTGCACCACCTTCTGCAGGTAGTACACACATTCTCCAGTGACATCGGAATGAAGTTTGGCCTGGATAAATGTGCCAAATGTACACTCAGAGCTGGGAAGAAGACCCACACAGAAAATATGCAGCTTAATGAAAACATCGACATCAGGGATCTAGAAGAGCATGAGCCTTACAAGTACCTTGGCATTGAGGAAAACGAGAACATACAACATGCCAAGATGAGGGAGAAGATTAGTAAAGAATATGTACGTCGGGTGAGGAAAATATGCAAAACCCAGCTCACCAATAAAAATAAAATTACTGCCATAAACCAGTTTGCTATGCCAGTAATAACATACAGCTTTGGTATCATTGACTGGTCACAAAAATACATCAACCGGCTAGATGTAAAGACACGGAAGCTACTATCGCTTCATAAAATAATATATAGAAATCAGTGTCTACCAAGGCTGTATGTGCCCAGGGGAGAAGGAGGTCTGGGACTCTCAGAGATTAATCATCAACATAGGGCAACTATTGTGAGCACCGGTCAGTATCTGAGAAGCTCCCAGAATGACACCCTCTCAATAGTATATGAACACCAAGAGACAAGAGCCAGCAGAACAACATCAGTCACCCAGCTGGCCAAACATTTTGGTCAGAGTTGTCTCTCAGATGAGGACGAAACACCAAACAAGTGTGCCACAGAAATAGCAAGAAAGAGCCGGTAGAAATATACCGAGACCTTTCAACAGATGAACCTTAAAGAATGGAAACAACATCAGCGTGCAAAGTATTTTCTGGGGGAACTTTCTCGGGAATACATAGATAAAGAAGGTTCTTTGGACTGGCTCAAAAGAGGATCCCTCCACCACGATCAGGAAATGGCTGCCCAAGACCAGGGATTGATGACCAATGCATTCAAGAAGATGGCAGGGATCAGTAATGACAATAAATGCAGATTCTGCCACACAGAATTGGAAAGTGTTGGTCATCTGATATCAATTTGCAAAGTTCTTCTAGGGGACGGCTACTATACAGCGAGACATGATGGAGTATGCAAGTACCTCCACTGGATCACCTGTAAAAAATTAAACATCCAGTGTAGCAGCAAGTCCTGGGAACATCAACCTGAAAAAACAGTTGGAAATGATGTATATACCATACATTACGACCATGTAATCCCTACAGCGACCTACCTTGAAAATGCTGCTGTGAAACCTGACATAGTTATATGGAATAAGTCAAAGAGAGTTGCAACCTTGATTGAAGTGAGTGTTCCTAATGATGGCGGTCTTAACAGAGCTGAAAGAGAGAAACAGACCAAATACCAAGGTCTCATGTATGATATGAAAAGAAACTGGAACCTAAAGGAGATATCGCTCATACCAGTAATCATAGGTGCCACAGGACTTAGGTAGGACTTCAGGTTCTACTTCATAACTAATATTCCTGGTGAACCAAGTGCAAAAGAGATTCAGACAATTGCACTTAAGGGAACAGCGAGGATACTAAAAAGAGCTCTCGATTGGTTTCAATAAAAAAGCGGGGCAATGTTGGCAGCTGGTTTGGCTGCCCCATACCCGGCATTACAATCTTCAAAGGAAGAAAAAAACAAACTAAAAAGAACTCTCGGTTGGTTTCAATAAAAAAGAGGGGCAATGTTGGCAGCTGGTTTGGCTGCCCATACCCAGCATTACAATCTTCAAAGGAAGAAAAAAAATTGTTAAAAAGTAAAAGCAATATTCTTGTCACGTCTGTGAATATTCTGCCTCTCAAAAACAACGTTTAGTGGAACATATAAGAACTCACACTGGAGAAAAGCCATATTCTTGTGAAGTGTGTGGATATTCTTTTTCTCAACGATCACATTTAGTAACACATGAAAACGCACACTGTGCAGGTTCTGTAGCACTGAGGTTGAGAGTGTGGGCCACCTGATTTCTTGTCGCAATGTCCTACTTGGATATGGTTATTATACAGATCGCCATAACGGAGTGTGCAAATGCCTTCACTGGAAGATATGTAAGAAACTCAACATTAAGTGTAGTAAAAAATCCTGGGAACATATACCCGAACGGACAGTTGGGAATGACAACTACACTATTCACTATGACTACATAATCCCTACTGCTACATATTTAGAAAACGCAGCTGTTAAACCAGATATAGTGATTTGGGACAGAGCAAGCAAAAAAACGACCGTAATAGAGTTCAGTGTACCCAATGATACAGGGCTTAACAGAGCTGAGAGGGAAAAGATAACAAAGTATCAAGGACTTATGTATGATATGAAACGAAATTGGAAATTAAAAGACGTTTCAATTATACCAGTCATCATAGGAGCAACTGGGCTTATGAAAAAGAACTTTAAAAAGTACATAGAAAGCATACCCGGTGAACCAAGTGCAAGTGAAATACAAACGATTGCACTGAAAGGGACGGCTAGAATCCTGAAAAGATCTCTTGGTTGGACTCATTAAAATAAGGGCAAATGTCAGACATCTGGTTGGATGTCTCATCCCCTAGAAGAAAAAGTTTAAGAAAAATGAAAAAAAAGAGGGAAAAGTCACATACTTGTAAAGTGTGTGGATATTCTTGTTCTACAAAATCAGGCTTAGTGAGTCATATAAGAACTCACACTGGGGAAAAGCCACATTCATGTGAAGTGTGTGGACATTCTTGTTCCACAAAATCAGATTTAAAGAGACATATGACAACTCATACTGGCGAAAAGCCATATTCTTGCCACATCTGTGAATATTCTGCCTCTCAAAAACATCGTTTAATGGAACATATAAACATATATTCTTTTTCTAACAAATCAATCTTAGTGAGACATATTAGAACTCATATCGGGGATAATATGCAAAACTAACGCATCAAAGACAACATGGCAGAACAGCAACCTGGAGAGAGATTTTTTCATTTTTATCCTCGAAAAGCCTACATCGCTCCAGGCTAATTCGAACAACAGTAACGCTCACAGAATTCAACCACATCACATATGTAGCTGGACTCTTCATCGACAGAAACATTAACCCCCGAACATTGGATCACAATCCTCGAATAGGGCCCAGTCTCCAAACACACACCTCACTGTTTCAGCCAAATGTTTGAAAACTGGAAGACCAAGTTGCAAAAAATCTGCAGGAAGGAACTAAGCCAAATAAAGCAGTTCCTTGCAGATCCTTCGATACCGAGCTGACTTAAGACCACCATTATAAAACTGTGTACCAAATAACACTATCAGAACATTGATGAGTTGCATAATACAGCTAGGGAGTTGGAGAGGAAAATACCAGAACTTGCACAGAAAATTAAAAACCAGGAGAAAAAGATAAACTCCTAGAATTGAAACAGTTTAAAACAAACCAAAAGACGATTTACATGCAACTTATATAGGATACCATTACTGTAGATAGTCCACCTGCAGATAAAGACCTGGGGAAACTACTATTTGAAACAGAAGACAAATACAATAAAGAAGCCCAGCGCATTGAAGATATTATTAACAAAACCAAGCCTCAGATGCCTGAACCAGTCATAAGTCCTGGTACGTTAAAAAGAAAACTGGCACAATTATCCAACTACAAAGCACCTGGCATCGACAGTGTCCAAAATTTTGGCCGTAACAAGTGATTGCAGTTAATCACTACTATTGTGACAAAGAGGACACAGCCTCATACCTAAGACCAAAATGACACATCTCCCAAATAAATACAGGTCGACATGCCGTCTAAAAACAACCTACAAGCTTTTCACTGGTCTGGTAACCGACGATATATATATATATATATATATATATATATATATGACCACCTTTCTTCTGGGACCTACCTTGAAAAAGAGCAGACAGGGGCACAGAAGAAAATGTTTCGATACCAAATGCCAGCTATTGCTCTACAAGACCATCTTAGAAGACTATATGTAGAAGCAAAACACCTGAGCATTGTACAGGCATTGATCGATTACCAGAAGGAATTTGACAGCTTCGGTGCTTTTAGTCATGCAAGATCCAACCAATAATTAAACAAACACTGGCTGCTTACTTTAACATGTGGAAAACCACAATATCATTAAGTCATAATGAAGGAAAGACAATGATTCCTGAAGTAAAAATCACGAGAGGAATATTCCAAGGTGAAAGCTTTTCGCCCTTGTTCTTCTGTATGGCAATATTTCCACTTGACAAGCTTCTGAATAACAATCCGAGCGCCTACAATTTGAGTCAGGGACGCCATCAAGATCCAAGTAAGAGAGTAAACAATCTGCTCTTCATTTTATTCTAAAACTGTATGTCAGATATGACAGGGATTTGCATCAGTTTCTGCAGGTAGTCCACACCATTTCCAATGATATGGGAATGAACTTTGGTCTGGATGAATGTGGCAAGTGTACACTTAGAGCTGGAAAGAAAATATGAAAACATCGACATCATAATATAATTACCTTGGCATTGAAGAAAACGGGAACGTACAGCATCTCAAAATGAGGGAGAAGATTAGTAAAGAATCTGTACGTCGTGCGAGGAAGGTATGCAAAACATAGCTCAGCAATAAAATAAAATAACTGCCATCAACCAGCTTGCTACATCAGTAATAGCATACACCTTTGGTATCATTGACTGGGTACAAAAATACATCAACAAGCTAGATGTGTAAGACACTGAAGCCACTAACGCTTCATTAAATAATATATAGAAATCAGTGTTTACCAAGATTGTATTTTCCCCAGTTGAGAAGGAGGATTTGGGCTGTCGGCGATTCACCATCAACATAGGGAAACTATTGTGAGAAGCTTCCAGAACCACATCCTATTGAGAATAGTATGCGTACACAAGAGCCAGCAGAACAACATTAGTCACCCAACTGGCCAAGCATCTTGGTCAGGGCTGTTTCACAGATGAGGATGAAGCACCAAGATGCCTGCCACATAAATAATAAGAAGAGCCGGCAGAAATATACAGAGACCTTCGAAAGGATGAACCTTACGGAATGGGACCAACACCAGCCTGCAAAGTATTTTTGGTGGGCACTCTCTCAGAGATACATAGACAAAGAAGGTTCCTTGGACTGGCTCAAGAGGGGAGCCCTCCACCACGATCAAGGAAGGTTAATAATGACTAGTTCAAATCAGGGAGTAATGATTAATGCATTCAAGAATATTGCAGGTATTAGTAATGACAATAAATGCAGGCTCTGCCATACAACATTAGAAAGTGTGAATCACCTGATATCGAATTGCATGAATTTGGGGGGACGGCTACTATAAATCGAGACATGGAGTATGTAAGTACCTCCACCGGACCATCTGTAAAAAATAAAACATCCAGTGTTACAACAAGTCCTGGGAATAGTAACCTGAAAGAACAGTCGAAAATGATTTATATACATACATTACGACCATGTAATCTCTACAGCCACCAACCTTGAAAATACTGCTGTCAAACCTGACTTAGTTATATGGAATAAGTCAGAGATAGTGGCAACAATTATTATAGGTGCCATAGGGCTTACGAAGAAGAATCTGAAGTCCTACTTAACAAATATTCCTAGTGAACCAAGTGCAAATAAGATCCAGACAATTGTACTTAAGGGAACAACAAGGATACTAAAAAGAGCTCTCGGTTAGTTTCAATAAAAAGCAAGGAAATGTTGGCAACTAGACTGGATATCCTATACCTAGCATTACAATCTTCAAAGAAAGAAAATGAAAAAAGGGAAAAGCCACGTTCTTTTCAACTGTGTAGATATTCTGCCTCCCGAAAATCATGTTTACTAAGACATATGATAAACATTATACCATCTGTGATATGAGCAACTGTCCTAGTGAAACTGAACCTTACGAAATACTTGGCAGTAATCCATGGAAGACCAAGCTCTAATGAAATACAAATTGCAGTCATAAAGGGAGCATCTATTCTGGAAAGATCCTTCGGATATAAATTCAAATCGTAATGTAATCAAGTGTTAGCTCCGGGAGGACGCCCCTGGATCTCGAAAGTAAAATAAAAAAAGGGAAAGCACACTAGATCTTGTTTTTCTAGAAAATCATCTTTATATTTATTAGAACTAACACTGGAGAAAAGCCACATTTTTGTCAAGTATGTGAATATTCTTGTTCTCAAAGATCAAATTTAGTGGTCCATACGAGAACTCTATGAGGAGCTTAACCAGAGTATGTAGACAGGGATGCTTCACTCCAATGGCTCAAGAGCAGAAGACTTCAATTGAAGAAGAAAGACGCATTGCACCCAGTAAAGATCAGGGGATACCCAAAATTGGTTTAAAAATGGCTGACCTGCAAGGAAATGGCCAATGTAGGTTCTGACGTTCGACGATTGAGAGCCCTACCCATTTAATATCTGCATGCCCAATCTTTACATTGCCCGTCACAACTGTAAATACCTCCACTGGAAAATCTGTGGAAAGATGCAACTTGACGAATCTACACACATCTGTGAATAAGAACAACCACCGATAATATCAAACGGAAAAGTGACCGTGTTCTATGACAGACATACAGGCAGGCAGATACATAGAAGACAAGATTATCAAAGAAAAATTGTAATATTGAACAAGTCCGAAAGAACTGCAGTGATTATCGATGTCACTATCCCAAATGGCTTTGGCTTTAATAGACCTGAACGAGAAAAGATAATAAACTATCAGGATTTAAAAATGGTCTAAATAAATGGTCCCTACAAAAAATATACATACAGGCTGTGATGGGAGCAACTGACCTAATAAAAAAGAAACTTCAGAATCAATTAGAAGCAATCTCCGGAAGACCTAGCTGTAACAGATTGAAGATAACAGCCATAAAGGAACACGAACTAAACATTATCAAGGTTGTGATAAGAGCGACTCGCCTAATAAAACATGCTAAGAATACTTGGAAACAATTGGTGAAAGCTGTAATAAAATACAATTGGCCACCATCGTTTAAATATGCAAACTCCCTAATAAATATGCACACTGTAATGAAATCAGATATAAGCTCCATAATAATAATAATAATAATAATAATAATAATAGAGCCACTTGATCTTGTAAAACTAATTGAAGTAAATAAAAAAATCAAACATTACGTGGCAAATATATCTGAATCAAGTTGTATTTAAAAGGAATTTTTGAAATGTCTCAGTTGTATAAATGTATAAGTTAAGAGGTTAATGCTCGCTATCTGAGAGGTTGCCTTATACCATCTAGACAAAAATGATAGGAAATATTAAATGAAAATACACAAGACCTCAAGTAGATATTGACTTAAATATAATAAATCAAATCTAAATATAAGACCCAGGAACAACACTTTAAATGTTGATCCAGTATGACAAGATCCCTGCGTAGAATTCCTCATTGGTTTACGAAGCTAGCATCATTCTATGGAAAATAGCGTTTTCCTCATCATTTTGTTGATTCGTAAGATACGCTAACATGGCTAATTATTGGTGACACAAATTAATTCCCCATAACAGTGAGAATATTGCCTAACAAGCACAAACGAATATTCTGTCTTACTACAATATAAACGTTCTTTACTCAATGGTTGCATAGAATAATAATGTATGAATTATATTTAAAAAAAACAATCAGAATAAATTGTTTTTGCAATAACAATCAATTGTTGATCAAGAAGTGTAGAAACTCTGAACAACGCTCCGGTGGTTCTATGAAGAAATTTTATTTTCCACCTTCTGTCTTTCCTTCTCTCTCCCTCCCCCTCTTTACCTCCCCTTTTTTTTCTTGGTGTATCTTGTGCTGCTACTGCTTGTTATATCACGTGTTTAATGCGTGCCTTTTGATTGATAAAATGAGATTGTGCGCCATTTTGTGGGAAGTTTTAAACACGAGAAAGAGAAATCGGCTAGCAATCCCGCGTCAAGAGAAAAGACGTTAAAAATCCCAAGTTTAAACAAGAGACACCAGTGATTTGTTTTTTTTTTTCTTCAATCGGGATTTGTCAAGGAATACGACACAGAATTAGTCAGAAAAGACTATTTAAAAAAGCAGTTGTAAACGAAATTACAATGACATCTTCACCGAAGAAGAAAGACATATTTTAAGGCCTAGAATTTGTCTTGTAAAAAAAAAGAATACTAACTCCAGCGAGGCGTTAGAAATCACGTCAAAAGGAAACAAGAAATATTCTATAGAAATACGTTACACCACAGAAGATTTGGATAATTTTCCTGGATTACAGAACCAAGAGGATTGAAATTTTCTCGAATGAATATTTAAGTTAATGGCGCAAAGAAGGTAATTTACATAACCCTCTTTTAAAAAGATTAAGTGTTAACATGTTTTATTTAACTTCTTTAACTACACCTATATTCGTATCCCTACAATCCCTTACAATATTATTAATGGAGTTCAGACCTTGTTATTGTTAAAACTGAATATACCTTTCTTTCCCTATTTACGTTCCATGTATTAAAAAGTTTATCGTGGTATTCTTTCGTTTTTTTTCTTGTTGTGCAATGGGATAACCTTCATTGGGCGTCATGATAAAATTCCCGTTATCTACTGAGTTGCGCAAGAATCACCGTTATTCGAACCCGAAATCGATCACGTACAAAGATGAGAGAGATATGTAAATTGTGGTAGTGTTGCGATTAAAAGTCTGCATATGAGGGTGGAGTTTTTCTTGCGGGAGCGACGGAATGTAATTGTTATTTTGTGTAGAAGAGAGGAGAAAAAGAAGAGAGATTTCTTTGCTCACCCAGACTTATTGTTGAACTGGAACCTCCGTCACTCGTCCCAATGCACTAAATAACCGTCTGTCTTATAATGTCACCCGTTTAGCATCTGAACAGCCAAAGTTCTCCCAACCCTTCCAAGCGACCTGCTTTATATTACACTCATCCACGTTAATCTCGCGAGATTACACGAGACAGTTTCTGTTAAATATGACAGACGCCATCTTGCTTTTTCTTTTTCCTGCATGACAACCAGATCCGTGGGCGCTTCTTCACGGGTCATAGGTCATGTGTATGCCTCTTTCTATTTCCCCCACATTTAATCTGTGTATGCGTCAGTGGGAAGTAAAGGAACGACGGAGTTTGTGCACAAAACAATATTCGCCAATTGAAAACATCAAACTTAAACATAAAAAGATAAACACTGAGGATTTTAGAAAACGCTATATAATTCTAATCTTTGCTTGGATTGCTTACCAATGAGAATTCACAGAAAGGAAAATATTCCACAAAGAAGAGATTGAGTAGATATTGAATATATCTCAATGTGACGAAAACAAGGTTGAAATGCTAGCGACACGAATAACTCATGGAAATTTAACGTTGGATTGATTTCAAGTATTGTTGCAAATTCAATGCATAGTCATTTTACTCAATTTCTGGTTGAACAAGCTTGCATCACTCCATAGCAACTACTGTTGTTGTTTCACTATTTTTTGAATTGTACGAAGAAGACTTTAAAAACATGATTAATAAAAGCCGATATGCCCATAACAGTCAGACACTGTGTCCTAAAAAATACAAACAAATGTAAAAGCTTTTCTTGATTACATACAACATCTATGAACAATTATTGTCACGTGTTTAGTTAAAAAAGAATAAGTTGAATGCAGGCACCGACGGTTAAACAAAGCGGCAGAAAAGTCTAATCTTGGGCTCGATTGATTACCAACGAGAATTCATACTAAGCAAAAATAATTAAGAGATTTAATAGATCTTAGACATAAGACTAATTTATGAAAACAATCTTGAAATGACAGAGCCAATAATAACGTTGGAATGTTAAAGTTGGATGGATACAAGTATCGCAAAATTCATAGGACATAGACTAACTATTAATATTCTGGCTGAAGAAACTCGTATAACTCTATAGCAAAAACGAGTGAGACACTACACTATCCAACAATACAGATGAATATGGTGTCTTATTACCAAACATTGCTTCATATTGTGACTTCAAACATTGTTTTTAATTGTGAGTTGAGATTTAGTTCAGCAAAATAAATAAAAGACGTATGAATGCAAGTTAATCAACATAAAATTGTGAGAAATAATTTTTAAAATAATGGGAATAAAATACAGATTACAACAAACAATAAGACTGGTGGTGTAATAGAATGAATAAACGAGTTATCATATCGTCTCCTAATCAGAGTAAATCAGTCAGAGTTGGCGGAGGCAGAGTGTGGATTGGCCAGCAGACCTGGATGGAGATTTTGCCTTTGAATATCCTGAAAGCAGATGAAAACACTAGAAAAAATATAGAATATAAAAAAATCGCGTGCAACTCCGCTAGAAGTAACAGACATGAAATAAAGTTATGTGAAAAAATATGTTGGTGTTATAGTTTTTTTTATTTTGGAGGAAGATGTGTTCTTTTCAACGTAAAAAATGTCTATCCGCCATGTTAAACTGTCGTGCATACACCATTTGTCGTGGTTGTTAATATACATCCGCCTACAAAAAACAGCCGTCACTGTACACTACTCAAAACACTATATACTATGAAAACAAGAAAAAAAAACATTATACATACATTAAGAGACACATTTATAAGAACACAGTTACATAGACGCAATAAAACGTTACAAATACACAGGCGGCAAAAAGAAAGTCAGACCTTGTACTTTTTTTCACAAACTGACAAATTTAAGGTAACAAACTATACCTCATTTGAGTGGCCTTTTATCCTTCTTTAAGTTTACCTGTTCATATTTGACTTTTAATTGAAATATTCTAGTGTTCACGTCAATTCAAAAAAATATCTTCAAATTGAACAGGCAAAGGCAAAGTACGCACAATGGAAAATTGTTATTTAAATGTAACTTTAGGACACTAATGCAACACAAATACAACAGGAACACAAGGGACTAGTTAATATTTTGTAGGATAGGCCTTCTGTAATTTGAGAGCCTGCAATCTTTTGGGAATCCTTGAATTAGACTGCAGCAATACTCCGAGGAAAGGGCATCCCACTTTTCTTTAATTTTTGTCCAAAGTTCTTCCAAATTCCAAGTTTTATCATTGTGTAGCTGTTGCGTAATGTAATGCTATACGTTTCCGACATGATTGAGGTCTGGAGATTGTGCAGGCCAATCCAAACACGGAATATCATGCCCTTCCAGGAACATCTTGACATTGCCAGCTGTGTGAATGGGAGCATCATCCTGCATGAAGATGGGATTATCATCCAAATCTCGACCGAAGAAAGGTAAAAAATGCTCAATCAACATATTAATGTACTTGATGTAATCAATTCGACCTTGCTAGCGAACTATAGGCCCTGGAACATAGGTACTGCTAATGCCCCACACAAAAACTGAACCCCCGCCACCTTGCAGCGTTAAAATTGATCACCTGACGGACGTACTACCCTCTGACGGACGTACTACCTACCATCACAGCCTATTCAACTTGCTTTCGTCGCACTGTTGTTAAATTTAGGGAACCGTTTAAAATCTGTTTCTTAGCTGCGGATCTTTATAGCATTGTCTCCCATGTTAGAACTAACTCTAGTACGACTAGATTTACAGACACCACGAACACTACTGGTGTTTTGGTTCTTTTTCGCAGTCTTTTGTACCGTTTTCTCAATCTGCGGCCGATTTCTCGATTGGATAAACCAGAAGGCGGAGGTTAATGGGCTCTTGACGATCACTAAGAGAAAAATCGTGGCATCTGGACTAAATGTTACGTTGTAAAATTTGGAACAACAACAATTATGATTAGAGATGCTTTGTTGCCTTTTGGTAGATATTTTTTAAGAATAAGTTGAATGCAGGCACCGACGGTTAAACAAAACGGCAGAAAAGTCTAATCTTGGGCTCGATTGATTACCAATGAGAATTCATACTAAGCAAAAATAATTAAGAGTTTTAATGGATCTTAGACATAAGTCTAATTTATGAAAACAACCTTGAAATGACAGAGTCAATAATAACGTTGGAATGTTAAAGTTGGATGGATACTAGTATTGCTAAATTAATACGACATAGACTAACTATCAATATTCTGGCTGAAGAAACGCATATCACTCTAGATCAAGAACGAGATCCAACAATACAGGTGAATATGATGTTGTGGTTAAATATAATGACCCCACAACTCAATCTTCACTCTTCAATCCTGCAGTCCAATGCACTTATTACAGCAATTGCTTCTGCCAAACAAAAAAGACACACTCTCTCCCAAATACAGGCTTTTTATAGGACAAAACCGTCCAAAGTTATTTGCATACTCTTCCCATGATCTCTAGTCTATAAATAGACGCAGTGGCCATTCTCTTCTTCTTCTTTCTTCTTTCACTCTCTGAAGCGGGCGTTGCCAGTGGAAAAAGGTTTGCACGATTTTTTTTTTACTACAGATGTCTTATTACCAAACATTGCTTCATATTGTGACTTCAAACATTGTTTTAATTGTGAGTTGCGATTTAGTTAAGAAAAATAAATAAAATTCTAATTTATGAAAACAACTTTGAAATGACAGAGCCAATAATAACGTTGGAATGTTAAAGTTGGATGGATACTAGTATCGCAAAATTCATACGACATAGACTAACTATCAATATTCTGGCTGAAGAAACTCGTATAACTCTATAGCAAAAACGAGTGAGACACTACGCTATCTAACAATACAGATGAATATGATGTCTTATTACCAAACATTGCTTCATATTGTTACTTCAAACATTGTTTTTAATTGTGAGTTGAGATTTAGTTCATAAAAATAAATAAAAGACGTATGAATGCAAGTTAATCAACATAAAATTGTGAGAAATACTTTTTAAAATAATGGGAATAAAATACAGATTACAACAAACAATAAGACTGGTGGTGTAATAGAATGAATAAACGAGTTATCATATCGTCTCCTAATCAGAGTAAATCAGTCAGAGTTGGCGGAGGCAGAGTGTGGATTGGCCAGCAGACCTCGATGGAGATTTTGCCTTTGAATATCCTGAAAGCAGATGAAAACACTAGAAAAAATATAGAATATAAAAAAATCGCGTGCAACTCCGCGAGAAGTAACAGAAATGAAATAAAGTTATATGAAAATATATCTTGGTGTTATACTGTTTTATTTTGGAGGAAGATGTATTCTTTTTTAACGTAAAAAATGTCTATCCGTCATGTTAAACTGTCGTGCATACATCATTTGTCGTGGTTGTTAATATACATTCGCCTACAAAAAAACATCCGTCACTGTACACTACCAAAACACTATATGCTATCAAAACAAGAAAAGAAAACATTATACATACATTCAGACACATTCATAAGAACACAGTTACATAGACGTAATTAAACGTTACAAATACACTGTCGGCAAAAAGAAAGTCTGCACTTGTAATTTGTTTCACAAACTGACAAATTTAAGGTAACAAACTATACCTCATTTGAGTGGCCTTTTATTTTTCTATAACTTTACCTGTTCATATTTGACGGTTAATCCAAATATTCTAGTGTCTACGTCAATTCAAAAAATAATTTTAAATTGAGGCAAGAAGAAAGTCCGCACAATGAAAAATGTTTATTTAAATGTAACTTAAGGACATTAATGCAACACAAATACAACAGGAACACAAGGAACTAGTTAATATTTTGTAGGATAGCCCTTCTGCAATTTGTGAGTCTGCAATCTTTCGGGAATTCCTTGAATTAGACTGCAGCAATACTCCGAGGAAAGGGCATCCCACTTTTCTTTAATTTTTGTCCAAAGTTCTTCCAAATTTGGAGTTTTATCATTGTGTAGCTGTTGCGTAATGTAATGCTATACGTTTCCGACATGATTGAGGTCTGGAGATTGTGCAGGCCAATCCAAACACGGAATATCATGCTCTTCCAGTAACATCTTGACATTGACAGCTGTGTGAATGGGAGCATCATCCTGCATGAAGATGGGATTATCATCCAAATCCCGACCAAAGAAGGATAGAAAAAGGTAAAAAATGCTCAGTCAACATATTAATGTACTTGGTCGAATTAATCCGACCTTCCTAGCGAACTATAGGCCCAGGAACATTGGTACTAATAATGCTCCACAGAAAAACTGAACCTCCACTACCTTGCAGCGTTGAAACTGAGCACCTCGGATTAAATTCTCGTCTTTCCTCTCAGGCACGTACTACCTACCACCACTGCCTTTTGGAATTGATTTCGTCTCTAAAAAGCAATTTATATGAAGAGTCATTATTTTCATTACATCTGACTAAGTGCAGACGGCGCTTTCTGTTCTTTATTGGTTTGCATCTTGCAACATATCCCCGCAAATTAAATTTCTTTAATCTGTTCGGACAGTAGAAAGAAATCACTTTTTAACAAGATTGTACTGTTGTTAGATTTAGGGAGCCGTTTCAAATCTGTTTCTTAGGCTGCGGTTCTTGATAGCATTGTCTACCCTGTAAGAACTAACTCTAGTACGACTAGATTTATAGACACCACGAACACTACCTGTGTTTTACTTCTTTTGCACAGTCTTTCGTACCGTTTTCTCACCACATTTCAATCTGCGGCCAATTTCTCGATTGGATAAACCAGAAAGGCGGAGATTAATGAGCTCCTAACGATCACTAAGAGAAAGTCGTGGCATCTGGACTAAATGTTACGTTGTATAATCTGGAACAACAACAATTACGATTATAGATGATTTGTTGCCTGTTGGTAGATATTTTAAACTGATTTTGGGGCGATAATTTACGCTCGTTTTAAGCGAATTTGTTGCTGCGGACTTTTTTTTGCCTCCTCATTTTGAAGTTATTTTTAAATTGACGTGAACACTAGAATATTTCAGTCAAAAGTCAAACATGAACAGGTAAAATTATAAATGAATAAAAGCCGAATCAGATGAGGTATAGGTTGTTTAAACAGTTACATTAAATTTAGCTTGAATTATCAGTTTTTGAAAAAAATAGAAGTGCGGACTTTCTTTTTGGCGACACTGTACATATGCCCGTTATATATATGTATACACTCAAGTATACTACAACATGCTCTTCCGAGACTGGGTGTATACATTTAGAATTGTAAATGAATGAAGACGTAAAAAACTCTTTCCAATTGAACAAAATTCACATTTACTAAAGACCTCAGTCTTTAAAAAAAAGGAACGCATGCAAAATTATGTGGCAAGAAACTGAATTTGCATATCAATTTTTTTAAACAGTAAGAACAAAACAATTTACATTAGCGTTTCCTTTAAATGAAAATATAACAGAAAGTCATCTTATTTTCCCATACTCTGAACTAACTGACCATCTCGTTAATTTCTAAGATCATTTTCAGTTGCTTGGAGAAGCGACTGACGATTGGCGAGTTTTACATTACTAGCTAGTGAGTGATAATAGACCTCTATGGTAATTGATTCAAAAGTCGAAAGTGGATCCATGTTGTAGTAGTCATCCCTTAAAAAAACCTTGCAACTTGATACTAGATGACTCACACTTTCCAATTTCGTGTGGCAGAATCTGCATTTGTTATCATGAGTGAGACCTGCCATCTTCTTGAATGCATTGATCATCAATCCCTGGTCTTGAGCAGCCATTATAACCCTTTCCTTATCGTGGTGGAGGGCTCCCCTCTTGAGCCAGACCAAGGAACCTTTTTTGTCTATGTATTCCTGGGAACGTACCCCCAGAAAATACGCTGTTGTTGGTCCCATTCTTTAAGGTCCTTCTTTTGGAAGGTCTCGGTATATTTCTGCCGGCTCTTTCTTGCTATTTCTGTGGCAAATTCGTTTGCTGCTTCGCCCTCGTCTGAGAGACAGCCCTGACCAAAATGCTTGGCCAGCTGGGTGACTGATGTTGTTCTGCTGGCTATTGTTTGTTGATGTTCCTATACCATTCAGAGGGTGTGGTTCTGGGTGCTTCTCAGATACTGGTCTGTACTCACTATTGTTGCCCTATATTGATGGTTGATCTCTGAGAGCCCTAGTCCTTCTTCTTCCCTGAAGACACTGACTTATATATATTATTTTATGAAGCGATATTAGCTTCCGTGTCTTTAGATCTAGCCAGTTGATGTATTTTTGTGGCTATTCAATGATACCAAAACTATATATTATTACTGGCATAGCAAGTAATTTATTTTTATTTAAGTTTCCTTATGTTGATGATTGATCTTGGAGAGTCCCAGACCTCCTTCTCCCCTGGGCAAATACAGTTTTGGTAGACACTGATGTCTATATATTATTTTATGAAGCGGTAGTAGCTTCCGTGTCTTTAACTGTAGCCTGTTGATGTATTTTTTGTGGCCAGTCAATGATACCTAAACTATATGCAATTACTGGCATAGCAAGTTGGTTGATATATTTTGTTGCCAATCAATGATACCAAAACTATGTGATTACTAGCATAGCAAGTTGTTTGATATATTTTTGTGGCCAGTCAATGATACCCAAACTATATGTGATTACTGGCATAGCAATTTGGTTGATATATTTCTGTGGCCAGTCAATGATACCAAAACTATATGTGATTACTGGCATAGCAAGTTGGTTGCTATATTTTTATTGCCAGTCAATGATACCAAAACTATATGTGATTACTGGCATAGCAAGTTGGTTGATATATTTTTGTGGCCAGTCAATGGTACCAAAACTATATGTGATTACTGGCATTGCAATTTGGTTGATATATTTCTGTGGCCAGTCAATGATACCAAAACTATATGTGATTGCTGGCATATCAAGTTGGTTGATATATTTTTGTGGCCAGTCAACGATACCAAAACTATGTGATTACTGGCATAGCAAGTAGTTGCTATATTTTTGTGGCCAGTCAATGGTACCAAAACTATATGTGATTACTGGCATAGCAATTTGGTTGACGTCAGTAATTTATTTTTATTTGAAAGCTTTGTTTTGCAGATCTTCCTCATACGACTCTTTGCCTATTTTCTCCCTCATCTTGGCACATTGTATGTTATCATTTTCTTCAATGTCTTACACATCTAGCCGGTTGGTATATTTTCATGCCCAGTCAATGATACGATAGCCCCATGTTATTAAAAACCAAAGCTGTATGTTATTACTGGTTGATGGCAGTTATTTTAATTTTATTTATAAGCTATGTTTTGCATACCTTCCTCACACGGTGTATAAATCCTTTACTAATCTTCTCCCTCATCTTCGCATGCTGTATGTTCACGTTTTCCTCAATGCCAAGGTAATTATAAGGCTCGTGCTCTTCTAGATCCCTGTTGTGGATGTTTTCATTAAGCTGCATATTTTCTGTGTGGGTCTTCTTCCAAGCTCTGAGTGTACACCTGGCATTTTTATCCAGGCCACACATCATTCCGATATCATTGGAGAAGGTGTGTACTAACGCGACTCCCTGCAGAAACTGACGCAGATCCGTGTCAGAGCAGGTGATTTTTCATATGTCTCATTAAATTAGATTTTTTTATATAAAAGAATATCCACACAAGAACGTGGCTTTTCCCTTTTTTTATTTTACTTCAGTCAAAATCAAGGGGACCATAACCTTAGGCTAACACTTGACGTCGATATGAGATACATAGATATTCTAATGTTCCATTTAAGGTATTTATTTCTCAAACACTGAGTTAGTAAAGAAATTGAGAACAAAATTTTCCTCTCCTCAATTCATTATTTTTATACGTTGTAGTATATGTTTCATTTTGGTCTCTTGGTCGTACTAGTAAAATCACTAGGAGAATATGTACCATTCCTTGTAAAAACTAATGTAGGTTAGCCATAGTTAGGAGTTCTTATTTGGACAGTGAATACTATGATTTTGAATATTTGGTCAGTATCCTCATGCCAGGTTATTCTGAGAAACCCCTGTACAGAGAGATCTTGGACACTCGAGAATAGTGTCTAGTAGGCATTCAAGCTCTATCCCCAGTGTGAGTTTTCATATGTCTAACTAATGTTGATTTGCAATAAAAGAATATCCACATACTTCACAAGAATGTTGTTTTTCCCTTTGTTTTTGTTTTAACTTCAGTCGAAATTTTCCTGGTGTGAGTTCTCATATGTGCTACTAAAGCTGATTTTTGAGGAAAAGAATATCCACAAACTTCACAAGAATGTGGCTTTTCCCCAGTGTGAGTTCTCATATGTATCACTAAGTTTGATTTTGTAGAAAAAGAATATCCACACACTTCACAAGAATGTGGCTTTTCCCCGGTGTGAGTTCTCATATGTGTCACCAAATTTGATTTTGTAGAACAAGAATATGCACACACTTCACAAGAATGTGGCTTTTCCCCAGTATGAATTCTCATATGTATCAGTAACGGATATTTTTCAGTACAAGAATATCCACACACTTCGCAAGAATGTGGCTTTTCCCCAGTGTGAGTTCTCATATGTCTCACTAAGTGTGATTTCTTAGGAAAAGAATACCCACAAACTTCACAAGAATGTGGCTTTTCCCCAGTGTGAGTTAGCATATGTATCACTAGCTTTGATTTTTGAGAACAAGAATATCCACACACGTCACAAGAATGTGGCTTTTCCCCAGTGTGAGTTCTCATATGTGTCACTAATTGGAATTTTGTAGAACAAGAATATCCACACACTTCACAAGTATGTGGCTTGTCCCCAGTGTGAGTTCTAATATGTCTCACTAAATTTGATTTTTTAGAACAAGAAAAACCACACACTTTACAAGTATGTGGCTTTTCCCCAGTGTGAGTTCTCATATGTGTCACTAATGTTGATTTGTAAGAACAAGAATATCCACACATTTCACAGGAATGTGGCTTTTCACCAGTGTGAGTTCTCATATGCTTCAGTAAATATGATTCTTTAAAACAAGAAAAATTACACACTTCACAAGAATATAGCTTTTCCCTTATTTGTATATTCATATATAAATTAAGTAAATTGCTCTTGGTGTAAGATTATCACTACCACGTTATAAACAATATAACATTTTATCCTGACTTTCTCAGTTTAAATCTGGGGTTGTTGCTGTAAGTTAAATTCTATGCTTAAATAATTTCAATTGTGTATCCCTTTTCATTTGTTAAATAAGTGATATTTTGTAGTATAAAAGTTCAAATATTTTCATTTGTAAATTAGCAGATTTTTCTGAAATGTTAAATTCGATATCTTATGATTTATTAAAACATTAAACAAAAATTTCACAAATTTAAATATGTGTGATGTTCTTATCACTATTTGCTAAACAATCCAGATAACTCTTCACACATATATGTCTAATAATGTTGTGTGCAGACGTTTTTGTTGTCTGCCACGTAAGGAAATAATTGTGTATAGAATACTGTTTAAGAAGAACGATGGTCCCTTAATATTCATTTAAAACATTCAAGCAGGAACATCTGTAAATAAAAAATAAATGAAATTTAATATTTTAATATCATTGTTTATTTTAATCATGGCAACAAAACAAGCAACATAAGTTTATAAAACATTTAAAAATCACAGAAAAAACACTTAATTCACATTCATATTGTTTTAATGTTTAATACTATTAATAGTATTTTTAATAGATATTTTTGTAATAGATAAAGTAAAATAAACAATAATATAGTATTAATTTGTAGGAATATACAACTACCATAGTTTCTACCGATATTAATAAAAATATATTGCTAACCATAGAAATATAATAAGTTCATAATACAGAAAAGTGAATTTAAATACTCAGTAAATAAAAGTTAATAATACAAATCAATATATAATTTAGTTTATTAGCAATGGATAATAATATGATCTTTTAAAATAGCTTTCATTTTAAGTCAGATGTATTGAAATATAGCCGCTTTTTAGTGTTTGATATTAAACTGGATATTCTCCTAATATTATATAGTTGTTAATACTAATAATAGCGACTTTAATGCAACAGAATCAGGTTCTTATTTTAAACTTTTGTTGGTCGAAATCATCAGCACATTTAATAATAAATCTCTAAAAATTGTATTTTATTCAGAAAGTTAATTCTTTTTCCTATTTTTAAGGAATATAGTTTTTAGAGATGTCATAGTGAATTGTTATAAGCACTGCACAAATCTACAGATTTGAATAGAAAGGTACAGAAATATGATGATGTATTATAACTGAACAGTGAATGAATGAAGAGCAACATTAACCAGTAAAACGAGTTAAAACTTTGTTTCTGTCTCCTTGCCGATAATTAATGTGCATCAGTTGTAAGCTGTAATTTGTGTAGACAGATCGGCAGGCACTGCTGAGTGTGTTGAAATTGTCTTTACATCTTTTTAACGACTTAAAGGGTTATGTTGAAATTGTCTTTACATCTTTTTAACGACTTAAAGGGTTGCTCCTTTTACCATCGACGGTTCTGAGGGTTGGTTCACCTAATGCTTTATCTGCTTAATTTATTGTGGTAGAGGGGGGAGGTTTGTATCGGTCTTAGTTTTCTTACGTTTGTTGAGGGAGAATAAGAGCCTAGTGTCCTTCACTATTCTATAATTTCATGTAAATATTTAATAAACAAATGACACTGAAAAAGTATCCCTATTGGCGTTCAAAAACAACACACATTTCAACTGAAACATAATGAGATACTATGGATTATGGGCCATATCATCAGAGGCATTCCATGTGACTTGTGATGTGATATGTCTGTTTACATCACATTGAAGTTTAGCATGTCTATATAGTCAAGACAACAGGGAACAAGGAAAGAATTACAAATGTTTTCATGCACTTTTTTCTGTCATTGTTAAGTAAAAATTGAAAGTAAGAGACAAACAAAAACCTTATACATCTACAGCTTTGAATAGAAAGGTACTGGAATAGGATGATGTATTATAACGTGATACCTGAACAGTGAATTGATGTAACACAAGATCAACAAGTCAAACGAGCACAAAATCTTTGTTTTTGTATCTTGCTGATATTTAATGTGCAGTAATTGTCGGCCATGGTTTGTGTAGACAGAACGGCAAACACTGCTGACTGAAGTGAATTTGTACTTACAACCAGCTTGTTAACTACTTTAAAGGGTTGTCCCTTTACCGTCGAGTATTTTGAAGGTTGTTACACCTAATGTTTCATCTTCTGCAATCAATTTTGCATGTCGTTTATATAGTGCTGAGATCATATTAAGTAATAAAATTAGCAGAGGATAAGTAAGTGCCATATTAAAAGATATATAAATTCAATAGATCCTGAGTTTCCATATTGCATGTAATTATCCTCTTTACTGTTCATATAGCAAATTTTACCCGGCCATTAAATTGAGGTTATGTAAATAAGAACTGCCTGTCTTTAAACTTGAATCACAAATTTTAAGCATATGAAAAAAGTTATGTTTTACAGAGTATTAAAGACTTGCGAAAATTGCAAAGAAGTTATATATGAGGGACCATACGTCGGTTGCAATAAAATTAGCTTTTGTGCAGATTGGTGAAACTTTGTTTTTATTTTTCAGCTACCACTATCCATTTCGCATGTAGTTTATGATGTTCAGGCCAGATGTTATGATGTCATAAAATTAGTTATGAGGTTTTAAGAGCTTTTTTTTTACAGAATAATAAAAAAATTGTAAATTGATATAATGTTACATATAAAATACGTCTTGCAATAAAGTTAACTAATGTTGACAAAGCTTAGTTCTAATTTTCAGCTGCCAATATCCATTTTGCATGGTGTTTATGATGTTCACACCAGATGGTATCACATCATAAAATTCGTAATGGTGTAAGAGTTGTTTAGAAAATAGATCAATAGTATCTTGAATAATTTGTATCATGTGTAAGGAGTATGTAACAACTTACCTGCCAAATCGATTGGCCTTAAAATATTTATGTATTGTATCAATACTAATTATCTTCACATAATAATTAGACAATATATATATTGTGCGGTTGTACTTCATTGTTTGGTGAGCATTGGATTAGATAAGCTTACCTAACATTTCTGAGCTGGCACTATCCATTTTGTGTGTGGTTTATAAGGTGCAGACTTAAGAGGTATAAAGTTATTTAATTAGAATTAGAGCACAAATTGTTTACGGGATAGACTTTATGGAATTTTATGATCTCCACAGAATATGTTCTTACAAAATGCTGAAACATGTTGGATATAAATTTGCGACCCCAGTTTTTAAGAGTTTGTAACAGTTGCTATTTTTAAAGTTGTTTTTACACAATAATTAATATATTTTTTCAAGTTTAAGAAAAGTTTTAAATTATTATATTTTTGGAGTCAGTGAACATTTTGACTTATGTTTTTTTTTTTACAAAGGAGTCACCATTATTAAGGCCCAGATGCCACTCGAGGATAAGGGTTAATAAGCATACAGTGGTCAATGGAACACTGCCATCGTAATTGTTAGTAGAAATTTGGTAAATTGGATTACTTAAGGGAAACGGCTCATTAAGAACATGTTTAGGTTGGACTTGAAAATGACCATATCATAGTCAGCTGGAAAGCAGGAAAATGGAAGAGTTTCCCAGGTGTTCTGATGAACGAAAAGCTCTTATACCCCCTCAATGAAAATACCACGACAAACCTTGTAAAAGATAGGGGAGGTGCGAAGGAACTGGAAATCCGGGCCATCAAAAAAATGGATGACCTGGTCCTATGATGCAAGTCGGTTTATTGGTAAGACGTTGAATGGAGCAAAGTTCAGATTAACTTAAACCCTGACCGACAAAATGAAACCCGGGAATAAGATGACGTAATTCGGCCGCAAGTAAGACCAAATGCAAACATCAACAGGGTCAGAATGTGGGTCGATTACGTAAATTGGTTAACGGGAAAATTCATAAAAAGCAATGATAAACAAGTCAAGAGTCAGTCAGAGAGTGACAGCAGAAGGGAAGGAGAGACGACGCTCAACTGCCTGTCACGGTTGCAACCACACCCTCTCCGCCTCACTATCTCCTCCACCGCCGTATTATGTGTATATGTTTGTTATTAAATAAATCAAGTTGTTTTATAAGAAAGCATCTCGTTATTCATAGATAAATGAACAGACGAGTTACAACAACATATATGCATAAATGTCAAACGAACTATCTCTCTATTTATCAAGATATTCAAAAATCTCGGATAGTTATAATATAGATGGTGCTAACAAAATAGACGTCACGGCCATACCACCCAGTATATAGCAACCTGACAAGCAGCAAAATCCCACCCCAACACAGTAGGGATCCCTAGATGTATGAAAGCCTTCTATTCTAATAGTTTCTTCCCCAGAACTGCCAGACTCTTTCTAGCTTCCTGCTTCCCCAACTGTACTGACATGCAGAAATTTAAATGTAATGTAAACAGATATTTTGCTGCTCAACTCCCTACATAGTACCCCTGCAACTTAGGTCCCAGATAATAGCCCCCTACATCAAGAGGCAAAAAAAAACTGGTAAAACCAAACAGGACATCCATGTAAAAAAGTAAATTTATAATAATAGATAGTTGTGGACTGAAAACTACTTCTAAATGTATGCTCCCTACCCCCCCCCCCAAAAAAAAACAATGAAAAACGAAAAACTATGCTGGTTTCGATTGTAAACATTTAAAAAAAATTAAAATATTAAAAAAAAAACATTTTGTGCTCAGTTGTCTAACAATTCGACAAATTTGGATCAACTTATTTTGTTCATGGTAAACATTATTTTCTAAAAAAATAACGAAAGTAAATAAACACATTTTTGATCAAAATCTAAATATCAGATTGAAAAATCGATTATTAGGAAGATTAAGAAGGGGTGGGTGATCATTTTAAGTTTAATTTATAAAACAAAGTCTTAAATATTTAAATTTTGTGTTTTTGACATCCTATTTTTCACAATATTTTTAATGGCTTTCAGGCGTAATGGCAAACAAAAAAATACATTTTTTTTTTAGCAGTAAAACTACGTTGGATTCGATTGTAAACATTTACCAATTATTTTTTATTTATTAAGTTTCTTTTAAGTGATAATTTAACAAAAGAATCATTTTATGTCAACGTAATAGAAGAATCATTATTCCAAAACCTAAAACATTTTTGGGTTTGTTTTACTGTAAACATAGATTCGACAAAGTTGTCACAAAACAAATATAGAACAAATAAACGTTATCAAAGGCAAGATAAGTTCCTTTTCTACCTAACTGGATATGTTTTTAGTGTTTATATTTAATGTAACCTGTTTATTCAGCTCGACAAATATATAGTGTTTACCGATGTATTGGAAAATGTAAAATGGCGGCCGACTCTCTCTTTTACACGGTAAGTTGGAGAAAAGGAGTTAAAAATTAAAAAAAAAACCTAGACAAAATACTGTTAGAAACGCGCTCAATATATGTTACCGTGACATAGACTGACATATATTCGGCGGGTTTTTAACAGTATTTTGTCTGTTTTTTTTTTAAATTTATTTATAACTCATTTTCTCAAACTCAAACTTACCTTTGATAACATTTATTTGTTCTATATTTGTTTGTGACAACTTTTTCGAATCTATGTGTACAGTAAAACAAACCAAAAGAATCCGTAATAGAAGAATCCTTATTCCATTATTCCAAAACCTAAAACATTGAATAAAATATAAAAATTCAAACGGAATTCTCTAGCGACATATTAGGTAAATTAGGACAGAAAATTATTTCTAAACACACACACACGTATATATATGGTGCTAGTGCACTTACTGATCCGCGCTATTTTTTAAATCGTCTTTCCACGTTTAATTAAAGTTTTATGATGTTTTTTTTTTATCCAATTGTAAGGTTAAAGTACAAAATAGGTACAAAACAACCTCCTCTCCATACGTTCCACACGTAAAGAATGTTTTTTTTTAAATAATAACGTTATTATTTCAGCACGTATCAATAAGTGCACTAGTACCAAATAAAACAATTAAATACCGAAAAAAAAACAGTTTTTGCGTTCAGTTGTTTAACAATTCAACCAACTTCGAATCAAATTATTGTTTATGGTAAACATTAGGATTTTCGCAGAAATCACGTAAATTTTACTTAAATAAACACATTTTTATTCACCAAATCAATATTTTTTTATTGGATTGCAATAAAAGTAAACGTCTTTTACGTTTAACATTATTTTAAGAATCAATAATTTGGAGGGAGATTGCAGAAAAAAAAACTATTTCAGATTATTTTAAAAGTTATTGAATGAGATTTTTTTAAAGCGTAAAAAATAACTTACCTTTCATATTAGATTGCAATAAAAAATAAACTTATTTTAATATTTAAGATTATTTTAAAGTTGTTGAATAATATTGTTGTAAAGTGAAAAAAATAAACTTACCTTCCATTCCAGGAATTTAATACGAAAAAAATCGTTTTTCTTTTGTGTCCAACGCAGAAAATTTGTTTGTTTATTAGGAGTTCTTAATATAATCTTTAATAAATTGATACAAATTTTGTTTTGTGTGTCCAATTCATTAAGCAATTAAATATATGAAAATATAAAAGAATCCAAATTAAAATATAAAAAAACACGATTTAAACGTGAAATTATTAAAAGAAGAAAAAAATCAACTGCTTCAGAACAAAGAACTTATGTTCATCGTAAAACGGTGTAATCATTATTTTGTTCCTCGTGTAAAAGATTGAACATTTCATTATGATTTGGATTAGTCGAACTACTGTTTACATCCAAGATGAGAACAGTAATCCAAATAATCCAAATATAAAAAAAATGCAAAACTGATTATTTCACATAAACAATTCAAAAAGGAAGGAATTGAACAAATAGCGAAGTCAATCAAATAACAAAAACTAGATTTGAACCAACAAGAAACAAAACAATAATCACATGATTACATTATGAAAATTGCGACTTATTTTTATCAGATTCGATTCCGTTAACTTTACGATGACCTTAACTTATAATTCCAGACTTAAATCTGATGTTTTACATGCAATCAGCATCAAACGACTAACGATGAAAGTGTAGTACCAGTTTCTAGTTTGTTGGCACATTTCAGCCATGTGACGCGTTATAATAATTCTGGCTTTACTTGTCATGTTTTGCGTTCTCCCATGTATTACCCCCTCCTTTGATAGAGAAGTAAAATACAACAGAACACAAATTGATACTTAACAACATTCAGATCGCCGTGTAATTTGCTTGCACTCTATTGGTTTATTTAATATATATATATATATATATATATATATATATATTGTCGATATTTCCTACAGACGAGTGAGGGGGGGAAGAAAAGACGTTTAACTTGCAACGAAAAATTACCTCATTGCTTACAAGCAAACGTATTCTTGTAAATATAACGCGCTGTTAACAGTTGTCGTACCGGTCTGATAGATCTCTAACAACGACAAGAACAAAAAAAACACAACAACAACAAGCCTACAAAGGTGACTGTTTTTATAGTCTCAATCTCTCGTTCAGCGAGATTGAAACGAGACTGGAATGTCTATTTAAGCTATAAGGAATAGACATCCTATTTTCTTCATTAACAAACACCAGGCCGGCCCGTTCACAGCCATGAGTGTCTTTCCCTTCCCACCGAGCCACCCTCGGTAAGTCAATCAATTTAATTATCACACATTCCCCACAAAATAAAAATAAAGATAAAAAAATAAAAAAAATCTTGATTAAGGGAATAAAAGTTCATTTAGACTCCCGATAAACTGGGTCTACCAGGTACAACGCCTTGAGGGTCACAAGTTGAACAGAACCATTGTTCATCTTCTGGTGGTGCTTCAGTTAGACCCACACAGCTGAAGTGGAACCAGTCATTACATCTATCGCAGGCTATCATAGGTCTGCTATCCTCAGGTCTGTTACAGGTAGGACAGATCCAAATTGTAGTACTCTCTCTCCGTTGTCGGTCCTGACTCATATCCTGTGAATTCGGAGGTTCCATGCTTATAGGGTCGGGTTCTCCAGGCTGTGGAGAGAATTCCATAGGAAAGAGATGTTTAATAGAATATATGTCTATAACTCCATTACCTTTCCTCACTTTCACCATACGCACCAAATTGTCACTTCCTTGGATTAACTGCAGAACTTCACCTAGAGACCAAAAAGGTCTCGTCTTCAGAGGGCTTTTTCTGAGCACTATGTCCCCTGGTTTGACTTTATCTTCAAAAGAACAATCAGCTAGGCTCAGAGCCCTTTCTCTGAGACTCAACAAATAGTCCTCATTCCAAACCTTCCTAAATTTAGTTAGGCTTTCTTCCCGGGAACGCATGGTTTGAATCAATCAGTCAACATCCAGGATGAAAACACTAGTCCAAATAATTCAAATAATCCTCACATAAAATCGTGAAATTATTTAAAGAGAAAATCAACTGCTAAAGATCAATGAATTTAGGTCATCGTAAAACGGTGTAATTATTATTTCGTTCCTCGTGTAAAATTATCCGTTCATTAGTTTAGTGTGTCGAATTAGTTTCCATATCAAGTTTGGATTATATTTGTTAATGGTTAAAGCTTGTTAGTATTTCTAAGTACACTTATCCTGTGCCTTATTCATTAAAAATAAAATATATGAAAATATAAAAATCAGGTTTTGTAAGACTAAATATTTCATTATTATTTGGGTTAGTTGAGCTACTGTTAACATCAAAGATGAGAACAGTAGTCCGAATAATCCAAATAATTCCCATATAAATAATTACGAAACTGAATATTTCATGTTAACAATTAAAAAAAGGAAGGAATTGCAGACAATTAAAAATTTGATTTGAACCAAGAAAATACACTATAACCACGTGACTGCATTATGAAACTTGCAACTTACTCTTCACAATTCTGTTATGGCCATGTGGAGCATATGATAAGATCGTCAACGCTTTGAATCGCTATTATGGGAAACTAAATAGAAATTAAGGGCAATTAATCCGAGTTATACAGGGAAATAGCTACATCTAGTAAGATAAGATAGTCAACGCTTTGAAAGTTGAAACGCCATTACGGGAAACTAAATAGAAATTAAGGGCAATAACTCTTCTCTAAATCCGAGTTATACAAGGGAAATAGTTACATCTGTCGTATTCAAATGGAGAGTTAACTCATCTAATTATTTAAAAAAAAGAATTATTTTATTTTTTATTTAGTTTATATGTTCTTATAATATTTTCATTTATTTCGTTTTTTTCGTTAATGTAGAGGCAATTTGTCTAAGGGTTTGCAGAGTTGTATAGATTTACTCTCTGTGGCGCTTTAATAGATCTTAACTTGCAGGTATGTCTGCATGATCCATTAGTGTGTGATTCACTGGTCAGTTGTTTTATCCGTGCAGATGATGTTTGCTCATCAGACCTCCTCCATTAGTGTGTGATTCACTGATTCGCATCGACGGTCTCCACCGGAGACAACTGCTATTAGCTGGCGATGACACAGTACTGACTGACCGACGACGAAGTCAAAATCACCCCTCCCCTTATTTCCATGTACATACAAATTTCTCGTTCTCTGGACTTGTAATTACAGAAAGATTGTACATGGGTTTTTACTATAGTAGATAGACCCTACCCCATACTAGGCACTGACTTCCTGCACAACTTCAACTTTATAGTTGATATGCGCAGACGTTTGCGGATAGATGTGAATACGCAACTTTTCATCTCTGGTGTGAAAACAAACACCCCCTCTATCAGCCCAGTATTTTTTATTGCCGCTTCTGATAACCCGTATATCACCATCTTACACTCCTACCCGAAGTTAACAAACTAAAATTGTGTGATAAGCAAACCCACGCACAGCAAAAAAACATTGAAACCACAGGTTCACCAGTATTTGCACGGCCTTGCCACCTTCAACCATATGCTGCAGTTATGTTGCCACCTTCCTGCTAATAAACTTAAGACAGTGAAGGCATAATTCAACCATATGCTGCAGTTAGGAATAATTTGGCCCTTGTCCAGTCCATGGGCTTCCCCTTTGTATATGGTTCCGAAACGTGACGCAGATTAACGTCTGACTGGGGACTATCGACGACTCAATGCCATGACGGTACCAGATTGTTATCCAATCTTTCAAATACAGGATTTTACTTCCTCTCTGCATGGTTATATGACTTTCTCCAAACTAGATTTAGTTAAGCTTTACCATCAGATTCCTTTTTCCGACCTGTGTTTTTAAATATATTTAATTAGGAAGGTAAAACAATTACCTTCCCTAAAAACATCCGTTTATATTAATTATTTAGTGATTACATGTTATTTCTACAAATAAACACACATACAGCTGAAGTGAGTACTCCATTCAAAGACAATTATGTAACCACCACATGCGGTGATCGTAGAGTACATTGGCCAAAGAAATTATGTAAAATTCTGCACATATGATATGCCTTTGTCCAATTTCTGCTTGGATCTTCTTTCAAACAAAATAAAAGAAAGAAAAAAACAGCAAGACCATTTTTTCACATTAAAAATTGTAAATTAATTGTTCTATTTCTCTTTTTTAAGGCCACTTTCCCCTCCCCCTCTCTCTGATTTCCCCCTAAGCAGGGGTTGATGTAGCTGTTACAGAGAACTATTTTCTCTGGTGAATCAATGCCTCCCTCTGAGTTCTTTCGCCACAGACTGACCTATCAGCTAAAAGAGTGCATCGATTCATCTGCTTCATAAAAAGTCTTGAGGGAACGTCTGTCAGTCAGGATCGGATCTTTAGCCAAGCAAGACCTATTCTCTTGTTCCCTATCAACTGGACATCTTGCAATAGCATCGCATGGCCTCCACTGAAGACAACTGCTGTTAGCTGGGGACAACACAGTACTGACTGACCGACGACCCACAAAAGAACTTTCTGTTCCTTCTTCCTTTTTTGTAGTCCGACCTGCCAGTTCCTGTTACAAATAAATATTTCAAATTGTTAAACAGATTTTTGTTGTTCTTTTGTGTTGTGTTCTTTAAATATATTTAATTAGGAAGGCAAAACAATTACCTCCCCTAAAAACTTCTTACATTAAGCGATATTATCGATGTCTACCGAACAAGTCCCTTTTAGTGATTACATGTTATTTGTACAACTAAACGGCAAATCTGCTAAAAGTACTACCGTTTAAAATGATAAAAGTTCTATTCATATCGTAAAACATTTTAAAAAAGGGTTTCTATTTTTTTAATTATAAAAAGTTCTATTGATATTGTTTAAAATTTTTAAAAGTTTTGTTTAAAATAAATAAAAAAGTTTTTTTTCTTTTAAAAACGTTTAAAATAATAGATAGTTCTGTAATATATTGTTTAAAATAAATAAAGTTTTTTTTTCTTTTAAAATAGTTTAAAATTAAAAAATAGTTCTTTATATATTTATTGTTTAAAATAAAGTATTCTTTTTTTTAAATAAAATTTGTTTTCATGTCTAATTTTGAAAAAAATAGTTCTGCTTATTTAAAATTGTAAACTTCCGAAATATCGATGTCATTATTTATATATTCTTGGCAAAGTAACATAACGGTGATAACAGAGTTTCGTTCCTTTTATGTGATATAGAAATCAAGAGTATTTTGCCACCTAATCTCCAATCTTTCCTTTTTTTCCTATCAGGTTTACATTACATTTGTCAATATCTTTTTTACGATTTATTAAGAAAAATTCTCTTATGTGTGTCCAATTCATTAATAAATAAAATATATGGAGATAAAAAAGTTTTTTTTTTAAGACTGAACATTTCATAATTATTTGGATTAGTCGAACTAATGTAAACATCCAAGATAAGAATAATGTAATGTTGCAACCAAAGGGGCAGGTAACT
>NC_136527.1:189304046-189326546 GCF_053919585.1 Euprymna scolopes
AATTGAAAGCCAAACTGAAATTCTAGGACCCATCAGGTATACTCACTCGCCTTTTTTTACCTGAAAAACATACTGATATATATATACATATATATACTTGTTTATTGTTATATGAACATGTTTACATCCAGCTGCTACAAACAGCCAATTTGTTTCAATCAATCAACAGATATCATCAGGCAGCGACTTGACTATTAAAATGTTCAATGAACAATCGATTATTCATTGAACATCTTAATATCACCATGTCAGGTTTTAAAGCACCGTAGGTACATAGCTGTAAAGATTGTATGGTCATAGTGACACTATCGGCCGGCCAATAGCGTGAGCGACCTACACTCATATTAAATTTCCTGAAAACGGTAGCTTGTAACATGATGTCAATATGATACGAGTCTTCATGCTGTCGCACCATCTCAACATTTAAGGCAGACATAACACGACAAGACACAATTGTAATATATATGAGAAATACTTTTTTTATTTCTATACACAAATATATTACTATATTTTACAAAAAGGATCAAGCGCAATTATTACATAAACTTTTAAAATTATTACAGTGAACTGCGTAGATAATCCTAACTAGTGTTGGCAGAAATGGGGGTGCCCCTGTCGTTTATAGGGAAGCAGAAAATATGTGCTCATCCCATGGCTGTCCGGAGCAAAAGAGGTCGAAGGAATAGGAAGTGAACTGTGGTTCTCATTTTCTTGTGAGTGCCTCCATGTGTGACAAATTAAATCCCGGCCATAGCAGGGTGGGGGTGAACTAGAACGACTAATAGTACGATTAAAAATAGTAACACAATAGACTTACTTCAAACTGTCCTTTCTGGTATCTGTTGGCCCACCCTTTAAGATGCATGCAATGAAAGTTTATATATTTTTTGCCATTTTGGAGCAATTTTTGTAGCAGAGATTCTGTCTTTTTTGTAAGACAATTGTGTCCAAAATGTTTGGCCAATTATGTCTCCAGTGTAAGTGCTCATACGTGTCACTAAATGTGAATTGTGCAGAACTAAAATAGTCATAAACTTTAGATGACAATGGTTTTTACTCAGTGTAAGTTCTCATGTTTCACTGACTTGCATATTTCAGAAGAATATCCACACATCAGTCTCATATCTGTTACTAATGCTGATTTTTAGAACAAAAATATCCACACACACTTGTTTACTTCTATGGAAAAAGCATCCTCATGCAAGATTGTTCTGACAAACCCCTGTACAGAGAGACCTTAGACACTCGAGGATACTGTCTAGTAGGCATTCAGGTTCTCTCCAATAGGCATTCAAGTTCTCTCCAGTAGGCATTCAAGTTCTCTCCCCTGTGTGATTTCTCATATGTGTCAATAAATGTGATTTTTGAGAATAAGAATATCCACACACTTCACAAGAATGTGGCTTTTCTCCAGTGTGAGTTCTCATATGTGTAACTAAATGTGATTTTTGAGAACAAGCATATCCACACACTTCACAGGAATGTGGTTTTTCTCCAGTGTGAGTTCTAATATGTGATACTAAATGTGATTTTCTAGAACAAGCATATCCACACACTTCACAAGAATGTGGCTTTTCTCCAGTGTGAGTTCTCATATGTGTCACTAATGCTGATTTTTGAGAACAAGAATATCCACACACTTCACAAGAATGTGGTTTTTCGCCAGTGTGAGTTTTCATATGTTTCACTAATGCTGATTTTTGAGAACAAGAATAGCCACACACTTCACAAGAATGTGGTTTTTCGCCAGTGTGAGTTCTCATATGTGCAACTAAATATGATTTTATAGAACAAGCATAGCCACACACTTCACAAGAATGTGTTTTCCCACTGTGTGAGTTCTCATGTGTCACTAAATCTGATTTTCTAGAACAAGCATATTTACACACTTTACAAGAATGTGGTTTTTCCCCAGTGTGAGTCCTCATATGTGTCACTAAATCTGATTTTATAGAGCAAGAATATCCACACACTTCACAAGAATGTGGCTTTTCTTTTTTGTTTTCTCCAGTGTGAGTTCTCATATGTCTCACTAAAGAATATTTTACAGAACAAGAATATCCACACACTTCACAAGAATGTGGCTTTTCACCAGTGTGAGTTCTCATATGTGTCACTAATGCTGATTTTACAGAACAAGAATATCCACACATTTCACAAGAATGTGGTTTTTCGCCAGTGTGAGTTCTCATATGTTTCACTAAAGAATATCTTTGAGAACAAGAATACCCACACACTTCACAAGTATGTGGTTTTTCGCCAGTGTGAGTTCTCATATGTATCACTACATCTGATTTTCTAGAACAAGAATATCCACACACTTCACAAGAATGTGGTTTCTCCCCAGTGTGAGTTCTCATATGTCTTATTAAAGAATATTTGTCAGAACAAGAATATCCACACACTTCACAAGAATGTGGCCTTTTCTCACTGTGTACTTGCATGTTTTACTAAACTTTATCCTGGTTCAATATTATGTATTCTGTTATGAATATTACAGAATTTCACTTCAGCATTATTTCTAAAATATTCTCCTTCACAAGAATAACATATTTTTTTACCTGTGGAAAAGCTATTTTATGGAATCGAATATTGTACAATATTGTCTTTCCAAAAGCTGCATACTTTTCTGTGATTTGTGATTATCTTGTTTATAGCTTTTCATTCATTTGAACATTAAGCACATGTACCGCATATGTGAATGTTATCTTCAAGGTGTGTGTGATTTTCTACACTATTTCCAATAATTATTTTGAATAGTAGTATTCGCATACATATATGTGTTGTCTTTTATATCAATAATTTTCTATAGTAAAACATACTGATCCATGAAAATGTAATAATATATAATGATATATATACATATTCGCATACATATATGTGTTGTCGTTCATATCAATAATTTTCTATAACAATCATCAAACAGGAACATCTGTAAACAAAAGAAATAAATGAATTATAATTTGACACAGAAAGAGTCGATACAGGTGTTTTTTTACATATACTTTAGAAAGAGTTACACCTAGAATTTTATATGATATTCATCATAGTGAAAACATAAGAAACATTTATATATATATATATATATATATATATATATATATATATATATATATATATATATAGATATAGATAGATAGATATACATATATATATATATATAGATATACATACATACATATATATATATATAGAGAGAGAGATATACACATATATATATATAGATAGATACACATATATATATATATATAGATAGATATACATATATATATATAGATATACATATATATATACATATATATATATATAGATATACATATATATATATATATATATATACATATATATATATAGAGAGAGATAGTGATATGTATATTGATACAAAGAAATCCCTTCCAATAATTCCTTTGCTATCTTTCTGTCTCTTATATAATTTAACACAGAAAGAGTCGGTGTTTTTAACGTATACTTTAGAAACAGTTACACCTAGAATTTTATACGATATTCATCATAGTTAAAAAGATAAGAAACATTGATACATATATATATATATATATAGAGAGAGAGAGATATTGATATACATATATATATATTGATATACATATATATATATATTGATATATATTGATATACATATATAGATATATATATATATAGAGAGAGAGAGAGAGATATTGATATGTATATAGAAACAAAGAAATCCCTTCCCATAATTCTCTTGCTATCTTTCTGTCTGTTTCCTGCACGACCACCATGAAGTGAAGACGCATATTCTGTCTCACCATAAATGGGGGAGATCCGCCTCCCTTTATACTAGTTAGGTTGGTTAGCTTTGAAAAGCCTATTGTCCAGTTTTTTAATTGTAAAAGTTTGTGTAATATATATTTTGTAAAATAAAATAGTTATGCTTTATATATATTACAATTGTGTCGCTTTTCTTGTGTCTGCCATGAATTCCTTCATAAATGCCTTCATTGAAACAATGAAGCGGTCTGGAAAATGAAAAAAAAAAATTCCAGTCAGAACGTCACCAAGGGTGAAGAGGTCAAGACGTTTCCTGGGAGAAAAAGGAGCAACAGAGCACATTCAACATATCAGGTATGATTTTCTTGATACAAAGACCCTTATGACTGGCCCATCTTTACGTCTCCCCGAGACCACTTTAAGACATTTAATATAACACGTCTGTCGGTCATACACCTCAGTGACCGGCTGATAGTGGTTTAAGAGTAGCATATCGGTTGCAGCTTTTTACAATCATTTTTTATAAACAAAACGTTTGTTACGTTGTTGGGAGATTAGAGTCTACATGTTGTTAACTATTCTGTACTTTCACCTAACAAATTAATAAACAAAAGATACGTTTTTTTATGTTTTGGGAGATTAGAGTTTACATGTTGTTAACTATTCTGTACTTTCATCAAAGAAATTAATAAACAAAGGATGCGGTTGTTACGTTGTTGGGAATTAGAGTCTTCATGTTAACTTTTCTGTACTTTCATCTAACAAATTAATACACAATTAAAAATTCAAAGTGAAAAATCGTTGGATTTTTTTATTGTCATCATACAACAAACGTATTCAAAAAATATTCGGTTGAATGTTAAATGCACATTTAAAATTCAAAATGAAAATTTCTTGGATATTTTTATTGTCATCATATAACAAACGTATTTAAAAATTATTTAGTTGAATGTTAAATGCAAATTTAAAAGTCAAACTAAAAATTCGTTGGATTTTTTGTTGTCATCATACAACAAACGTATTTAAAAAATTATTTGGTTGAATGTTAAAAGTCATATTTAAAATCCAAAGAAAAAATACGTTGGAATTTTTTATTGTCATCATACAACAAACATATTTTAAAAAATATTTGGTTGAATGTTAAATACAAATTTTAAATCAAAGTGCAAATTCGTTGGATTTTTTTTCATTGTCATAATACAAATTTAAAAGTCAAAGTGAAAAATAAATGTCGTGCATCACTTTTTCTGACAAATAAATTGTTAGGTGAAAGTAGAGAATAGTTAAAAACATGTGGGTTTTAATCCTACCTTCGTAAAATCAAAACAAAAATCGATACAAGGAATTCCCTCTCCCTTTACCTGCCATAACACTTTGGAACTGCGAACGATTACATGTCTCTTTTACTGAAATTTATGTTAAATTTATATAACAAAGTCTTAAATATTTATAATTTTTTTTTTTTTCTATTTTTCGGGATATTCTTTTATGGCTTTTCAGACGCAATTGGAGGGGGATATTCAATTATAGAACTTGTATAGTTTTTTAATAGGTGCTTATGCAGTTTAATTAACCATTTTAACATAAGTAACACGCCGACATTAACCGATCAGAAGTACTGTTTAATATTTTACAAAAATTCTGTTTACATTTGGTGGGAGGTGGTGAAGGGGGGGCATGGCCGCCACAACATCCCCGCCTCCCACTAAATGTAAACAGAATTTTTGTAAAATATTTAAGTTCTGCTGCTCAAACCAGTTAATTAAACTGCATAAGTACTTGTTAAAAAAGTATACAAGTTCTATAATTGAATATCCCCCTCCAAAAAAGAACGAAAAACAAACCGGCAGTCTCCCCCCCATAAAAAAAGGTGACCATGAAGTAAGTGCATTTCTTCATAGCTTAGAAACTACTTGTTTCCTGGAATTTTAAAAGTTAGTGGTAATTTTAAAGGATTTTCCGAGGGTGGAAAGAAAGCCCCCCCCCCCGTAAAAAAACTCGTGGCCACAAAGTGGGTGCTCATTTTACGTTAGATTAATATAGAAAAGTGATCCCCTACATTTTTAAAACCAACATTTCTTTATATCTTGGAATCTATTCGTTTGCCATCATTTTAAACATTAATTTCGTTTTCAGTGACCCCGAAAACCTATATGAGTGGTAATTTTAAATGAATTTTCGAGGGTGGAGTAATTCTTCATATTTACTGGAAGATTTTTTTTATTTTTTAATCGGAGATTCGGTACTTGTACAGTTCAACCAAGACATTAAAAAAATGAAAATATCGAAAAAAATGTTTAAATTGTATGGATCCGTTATGGATCGAAGTTCTCAAAATAAATAAATAAATAAACAAAAAACAAAAAAACAAAAAAAATAAATAAATAAATAAATAAACAAACAAAAAAACAAATAAATGAAAAAACAAAAAAAAATTAAAAAAAACAAACAAAAACAAACAAAAAAAACAAATAAATAAAAAAAAATAAATAAATAAAAAAATAAATAAATAAAAAATTAACTTAATTTCATCAAGCAATGTTTTTATTATATATATATATATATATATGTATATATATATATATATATATATATATATATATATATATATATATATATATATATATATATATATTATTTTTTTACAGGGGGAAAAACCAATTTGTTATGATACCGACTAAACGGTTCGATGTTTAGGAAGAAAAGCTAGTAGTAAAAATGGGGTGGGGGATGTCAGTGCTTTAACTAGAGTTATCTCCCCGTGGCGTGTTCAATAAATTTCACAATGGCTGACTTCAACGCGCTCTCATAAAAACGTGTTTTTTCCGCTGTAAAAAAAATAAAAATAAAACTACTCGATCAAATTAAGTGAAATTTTTTTTGTCGGAGATCTTCAGTCCAAAACGGATACGTACAGTATAACCTTCTTTTCAATATTTTAATTTTTTAATGTCTGATTAAACTGTACAAGTACCGGAGATTCATATATTTTCATTCAAGTTTGTTATAAAGCGTGGCGGAATCAACATTTTTATTGGATTGCAAAAAAAATATACCATTTTTAATTTTTAAGATTTTGTGTAAAAATGTCCGAATTGTTTTCCTATAAAGTTTAGATTATATTTATGAATTATTATTACCTTTTGGGGTATTTCTATTGTAAATTTATATTTTGTATTCATTAAAAAAAAAAAAAAAATTCTGAGGTGCAAAAAATAAACTGCTTTTCTGTTTCAGATTATTTCTAAAAGTTATTCAAACGGATGTTTTAAAGTCGTAAAAATAGCTTACCTTTTATATTGGATTGCAATAAAAAATAAATTATTTTAATATTTAAAAGTATTTGTAAGTTGTTAAATGATATTAAAAAAAAAAAAGAAACTTACCTTTCATTCGGGGAATTAAATACGAGAAAATTGTCGTTTTTTTTTCTATTGTGTTCAAAACAGAAACTTTGTTTGTTATGATTTCTTTAGTAAATTGATACAATTTTTGTTTTGTCTGTCCAATTCATTAAGAAATAAAATATATGAAAATATAAAAGAATCAAAATTAAAAGAGGAAAACACGATTTAAACGTGAAATTATTTAAAGAGAATATCAACTGCTTAAGAACAAAGAACTTAAGGTCATCATAACACGGTGAAATCACTATTTCGTTCCTCGTGTAAAAATGTCCGAATTGTTTTCCTATAAAGTTTAGATTACATTTGTTATTCTTAAACCTTTTATCGAGTATTTCTATTGTAAATTTATATTTCGTATTCAATTCATTAAAAAAAAAAATATGAAGCTTAAAAATCAGGTTTCTTTCTTTAGATAAAATATTTCATTATTATTTGGATTAGTCGAATTACTGTTTACGTCCAAAAGGAGAACAGTATTCCGAATAATAATCCAAATAATGTTCATATTAAAAATTGTAAAACTAAATATTTCACATAAACAAATCCAATAAGAGGAAGGAATTGCACAAACAGTGAAGTCAGTCAAATGACAAAAATAGATTTGGTCCAAGAAATTAAACTATGACGTCATGATTACGTAATGTGATTTGCAACTTATTGTTATCAAACTTGATTCGGTTAAACTTACGATGACCTTCACTTCACTCATTATCCCAGACTTAAACCTAAAACTTATTAGTCTGCCGGTTTTACATAAAATAGGCATTAAACGAACAACGATGAAAGTGTAGCACCTGTTTTAATTTTTTGTTCATTCCATTCATGTTTTGCGTTATCATCATTGTAGCTAGTTCAAGAGAGGCTTTATTTGTCATGGGTTGTGTCCTCCTCCCATGCATTAACACCTTCTTTGATAGAGAAGTAGTTTAATGTTGTAAAATGATGCACCGGATCCCGTTTAAGATTATTTTTAACATATTGAAGGGAAGTTTTTGGAAAGTGTAAAAATATAATTTAAAAAAACACTTACCTTAATTCCAATAATTCAATACGAAAAATAAATCGAAATGAATTCGTTTTTCTTTTGTGTTCAAAACAGAAATGTTCATTTGTTTGTTAGGATTTCTATAGTAAATTGATACGATTTTGTTTTCTGAGCTCAATTTTTTAAGAAATAAAATATATGAATATATAATATAATCAAAATTAAAAGTTGAAATACACGATTTAAACGTGAATTTAAAGCGAAAATCAACTGCTAAGGAAGACAGAATTTAGGTCACCGTAACACGGTGCAATCATTATTTTGTTCCTCGTGTAAAAATGTCCGTTCATTAGTTAAGTCTGTCGAATTGTTTTTCTATCAAAGGTAGAATATATTTGTCAATGCTTAAGACTTGTTACGATTTCTTATGTAAATTTCACTTTTGTGTGTGCAATTTGTTAAAAAAAAAAATACGTGAAGATATAGAAAGCAGTTTTTTTGTTTCTATGAAGACAAAACAAATCATTATTATTAGTCGAACAATTGTTAACATAATTATTTAAATTGACATTCAACATGAGAACAGCAGCCGAATAATTCATATAAGCGAAGTCAGTCAAATGATGTTTTACTACTTTTTCACCCCATTTTGGTTGTTTTTGTTTTACGGCATATCACCCCTTTTTCAGGTTATCTAATGCCGAGGAACGATTTTTAATGGATTATATATTTTTTTTTTTTTTAAGTCGGATTCTATTTAACCCATAGTTGGGACTCTAACACGTATTAGCACTCCGGGTCAGAGTGGACCTGGAGCAATGGCAATTAAAGGGTGGCTCCACACTCCACAAGGCCCGCAAGGTGGGGCCTCATCATCAGATATAGTTTTAGGTAATATCCAGGACCGTTGGATAAAGGGTTCTTTTTTAAATTTTTTACAAAGGCCATTTTTTTTTTTTAAATATAAGAGTATGGTGTGGGGATTGTTTTTATCAAATAACTCTTTAATATTGTTTTCTTTGTAGAATCGATTTCTTACTGTTACAAAATCAGTACATTCAATTAATGTGTGTTTGATTGTGAGTGGTGTTTGACAAGGTATACAGATGGGTTGGCTTTCTTTTTTTATGAGATATGAGTGGGTTAAGTGACTATTGTCATATTATGAGTTATGTCCCCTTCAGTCAATGCTTTAATATAAAACAATACAAGAGATGCGTCCCTTGTGGTTGGTAAAAATATATACATGGACTTGCTCCATGGCTTATCACGCTTAAATGTATCTTGTCTTCTGATGTCTTTTTTAATAAGGTTCATCCCATATCATATAATGAAACAAACATAATCGGACATGGTAGCAGCTACGGGGATTTTCTTTAAAAAAAACAGAAAATAAATCCATCCACAACTAGAATTAACGCAAAAGAAAACATCAGTCTTCGTGTTGCGCGTAAACGCACGTGGTGACGACGACAAGCGCCATCTTAAAAAAAAAAAACGATGCACAATTTTAGCTCACCAATTTCATTCAGTCATGTCATTGTTTTCTTTTCTTTGTATTTTTTTTATTTATTTTAAAAAAGGGGTTTTAGTATAATAATAATATAAAAAAAACAATAATTAAATTAAAGTAAAATGAGTTCTAATGCAAGCGAATGCGTTATGCACTGGGAGTCTGAGAATCTATTTGAAGCGTTCAGATTCTTCAAGCAACGGTGCGCATTATATTTCTCAGTACAAAACATTCCCGTCGAGAAGCAGGTCGACCACATTCTACTGCTTTCTGGTGAGGAAGGGTTACGGCGATATAACGCCTGGACATTTGACGATGATGCTGACCGGACGAACCCGAAGGCAATTTAGCATAAATTTGAGAAGCACTAGAGCCCCAAACCAATTTTCGTATTGCACGTTTCTATCTGCGTGAATATAAACAGAAGAATACGGAGAGCATCGACGACTTCATGGCGAGATATAAACTACAGGCAAAAAAATGCAGGTTTAGGGATAACCAAGAGACTGAAGAACGTCTTATTGAACAAATGATTACCGGCACCAGACACCCGGAGTTACAAAAACTTCTGCTTTTGAAAGGCATGGGGCTTACACTCCAAGAGGCCTTAAATAGTGGTAGAACGCACGAAGCGTCCCTTAACCACATGCGGCAAATGGATGAAATTCGAGGTGATTGTCAGGAAATTAGTGCATTAAAAACAAGCTAATGTCGACGTTGTGGAAATAAACATGAAAAAGAAAAATGTCCAGCCTGGGGCACCACATGCTCAGCGTGTGGCAAAAAAAACACTGGGCGAAAGTCTGCACTAACAAAAAGGAGGGCACAAGAAAATACAGCCAAACAAAAACGACGAACAGCCAAAAGCAGCCGCAAGAAAACAGATACAGAAAGCGGAACAGTAAAATCTGCTCAGTAAAATCTGAGCCCAAGGAGATGTATAGAGAATTTGAGCAGTTAAACTTTAATGCGATTCATCAGCCAAAAGACGAGCGTACTGAAATAATAACGGAACTTAAAATAAAGCTTCCCAATAGACCAGGCACTCGTATACTCAAAGCAAAGGTGGACACAGGTGCAGAAGGGAATACGCTTCCTCTACGAACTTTTCGAAACATGTTTCCCAACAGAGTTTATGACCTAGGACAACCCATTCCAGGCTCCACAAAGAAAGAGCACACGATTCTGATAGCATACAACGGCTCAAACATAATACAGCATGGATCGATCTACATACAATGCGGACACAAAGACAAGTTGAAAACTTTAAAATTCTTTGTTGTCACAACAGAAGGGCCTACAATCATAGGATTACCTTCTCTCAGAGACTTGGAGCTGATAAGCCTCCACTGCACCATTCAACAAAAGAAAGATCCGATTAACTCCGTCATCGAATTAAAAAATGCAGATGCAAGTCAGTTCGATCGCATATGACATTTTAAAAGTGACTACCACATCGTCCTAAAATCTGATCATCCCACAAAACACTGAACACTCATCCTGGAACTCAGAAAGTATCCAGATCCGGTCGTATAATAAGCCCACTCAAAAATTTTTCTTATGATGAGAACAGCCCTTAGTTGGACTCTCACACTATTGTACTAGTGTCAACGTTCCTTCCTTATGTAATTTTTATTCTTTTTGTTTTATTTTTTTTTTGGAAAAGAGGGATGTCATATTATGAGTTATGCCCCCTTCGGTCAACTCTTTAAAATAAAACAATACAAGAGTTGCGTCCCTTGTGGTTAGTAAAAATAAATACATGGACTTGCTCCATGGCTTACCACGCTTAAATATTTCTTGTCTTCTGGTGTCTTTTTTAATAAGGCTCATCCTGTATCATATAATGAAACAAACATAATCGGACACCTACTATACACACATAAACACACACACACACACACACACGCGCACGCGCGTGCGCGCGCGTATGTGTGTATGTGTGTGTGTATAGTAGGTGTCCGATTATGTGTGTGTGTGGGTGTACATAAAACTGTGTGTGGCGTACTGAGAAAAATATTTTTTCTCAAAAATAAAAGTGAATAAAATTTATTTTTACAAAAATCTGTATACATGATTCTAGTGTATAAAATAATTACACATAAAAATTTGGTTATTTTTAATTTGTTTCTGAAAGATCGATAGCAAATTAGCAGAATAAATAATTGGTGTTTTTTTTTCGTAATTACATTCAAATTGATAAACTAAACCTGTTTTCCTTCTGTCGGTACAAATACAACTTTCAAAAGTATATTTTATATCATTTACATTAATTATAAGCGTTGTTTGCCTAAAATAACTGTTATAGTAAAGCCAGGAACTATGCTATATTATCGATTACCTCGACGACAACGACGACGCAAATTATTTTATGAGATTAATATATGAAAAAAAAATATATAGCGTCTATTGGCATTTTTTTTAAATGACTGCTCATGTAAGAGAAAATAACTCTTTAGATCATAATTTTTATTTTATTTTTGTTTCATCCGTGCTTTGATATGATTAATGGGTGCTTGTACACTTTAATCAAGACATCAAAAAATAAAAATATTGAAAAAATATATTGTATGTACTCGTTATGGATTAAAGTTTTCATGAAAAAAGAAATCACTTGATTTGGTCCAGCAGTTATTTTTTATTTTTATTTATTTTTTTGTTTTACCAAGGAAAATCAAATTTTAATGAGATCGATCAGAACGGCCATCTTTTTTTTTTCGCTTAGGAGAAAGGAACGCCAGGAGAAGATAACTCCAATCATCGCTTAGTTTGTCAAATTTTGACGAGATTATTTTGTTTTGAAACATGAGCAGAAAAAATGCATAGATATATATTTTTCACTTATTTTACAGAATTTCTGTGTTTTTTTAAATCATTTTTTCATTTTGTCATTTGTATAAAGCCACCCCTCCTCGTATCCCTAAATGGCCAAATGGCGGTGATAGATCGATTACAATAAAAGTTGATTTCCTCTATAAAAATAGTACTTGATCAAATTAAGTTACTTTTTTTCAGAAAACTTCATTCCATAACGGATACGTACAATATAATTTTAGTTCCGTTAAGAATTGAGTTATTTTGTGAAAATGTTGGTAAGTTTAAATGATAGTAAATTATTTGTTATGAATTGTTGTTATTAGTGAATGAAATGTTGTGATATACTAATATTGGTGAGAATTATGTGGAGGTATTTTAGTTTTTTTATTGGTGTTTGTCGGTGGTTAGTATAGAAGTGTGATATAAAAACAGTGGTGCCCGTATATAAAAATATACTTACCTGATGTAGGGGTAACGGTGATCATTAAGGTCGTTCCCCCAGAGCGAGGCCCATCCATTGCACTGCGCTTGGGTTGACCTTTGCGATCGTCCCAAATGTGGATGACTCGGACATGCTATTTCTAAGTGTGGGGTCTGCGTTCGCGCTCACCCCGATAATACAATCAAAATCAGAAATCCTTCCCTACTTCTTCCAAGTACCTCTCACTCGTAGGTTTGTACTCCCTCCGCTTAATCTCTGTAATACCAAGAAATACGCCATTTCTCTCGACCAGTTTATTATCCACTTCAATTCCAACGTTCTGATTATATCTAATTTGCATGTAAATGTAATCAACGTTTAATCGTGAGGAATTCGTCTAGCTGTCGCCTACAGCTACTGAAAGTGTCTTCTTTCGATACGCAGTGTGGACATAAGCCCTGTTACAAAATTTCTGAACTATTTATTATGATAATATTAAAATAAATTTACTATTTAATTGTCATTATATGATAATGTAATGTATGATTTCTAATTTTTTTTTAGAAACAAAAGATGTTAATTTTTAAACAATGTCTGTTGAATTGGAGAGAAGATTAACCATAGAGCAACATGAGAATGACGCACAAGAAATATTCAAGTTGGGAAAACAAAACTTAAAATCAACAAAATGTTTATAAAAAGGACGATTACTAATTACCTGTAAACTTCATTGATCAAAGATAAACAATGTCCCCACACCTTAAGAACACCTAAACTTATCAAAAATGTTAGGGCAAAATCAGACGAAATCCAAAAAGATGCATGTGACAAATGGCGAACAAAGCACAAACATCACCAAGGACGATGTGAAGGATATGTCGAAGTGACCTTTTAATGTCATCTTATAAGCTCCAAAAGCGACAGTTCTCTCTGCAGCCACAATTGCAAAGAAACTCATCAGAAATCGACTCTTGTTAAACCTTATTATCAGACAAGGCACGCTCAATACCATCATCTTCACAGATGAAAAGTTATTCTCACTTCAACATCCCACAAGCATCAAAATGAAAAAGTCCTTGGTGTTTGTTGGTGGTGATAATGCAGAAGAGATTTTCAAAATGAAGAAATCATCATCAGTGATGGTCTGAGCAGTCATTTCTGAAAGAGGGGAATCTCCATCATTTTTTTAAAATGCCAATAGACTATTTTTTCTTGTTCTTAACAAAGAACGTTACATTGAGGACATTTTTCAATGTGCATTAACCCGATGGTATAATTCTGTATTTGCTGATTGCAAGATGGTGCGAAACCGCTCAAGTAACACAGACAACTTTAGTCCTGGATCGGCAAACAAGAATGCCCTTCCTCATCACGTGATCTTGACGTTCTTGATTATTCTTTGTGGTCAATCATGGAGAGTGAATCCTTCTTTACTTCTTGTAACAATATTAAAGTTCTTAAAATAAAATTGAACAAATGCTGAGAGAAAATGACATTAGATGTTATTCATGCTGGTATAGATAATTTCACCTAAAAGATTTTACCCCTATTTTTCTCAATATATCTTTTCCTACTACCCTCTCTCTCTCATATATATATATATATATATATATATATATATACACACCCCATAGTCGTTAGTCATATTGCTCTGTCTAAACATTAAGCACTCTTTGGTTGACACATCTTGGTTTTGTTTAAACAATACTACTAATAATATAATATAATATAATATATATATATATATATATATCCCTTCTCTCTCCCTCTCTCTCTCTCTCTCCCTCTATCCTTACTCTCTACCGCGCTCCATCTGTTGCTTTCTTTTTTTTTTTCGAAATATCTGTCTTCCTCTGTTGCTTTCTATTGCTCCATCACATTCGCGTTCACCCCTTCTTTAATTTCTCCTTTCTCTCTCCCTCATTTACCTAATATATCTTTTTTCATTCTATCTTTATCCTTTCTCTTTCTCCCTCTCTTTTCTAATTCTGCTTCTCTCCTAATCTCATTCTCTCTTCCTCGAAACTACTCTTCCTTCCACTCACTCCCAAATCCCTCATTTATTCTAATTCTCTTACAACTATTCTCCATTCCACCCATTTCTCAACCCCTCGTTTTTTTTTGTTCGATTTTTTTCATCCGCATTCGTTTATTTCTTCCTTTGTCATCCACCTCTCATCATGTGGTAATCACAAAGTGGGTGCTCATTTTACGTTACATTATTATAGAAAAGTGATCCCCCACTTTTTTTTAAAACTAATATTTCTGCATATCTTGGAAACAACTCATTTGCCGTAATTTCAAACGTCATTTTCCTTTTTATCCCCCGAAAACCTAATTAATTGGTAATTATAAAGGAATTTTCAAGGGTGATTATTCATATTTACCCTAGTTTTCTTTGCTCATTTAAACTATAAGTACGCCCATATAATTCATAAGTTGTTTTTCTTTTAAACTTCTGCCCCAGAATACATAATTTCCCTTATTTTCAACGCCGAGTCCCGGGAGAAGGTGGGTATGGGGTTAGAGAAAAATAATTAAAACGAATGTCCTCATTTACTTGCATACCCACGAGGACAGAGTTAGTCAGACACAAGGTCAATTTTCCATAAGTCAAAATGCATCATCCCATATATTATCTGCTTCTTTTTTTGTTTATAAAATTGCCCAGGATTTATTGTAATTATACCATAGCAAATGTATTTAATTGCCTGCGAAACAGATTTTCTTTATAATTTATTTAATATAAAATATCATTTTTTTTTACCATACTTGATATCATTAGGCACTACCAAAATTCACCACGATGTAACTTTATTATAAATTAATATTATTAATATAACTTTTGTACCATTTAAAAGAAGAAAGACAAAATAAACTAATAATAAATAATTAGAAATTTTTTTTTTCATCGTACGAAAATAATGAAATTGCGAGACGAAAATCGTGTTTACATAATTGGCGCTTTAAAATAACGTTCCCGTGTAGTAAGCATTTTGAACGTGAAACCATACCCGTCTTTAAATAAATCTAGCAACAATCAACTGATGGTCAAATTTTCGTGAAATTTTCGATACTTATCCATTTTAGAATGAAATTACATATAAAATGCAGTTTCCGTAAGATATATGAGGGAAAATGCTTTTTTTAGTGCGTGCCCCCCTATATTTATTTTTTTTTCGAAATTTGAACAAAATATATTTAAATCTATCGAAATTTCTATTTTTTATGAATCATAAGAGTTCAAATAAGTAAAACGTATTTATTTTTTAAACATTTAAATACACATATTGAACAAAAAATTATCTTGAAGTTTCAATTAAAAAAATTATATAAATTTAATATTATGTTTGTTTTTTTTTTAAATAGGGGGTTTTCGAGTTAATATATACCATAATATCAGTTATAATATATATAATATAAGTTGAATTGCCAAGAAAAAGAAACTTCTTAAAAATTAATTATTTTTTAAAAGATTAAAACGATTAAAATTCCATTATTTCAAAATGTTTCGTTACAACATATATTTTTAATTATGCTTAAATATATATTTTTTAAATATTAAGTTTTAATGTAAACATGACTCTTGTCAGCTATTTTATCGCCAGATTAAAAAAAAATTAAAAAATATTATTGCACAAATATTAAGCATTTTATAGCCCCCCCTCTCATATTTTCTAGTCTCTTTTTACCGTAGAAAATATGGAACCCGTAAGTAACCAAATGAACATTCCGTAAAACCGTATTTCATATTTGATATACAAATGTTTATACTATTATTAATCGTTAAACTGTGTAAATCGTAAAACTAACAAAATTATAACAAAGATTAATTATTAATTGCAGGTTGAAGAAGATAAACAAAGGTTTGAAAAAATCATTAAGTAGCTTCTGCTTTCCCATAGTTCGTATAGTTAACACAAATCTGACGTCACGGAAACATGAGGTCCAATCTTCACAGTCGTTTGGCAGTCCCTAATTCGCTATTATCATGAAACAGTATTTTTTTTTAATTTACGGACCAATCACATTCACCCTTGAATTGTCGACTTTTACCAGTTTTCGGTACGCTGAGAACGAATATCGCATTTATTTATTGCGCAAACGAGTACTTATTCATATTTGAAGACATTCTTTATCCAACGTAATCACTACAATTTGGCAAGCAAGATGGCCGCCCGTCGTGCATTTAGGTAAAACACACCAAAAAGTGTCAAAAAAATTACAACACCCCCTCCTTTCACTTTCTTAATTTCATCAATTTGGATATATCACACACTTTTCATAATTGGACAAATTATTTTATCATTAAATTATATATATTATTTTCGTTTTTTGACACGATTCATTTTTTTTCATGTATGTTTTAAAGCATGGTTGAATCAATATTGTTTATTGTATTGCAATAAAAATAAAATTATTGTAATGTCTAAAAGTTGATTTATTTTCTAAGTTTAATGGGATTTATTTCATACGTAAAAAAATACTTACCGTTCACTCCAGGAATTCAATACAAAATGAAAAAAATATCGGGATGAATTCGTGTTTTCTTTTGTGTTAAAAACAGAAAAAAATCGTTTTGTTTGTTTTGACTTCTTTCGTAAATTGATACAACTTTTGTTTCGTGTGTATTAAATTCATTAAGAAATAAAATATATGAAAATATAAAAGAATCACAATTAAAATATGAAAACCACGATTTAAACCTGCAGTTAATTAAAGAAAAAATCAACAATGAATTTAGATCAACGCAACACGGTGTAATCGTTATTTCGTCCCTTTTGTGTGTCGAATTCATTAAAAACTAAAATATATGAAAATATGAAATTAAACATATTATTTAAGACTGAACATTTCATTATTATTTGATTGGTCGAGGCTGAAAACAGTAATCAGAATAATCAAAATAATAAAAATAATCTTCATACAAAAATGTGGTTAAACCAGTAATTAGAATAATCAAAATAAATATATAAAAATGTGGTTAAATACGTTTGGATCAAGAAAATCCGGAGGATTTGAATTTCACTGACCCATAGATCAGGCATTTTAAAAAGTGCACAAAAAACAAGAACACCGCCCGCCCGACCGATGTATAGGAAAAATTACTTCTTTAAAAAAAGATTTTCTTCGGAATTTACAAATAGGTGTTTTAATAATTTGTTTGTTTTATTTCCGAAATATATCGTTTTCAGTTAATGGAAAAACATATTAAAAAAAAAACTAAAAAAATATTTATTTGTGAAATAATTTTTTATTCATTGAAAAAATATCTTAAAAAATTATTGAAAAAAACAAGATTTTTTTTGTGAAATATTTTTTTCATTCATTGAAAAATATCTTTAAAAGTCAAAAAAGAAATGGATTCCTTTGTAAAACATTTTTTTACTTCATTGAAAACATATTTTTAAAAAAGTCATTGAAAAAAGAATTTATTTGTAAAACATTTTCTTTTAGTTCATTGAAAAAATATCTTTAAAAAAATGGCAGCGTTTTAATAGATGATCAGTGTTCGTTTATTTGGTGTTATAACCGAATGTCGGAATTGTAGAATGAATAGTTCTCATCCAATCAGCGGCGACGGATATTTAACAGGTAGACATCATTTTTGTCCGATTAAAGAGGTAGGATTATGCGTACGTTTTAGAAATGTGCAGTAAGTTAATGACGGTTAATACCCAGGAAAAGCATGTAAAAGTATAAAAGTACTTGGTGTAAAATGGTGTCGTAAAAGTAGTCGGTAAAGTGAGGGTGAAATTTTATCTACTTACTCTTTAAATTAGAACGATGATGATCATGGCACTCCTCGGACTAAATGTAATTTTTTAATATAACGAAATAATGTGTATGTAATTGCAGTCGTTAGTTAAATTGTGAAGGGGTCCTGTCAAAAGTCACCAAGGTAACGTAATGGCTAAGGACGTAAACATAGTAAGTTTTTATGTGCCATCTCTTGTTGTCCAGAGGGGGAATTGAGTCTCTTATTATATACAAGAAGATAATGAGCTGCAGGTTATGTTCTCCAGCAGTCTTAGCCCTGTAAGAGGCGATAAATTGTTTTATCTGCAACATTTTTTCTGCAAAAAATCGGTCGATTTTAGAGCTTCCGTTTTCAACATGTCTTGTTTTGTGCTCAGGACGCCCGTTGTTATTGCAATTGAGAGACTCCTAATTTAGAGTTATGAAGTTTAAGATATCTGGTTAATCTCCTGACACAGGGTGTTGTATGTTACAATGTTGAATAGCAGCAGTAACTCTTTATTTCGGTCGTTGTAATTCTCGTAGTTTGACATTTGACAAATGAGCTCTTCTCTACATTTCCATACTCTGCACTTATTGACCATCTGCTTCCGCATTTCTAAGGTTATTGTCCAGTAGGTTTGCCATTGATAATAACGAGAAAGAACCAGTGAGTGACGGTGTGATAATAACGAAAAAGATAAAGTGAGTCTTTGCCATTATTTGATAAGTCGAAGCTGAAACCAGTAATCAAAATAATCAAAATAAATATATAAAAATGTGGTTAAATACGTTTGCATTAAGAAAATCCGAAAGATTTGTATTTCACTGACCCATAGATCAGGCATTTCCAAAGTGCACAAAAAGCAAGAACACCGATGAGAAATTAAAAAAAATGTCTTAGGAATTCAAAAATAAATGCTTTAATAATTTTATTCTTTTATTTCCGAAATATATCGGTTTTAGTTAATTGAAAAATACCTTTAAAAAAATGCAAAAAAGATTTATTTGTGAAATAATTTCTTTATTCATTGAAAAAATATCTTTAAAAAAAATCATTGAAAAAAAAAGGATTATTTTTGTAAAATGATTTTTTATTCATTGAAAAAATATCTTTAAAAGTCAATAAAGAAATGGATTTATTAGTGAACAATTTGTTTTTACTTCACTGAAAAAATATTTTTTAAAAAGTCATTGAAAAAAGGATTTATTTGTAAAACATTTTCTTTTAGTTCATTGAAAAAATATCTTTAAAAAATGGTAGCGTTTTAATAGTTGATAAGTGTTCGTATATTTGGTGGTATAACCGAATGTCAGAATTGTAGAATGAATATTTCTCATCCAATCAGTGGCGACGGATATTTAACAGGGAGAAATCATTATTTTGTCGGATTAAAGAGGTAAGATTATGTGTACATGTAAGTGAGGGTGAAATTTTATCTACTTCCTTTTAAATTAGAACGATGATGATCATGGCGCTCCTCGGACTAAATGTAATTTTTTAATATAAAGAAATAATGTGTATGTAATTGCAGTCGTTAGTTACATTGTGAAGGGGTCCTGTCAAAGGTAACGTAATGGCTAAGGACGTAAACATAATAATTTTTTATGTGCCATTTTTTGTTGTCCAGAGGTTGAAATTGTGTCTCTTATTATATACAAGAAGATAATGAGCCTGCAGGTTATGTTCTCCAGCAGTCACAGCACTGTAAAAGGCGATAAATTGTTTTATCTAAAACAATATTTCTGCAACAAATCGGTCTATTCTAGAGCTTCCGTTTTCAATATGTGGTTTTGTGCTAGGGTGGCCGTTGTTATTGCAATTGAGGGAGTCATAATTTAAAGTTATGAAGCTTAAGATATCTGGTTAATCTCCAGACACAGGGTGTTGTATGTTACAATGTTGAATAGCAGCAGTAACTCTTTATTTCGGTCGTTGTAATTCTCGTAGTTTGACATTTGACAAATGAGCTCTTCTCTACATTTCCATACTCTGCACTTATTGACCATCTGCTTCCGCATTTCTAAGGTTATTGTCCAGTAGGTTTGCCATTGATAGTAACGAGAAAGAACCAGTGAGTGACGGTGTGATAATAACGAAAAAGATAAAGTGAGTCTTTGCCATTGATGGAAACGAGTGACGGTTTGAGTTTTACGTTATTAGCTGTTGATGATAAGTGACGTATAGGGGAGTCAATTCACAAATAATATCATGGTTGTATGTGATGAGATGCCATGGTTAAAACTGTTCAAATGAATCAACAAATGAATCAACAAATGAATGGTAGTGTAGTTTAAGATGTGTTTCTGATGCATTGTTGAATGAAGCCAATTGTGATTCTCTTTTTTAATTATGAGAGCTGATATTTGTGTTTTAATTGAAAACAAAGAGACTTTCGTCGCCGACAGTTTATTTTGGGGTCGAACAAGTGAATTATTTTTCTTTGCAGTGACATCGCTTTCTTTTCTTTAATTTCTCAGCCAGGATTTTATTTTATTTGCTACAAATTTGATTAGTGATAGCAAAAAACTTGCTTTTGGTAAAAAATCCATGGGTTTTATGAGTTCTTAATTCTCTATTCTTTGTTGCTACAAATGATGGAAACACATGGATCTGCATAGATTTTATCAAGACTTTATATCTGAAACGCATTTCTGTCTTTTATCTTGGGTGCAGCATTTGTTTGTATTTTTTCATATTATGTTTTATATATGATTATCTGATGATGTTTTTTATTAATAGCTCATTTTATAATGAGAAATATCTACATTGCAGGCTCCCACAATAACCTATAAAGAGGGCCTGAAGACATCCAAGGACAATGTTAAGTTAGCATTTAAGTTATTTCTAGTAAGCATTTATTTGTTTTTGATTAATAGCTGATCTTACAAGATTATCAAGCGCGAGTTCTGAAATGTGTAGGAATATTTTGTTTACGAGAACTTTAATATTAACATTGTTCACATGAATCTAACTTTCACATTTTATGGTGTCCCATATGTTTTGTTAGACCTCGTTTAGTAAAACATGAATATACACATTTTTTACAAGAATATGGGTTTCCCCTTATGTGTAATTTCATGTGATATGTTAGGTGTTGTTTCTGTGTACATGAATAATCACATAGTCTACAAGAATATGGTTTTTCTCCAGTGTGAATTATCATATGTTTATCTAGATTTGATTTATCTGAAAATGAATAATCACATATTTCACAAGAATATGGCTTTTCTCCAGTGTGAGTTCTTACGTGTCTCACTAGATTTGATTGAGTTGAAAATGAATATTGACATTGTCCACAAGAATATGGTCTTTCTCCAGTGTGAGTTCTTACGTGTATCTCTAGTGTTGATGGAGTTAAACATGAATATGTACATTGTTTACAAGAATATGGCTTTTCTCCAGTGTTAGTTCTGATATGCTTCGCTAGATTTGGTTTCTCAGGACGGTAATATTTCAATTGTTCCCAAGAATATGGCTTTTCTCCAGTGTGTGTACTCATATGCCTCGCTGGATTTGGTTTCTCAGAACGTGAATATTTCCATTGTTCCCAAGGAGATGGCTTTTCCTCAGTGTGAGTACTCGTATGGATCGGTAGATTTGGTTTCTCAGAACAGGCATATTTCCCTTGTTCCCAAGAATACGACTTTTCTTCAGTGTGAGTACTCATATGCATCGGTTGATTTGAATGATCAGAACGTGGATATGTACATTGTTCCCGGGAATATGACTTTTCTTCAGTCTGAGTACTCATATGCATCGGTTGATTTGGTTTCTGTGAACTTGAATATTGGTATTGTTCACGAGAATATGGCTTTTTTCTAGCGTAAGTATTCATATGCATTACTAGATTTGGTTTCTCAGAACGTGAAT
>NC_136527.1:189331546-189396546 GCF_053919585.1 Euprymna scolopes
ATTGTAGAAATCATAATATATATATATATATATATATATTGTAGAAATCATAATATATATATATTGTAGAAATCATAATATATATATATTGTAGAAATCATAATATATATATATTGTAGAAATCATAATATATATATATATTGTAGAAATCATAATATATATATATATATTGTAGAAATCATAATATATATATTGTAGAAATCATAATATATATATATATATTGTAGAAATCATAATATATATATATATATATTGTAGAAATCATAATATATATATATTGTAGAAATCATAATATATATATATATATATATATATATTGTAGAAATAATATATATATATATATTGTAGAAATAATATATATATATATATTGTAGAAATAATATATATATATATATTGTAGAAATAATATATATATATATTGTAGAAATAATATATATATATATATATATTGTAGAAATAATATATATATATATATTGTAGAAATAATATATATATTGTAGAAATAATATATATATTGTAGAAATAATATATATATATATTGTATAAATCATAATATATATATATTGTATAAATCATAATATATATATGGTAGAAATCATAATATATATATTATAGGAATCATAATATATATATTATAGGAATCATAATATATATATTATAGGAATCATAATATATATATTATAGGAATCATAATATATATATTATAGGAATCATAATATATATATTATAGGAATCATAATATATATATATATATATATATTGTAGGAATTATAATATATAGATATATTGTAGGAATCATAATATATATATATATATATTGTAGGAATCATAATATATGTATATATATATTGTAGGAATCATAATATATATATATATATATTGTAGGAATCATAATATATATATATATATATATATTGTAGGAATCATTATATATATATATATATATTGTAGGAATCATTATATATATATATATATTGTAGGAATCATTATATATATATATATATATATATATATTGTAGGAATCATTATATATATATATATATATATATATATATTGTAGGAATCAGAATATATTGTAAAAATCATAATATCTTTATATATTGTAGAAATCATAATATATAAATTGTAGAAATCATAATATATATTTATTAATCATTGTATAAAAACAATATTAAACATAATTATGAAGCACATTATATATATTTATTTATTTGGGAGTAAACAGTTACATGTGGTCGCTACAAACAGCTATCTGTTCGGGTCATTGAGACTTCCTCGGACCACACTAACCCATAGACGCTACAAAGGAAAAGAAATATATATATATATATATATATATATCTATGAGAAATTAAAATGAAATTGTAATTAGAAAGATAATGTTATTATTATTACTTTAATAGAAAATAAGGTAAAATAAGATAGAAAAACAGGGACTTTCTATATATATATATATATATATATATATATATATATATTAAGTTTAAATTAAAATCAGATTGTCACTAAAAGATAATGTTAGTATTATTAATTTAAATTAGACTAAGACCAGTAATACAGAATTTAAAAAATAAAGCAAAAATTCAGATGGAAACGATAAATTGGTAAAAAGTGACATAAACAGTTATCTCCCTTTCATCGCAAATGTACAGGAAAGATTAAAATTGAAAAAAAAAAACTTAAGAATAAAAAGAATTTTAATTCAATGATTAACATAACCAGCAGAGGATGAAGAATATTTTAATGAATATTTTATTCAAATGAACCTTTTTAACTTCTGTTCATTCATAAGAAACAACAACTAAGCAAAAAATAGTATTTGAATAGAATCTAGAATTTGAAGATGTAGTCTAGTATTTGAGAAGTAAATTAAATTGTTAAGAATTATAAAAAATAAATACAAATTTTTAAAACCTGCAAAATATTTAATTGTTGGAAATATCATTTAAAAAGTAAAAATACGAAAGTTGGAAAACAAATTGATCTGTACGCCATCGAAAACATTAAAAAATAAAAAAAACAAAAAATAGATCAGCTGCGTTGCATCTCTCTGAATATATGGAATGTACTCATATATGTACAAGTAGAGTGAATTTTATCGTATGAGGAGTAGCTATGTCGGAATATTTTTTTAATGATATATTCAAAATTGTCCAAATAGTTATGAAACAATCGTATTCTTATTTTATATCTTGTTTTGATTTATACGAAAATCTTAATCATTAATCTTAAATAATTGAGTAAAAAAATAATTAAAATTTGACTCTTTTTTATTAGTATATGAACATTACGGGAATGTTGATATATTGAAAAATTGGGTAAAACACATATATATATATATATATATATATATATATATATATATATATATATATATATATATATTACAATAGAAAAATGCGAGTATAAAAAGTTATATGGTTAAGCTTAAACATGGAAAAGTAAAGGACTAGTTGTTTAAACTGAAAAATATATTCTAGTAAAAAATATAATAAATGTATAACTTAAAATATTGCAGCATTAAACATTGATTATATAATGGTATAATTTTTTTATTATTTTAAATAAAGTATTTTAATATTTTAGGCAATTCTGCAGTATGTGGACGGCGGTCATCTTATTTTGTTCGTTTCACTAAACTGGCGCCTGCTGGCGCTTCTCTCTCAAACAAGTACCACAATTATTCGTCAAAAAAAATGTTTCGGAAAAAAAATCTAAATCGGAAAACATGTTTCATTTAAATTATTAAATTGTTGTTGACCTTTCAATGTTGTTTTAATTCGAAAAATGTTTCAATTCAATAATTAATTTGTTGTTGACCTTTTAATGTTGCTTTAATTTGCCAAAATGTTTCGTTTAAATTGTTCACCTGAAAAAAAAATCCGAAAAAAATACATTATAACGATCCAATGTTTCTTTTATTATTAAGTTGTTTTATTAAACTTATATTTCTTTACGCAGACTTAAATAATTATTTAGCGCTTCTACACTATTAGGACGAAATTTTATAGTCGATAAATGGAGTTTTCAGATTAAAAAAAAAGAAATCGTTTCTACTGATTTTTTTTTATGTCAGTTCTAATAAATTACAAGGTAACTTCCAAATTATTTAGTCAAAATTACTTGAATATTACTGCATTATTAAACAAAGCAACTTTAATCGTGTTAACAAGTGCAAAATTGCCGCCATCTTGTTTAAATCAAGACGCAAAATTATCCTCCTTTTGAGCTCTCCTGGGTCTTACGACCGTTTTCTTCCAAATCAAGTTTCTATTTTATTTAATAAATGATTTTTTTCCCTTATCGATTTTCATAATTTTGGGATATAATCATCTTTAAAACAAACGAAGAATACGTAGATACCATCGTTTTCATGTGAAATTCTGTAAATTTTGTTTCACAATAAAATAATTTTTTTTTAATTGGACTAAAAATAATAAAAAGGTTTCAAATTTAACATTTATTTTTGGCACTCGTACAGTTTAATCAACACATGAAAAACTGAAAATATCGAAAAAAAAAAGATTATATTGTACGTATCCGTGTTTTGGACAGAAGATCTAAAATAGAAAGAAAAAGTACACTTAATCTGACAGAGTGAGTTAAAAAAAAAAAATACTTTTTTACAGCGGATAAACACGTTTTTATGATAGCACGTTGAAGGTAGTGATCTTGGAATTATTTTGAACACGCCACGGGGGGATAACTCAATTTAAAGCGCCAACACTCCCTCCCCATACTTAATACTAGCTTTTATTCCCAAAAAAATCGAACATAAATTGTTTTTACGCTGTAAAAAAAAAAAAAAGTACTTGATGAAATTTAGTTTTTCTTTCAGAGTACTTCATTCCATAACGGACAATTGAAACTTTTTTCGATATTTTCATTTTTTATTATCTTTATTAAACTGTACAACTACCTTTTGTTTCTTTTCAACATTTTTAAATTATAAAATCTGTGGTTTTATAAACAGTATTGGGATATAATAAAATATAAGGTTATTTTATTATATCTAAAGTCGAAATACAGACTTTAAAATAAAACTAGTAAATAAAACTAGTTAAATAAAAGTAGGGGGTGCCTTTAAACAAATAATTGATTAACAAATGACAAAATGAAAAAATAATTAAAAAAAGGATACAAAAAGTCTGTAAAATAAGTGAAAAAAAAAACCACCTCAAATATTTATCTAAAAAATATTTATCTAAGTATTTTTTCTGCTCATGTTTCAAAATAATCTCGTCAAATTTTGACAATCTTCAAACGGTGATTGGAGTTATCTCTCCCTGGCTAAGCGGGCGGGGGGGGGGTAGAGTTGGTTGCTACCCGATCGATCTCATTAAAATGTGATTTTCCTTGGAAAAAAACTACTTGATCAAATTAAGTGATTTTTTTTTTTGTTGCATGAAAACTTTATTCAATATTTTCCTTTTTTAATGTCTTGACTAAACTGTACAAGTATCACTTTCTTCCATAACGAGTATGTACAATATATTTTTTGTAAACTAAAAAAATACAATTTTGTTTTTCATTTTTTTATGTCTTGATTAAACTGTACAAGTACCTTGGTTTTTTGTAAATTAATTTCCTACATCTTTTTTTGTTTTCGTAATTTTTGGACATTACTGCGACATGATAAAACCGGGGCGATTTTTCATTATATATTTTGGTTAAATAAATTTTTAAATTTTATATTATAAAAGGTGTATAAAGTCTATTTTTTATGTTTGTAAAAGTTTGTTTAAAAGTTCAAATAAAGTTTGTAAGGCAAGTGAAAAAGAAAATCTCGTTTTTCTTTTCTTTTTTTTTTTTTTTTTTGATAAAACTAACATTGACGTTTGACTTAAAACATTGCCGAGGACGAATTTTTCGCATACACCGCCATATTCCCAGTATCTCAGAAGAACAGTGATGCCAAAGTAAAACAAAGCGAAAATTATTATTAAATCTATCTTTTCATAAACAGCATTTTTCCGAATTAAAAAATTCATAGTATACTTTATTTATATATTTATTTATTATACCTCATAGTAATGGCGTATTCCACATAATATGTTAATGAATAATTTGCTTTTCATACAGTGTCGCAGTGTTACTTTCTGTAAAAAAAAGTTTTTCTTCAGTGTTTGCAAAATACGGGGACGAGTTTTTATCGTATATTTTGGTTACTTAAATTTTAAAATTTTATATTATAAAAGGCGTAGAGATTCTATTTTTTATGTTTGTAAAAGTTTGTTTAAAAGTTAAAATAAAGTTTGTAATTTCAATGAAAAAAAAAAACATCTCGTTTTCTTTTTCATTGACGTTTGACTTAAAACATCGCCGAGGACTGAATTTTTTCACATACATCGCCATGTTCCCAGTATCTCAGAAGAAAGCCAAAGTTATTATTAAATCTATATCTTCATAAACAGCATTTTTCCGAATTAAAAAAAAAAAAAATCATATTATACTTCATTTATTTGTTTTTTTTTTTTGTTACACCTCAGCGTAATGCCGTATTCCATATAATATATTCCTGAATAATTTGGCCACTTGTACAGTTTAGTCAAGACACTAAACATTTTTATGAGAGCGTGTTGAAGCAAACATCTTGTTTTGTTTTTTTTGTATAAATTTTGTTTGAATTTTATAAAGACAACGGAGAGATAACTCCATGTAAAGTGCCGATACTCCCTCCCCATCTTTAATTCTAGTTTTTCTTACTAAAAATCGAACCTTTTGCTTGGTATCATAACACTTTTTTTCGATGTAAAAAATAAAAAAAAAAAAAAAAAACTAGAATAATAGAAACCCCCAAAACGAAAAATGAATAAAAAAATTCAAATATATGACAAGTTAATGTTACCAAAGACAAGACAAATTATTATGTTACCTACCTGAATAAGTTTTGTGTGATTGTACATATTTTAAAGCGTCTATTTAATCTGAAACACAAGGTAAGTTAGGACGAGAAGATGGCCGACATGCAATCATTTAACTGGGAAGTCTCGATAATCGCTTAAATCATAACATACTGATAGGAATTTATCCAATTAATTTCACGGTGACACTTATTGAATCAATTTCTTTCAGTATTTAGTTTATTTGTAGAGTTTTAAGCCAGTAATGACACTTCAAAGAAGGCATTTCTTGTTGGTCATATTTTCTTTTTAACTCTGCAACTCGGCACTTATTTTATATTTTTTTCGAACAGAATAAATCTTCATAATACGTTAAAAATTCAAAGCTTATCCAGATACAGAAAAGAGTAACTTATCTTGCCTTTGGTAATATTTTTTGTGACTTTGTTTGAACTTTTAAAAACTGTTTTTTTTTTGTTTGTTGGCTTCTGTGCTATACACCGTTTTATGAACAGTTTTTTTCAGCTTAAACATTTTTAATTATTTTTTAAACACTCCATAAGGTATATTCGTAAAGGAATTATATATATATATATAAATATATATATATATATATATATATATATATATATATATATATATATATATATGAAGGCACCATAAAAATTCTGAATATATTTCTTGGTTATTTGCCCTCATCGTACGGATTACACAAACTCAAATTTCCTTCTATGCAGTTTGTGTAATGTTGAATGGTCGGAATGTACAACATCTGGTTTGTGGTTCTGGTTCACAACGTTGTGTTGTTGCAGTAGAATTGCGTTAGACGATCGTTATAAACGCTTACTATTCGATGTACTGGAGGAAAAAAAAACAGATTTTGTTGCTAAAAAAACAACAACAAAAAAACACTTAGTTCGAATCGGGTTGTTTTTTTTCAGACTAATTTTGCTTATTTCTAGGTTAAATTCCATTTTTATGGTATCTGTTGTTTATTAAATTATAGATGAAACTACAGAATAGATTTTTTTTTTGACACCGCTCCCTTAGATGTCAGAATTTTCTTGGAATTTTTGACACCCCTAACACGAAACTGCGAATAAAATATAAAAATCTCGTAATTTTTCTGTTAAAAGTGGGTTATTTATTTTCTTTATGGATTATACTTCCAAACTAAACTATTAAAGTTGTTTTAAAAGTAATAGAAATATTTTTTAAACAGTAATGAATTTTCCGAACTCAATATTTTTCAATTTTTAAATTTTAAAAATCTATCAGAATTTCTCTATTGATTCTATTTTTACGATATTTTCAGGGTCAATATGAAATTTTATGTTCTTTCCAATAAACCGAATATAATATTTTAGACGAACGTTTTTTTTTAAATTCACGCCCCCACCCAATTTTCAAGTTTCTATTAAAAAGTAAATAATTAATTTACTCACTGAAAAGTACATAATTAATTTACTCACAAATTGAAGAGAAAAGATCAATAAATAATATATTCAAATTTAAAAAAAAAAAAAGTAGTGTTTTTAAAATTGTACCTGTAAATTTGGAAGTTTAAAACCTTTTTTTTAAAACCACGTTATTTGTTTTTTCTTTTTTTTATGGAACCTTGGTCCTTGCTCCTTTAATTGAAAAAAAATCAGGGCTTGAATTACATTTTCGAGGAGTTATAAGCTTGGAAAGTCCGGAGGTCGAATAATTCACGCCTCCCATTTTGAAATGTCTATTAAAAAGTAAATAATTAATTTATGTACAAAAGTCTTATAATATAACAAATTGAAGAGAAAAGGTCAATAAATAATATATTCAAATTTAAAACAAAAAAAAGAATAGTTTTTTTTTAGAAATTTACCTGTAACGTCCGAAGTTTAAAACCTTTTTTTTTTCTTTTTTTTTTTTTTAAACACGTTTTTTTTTTTGTTGTTTTTTTTAAATACAACCTTGGTCCTTGCTCCTTTAACTGAAAAAACATTCGGGCTTGAATTACATTTTTCGAGGAGTTATAAGCTTGGAAAGATGGGGTGGAATTATTCACTATTTTCACGAAATTTCTGACACACCTACCGCTCCCTATGTTAAGTATGGGTTTCTAAATAACCCAATTATTTCAGCACGGCCCGTATTTTGTATAAGTACTCGAAAGTTGTGGTGCTAGTGCAGAGAGTGATCCGCGCTATTTTTAAAATCGTATTTCAAAGTTTAATTAAAGTTTTATGATGTATTTTTTATTCAATTGTAAGGTTAAAATTATAGAATAGGTACAAAACACTCTTCCCATCCCCATGTTAAGAATGGCTTTTTAAATAATAACGTTATTATTTACGTTCGGATCACCCTCTGCACTAGTACCAGAAATTTATTTGGTAGATGTGTAATTTTCCACCCAAAATGGCTGCCGACTGCGAAGGCCACTTATACGTTTGCTATTTTAAAACGGTGACCCCAAAATGTGTACAGAAAGCAATTTACTGTTAAAAATATTTTTATTTTCAATTTTAATGGGAAAATAAAAATCACTTAGTGTTATAAATGGATTCAAAATTAAACAAATATTAACAACCCTCTTACTCCTTAAATTACACCTTTGGTATTAGTGCAGTGAGTGATCCGGACGTAAGTAATAACGTTATTATTTAAAAAGCCATTCTTAACATGGGGAGGGCAGAGTGTTTTGTACCTATTCTATACTTTAACCTTACAATTGAATAAAAAAAACTACATCATAAAACTTCAATTAAACTTGGAAATACGATTTAAAAAATAGCGCGGATAACTCTCTGTACTAGTGTACTAGTACCTTAAAGTTTTATGATGTATTTTTTTTATTCAATTGTAAGGTTAAAAGTATAGAATAAGTACAAAACACCCTCCCCATGTTAAGAATGGCTTTTTAAATAATAACGTTATTATTTACGTCCGGATCACTCTCTGCTTTAGTCCCAACTATAATTAAACTTGGAAATACGATTTAAAAAATAGCGCGGACCACTCTCTGCGCTAGTACCAAATTTCTTTCAACTTTTTCGAATCTGTGTACAGTAATTCAAACCCAAATTTCTTTACCATTAAATTTTTAAAAAATTTTTGGTAAACGCAAGATCTGGTAAAAAGGAAATCAAAATTTTCATAGAAATAAAAAAAAATCTTATTTTAAATGCATTAAATTGTTAATTGTTAGGAAATAAAATAAAATAAAATTTAAAAAAATCTTATTTAAATGCATTAAATTTGTTAATTGTTAGGGAATAAAATAAAATATCAAAAAATAAAAACTTACCTTTACTTCTAAGCAATTCAATACGAAAAAAAGTCCATGAAAATTGGATGATTTTTTTTTTGTTTTTGTTTAAGATTGTCAATTGTGTTCGGTACCTTAGGATTTTTTTGGTAAATTCATACAAATTCGATTCTGCGTGTCCAAATCATTAAGAAAAAGCTTTTAGAAATGTGTAAATCAAAAACACGATTGGAACGTGGATTAAAAAAAAACGACTGAACGAATATTGAAAAATGAAAATAAGATATAAAGATTAAAAAAGATTAAAAGAAAAAAACGAAAAACGATTATAATGAAACGTTTTAAATTCTTAAAAGTTCGTTAATTACGTGTGAGTAAACGTTTTCCGATGATGTTTGCAACGTATTGTCCATTCAAAAGACGAAAATAATTAAAGGTAAAAAAACGAATAAAACTAAGATTTCTTTGCTATTATGCTAACGGTCAACACTGTCACGAAATTTGCTTTTGCACTGGGACTCGCCACCATCGAAAGGTAAGATAGGCAGGCACGATGGGCAATGTTATATTTATGTAAAAATGGCACCAATAAATATGGTTGCTGGACTTTAATAAACGTCTGTAGCTAAATTTTTCATGAAGAAAAAAAGCCAAGTTAAAAACATTTAAAAAATCAAGTCATAAAAATGCAAAATTGAAAAAATAAACGAATAAAATTAAGATATATTCGTTCTGCGTTAGTTATATGTTAACGGTCAACAACAACAACACTGTCACGAAATTTGCCTTTGCACTGCAAGTCGGCACGACTAAAAGATGAGATAGGCAGGTACAATTGGCAATGTTTAATTTATGTAAAAAAAAAAAAAAACATGCCACCAGTGAATAGGCTTGTTGGACTTTAATAAATGTTTGTTGCTAAATTTTGCAGGGGTGGGGAGGTAAGTTAAAAACGTTTAAAAACACAAAGTCATAAAAATGCTTAATTGAAAATTGTTTTTGTTAATAATATAAACTTGTCCGGTCAGAAGATACGCTTAAATATATTTTGATTTATGCAGATTTCGTATTTGTGTTTACCGATGTATTGGAAAGTAAAAAATGGCGGCTGACTCTCTCTCTTTCACACGGTAAGTTTGGGGGGAGGGGTTAAAAATAAAAACTAGACAAAATACTGTTAGAAACTCACTCTAATCTGATATATTGCCCTGAACTGGCATCTAAGCTTCAGCCTCTGTCCTATCGACGAAATGTTGCATCCCTCTGCCTGTTCTACAAGTATTTTAGTGGAGAATGCTCTGACGAACTGCAAGTACTTGTACCCCCACGACTTGAACACCCTCGACAAACCCAACAGGCTGCTAAATCTCACCCCCACATTGTAGAGATCCCTAGATGTAAAAGATCTTTCTACTCCAGTAGTTTCTTCCCCAGAACCGCTAGACTTTGGAATTCCATTCCAGGTCCCTGCTTCCCCAAATGTACTGACGTGCAAAAGTTCAAGTGTAACGTGAACCGACATCTTGCTGCCCAAATCCCTACATAGTACCCCAGTAGTCGTTGCCCCTGATAGTAGCCCCCTACACCAAAGTGGCAATGTACCTTGTTTGGGGTGAAAATGTAATTAAAGAAAAAAAACCCAAACAATTCAACATTCTTATAACGACAATTTTAATAGTGATTTTTATATTATAATACATTGTAATGCCACCCGGCCTGTCCAGGTCGTAAACTACGCTTAAATATGATATTTTAGTTCACGCAGATTTCATATTTAATATTATAGATCTATTACCCTATTGATTAATATATTTTACCCGATATATAGTAGTGATTACAAAAGTTAACAAAAACAGCTTGAATAGAAAGCAAAACACCTCAAAAATTATTTTCACTTTATAAATTTATTTGGTCGGTAAAAATAATTGCTAAGGTGTTAAAATTGAAAATCATTATTGACCATTTTCATGTATAAATCAAATTAAATTGTCTTTTTCATGCATGCGTAAATATTAAAGTTAAAGTCGTTTCATATTTAACTATTTCTTATCCATTTGACGATCGTTTGAATGATATCGACTGGAGTTGGACCGTTAAATGTTTTGCTTTCTATTCAAGCTGATGGCACCCATGTCATTTTTTATTATCTTTTGAAATCAGTACTGTATACCGGGCCAGTACTATGGATTAGGTATACTATAATAATCCCTATAGAAATGGCGCTATTAGAATAATGGATATGAAATTTGCATGAATTAAAATATATTTAAGCGTATCTTACGACAGGACAAGTTAGTATGATTAAAAAATAATTTTCAATTTAGCATTTTTCTGGTTTTATTTCTTTTAAACGTTTTTAACTTGGACTTTTTTCCTGCAAAATTTAGCTACAAACATTTATTAAAGTCCAGCAATCCTATTCACTGGTGCTATTTTTACATAAATTGAACATTGTCAATCGTACTTGCCTATCTTATATTATTTAGTATGTTTAATAAAAACATTTATTAATTTAACATTTTTATGCTTTGATTTTTAAAACGTTTCTGAAAAAATTAGCTACAGACATTTATTAAATCTAGCAACTATATTTACAAGTGATATTTTTACATAAATATAACATTGCCTATCGTACCTGCCTATCTCATCTTTCGGTCGTGCCGATTTGCAGTGCAAATGCAAATTTCATGACAGTATTGTTGTTGACCATTATCATATAACTAACACAGAACAAAGATATCTTAGTTTTATTCGTTTTTTTTTTAACCTTTAATTATTGTAGTCTTATGAATGGACAATACGTTGCAAACATCATTGGAAAACGTTTATTAACACGTAATTAACGAACTTTAAAGAATTTACGTTTCATTATAATTTTTTTAAATCTTTTTTCTTTAATTTTTTTCCTTTTCAATCCTCTTTATTTATTTTATATTTATTTTATCCTTTAATCTTTTTTAATCTCATATTTTTATCTCATTTTATATTTCAAAATTCGTTCAGTCATTTTTTTAATCCACGTTTCAATCGTGTTTTTGATTTAAACATTTTTAAAAGCTTTTTTCTTAATGAATTGACACTCGGAATCGAACTTGTATGAATTTACTAAACAAATCCTAAGAAACCGCCGAATTTACAGTTTTGAAGAGAAACAAAAAGAAATCATCGAATTTTCATGGCATTTTTTCGTATTGAATTGTTTAGAAGTAAAGGTAAGATTTTATTTTTTGATATTTTATTTCCTAACTTGAATAATTTAATGCATATAAAAAAATTGGGTGGTCGTGCACTTACTGATCCACGCTATTTTTTAAATTGTATTTCCAAGTTTAATTAAAGTTTTATTGATAAGTTTTTTTTTTTATTCAATTGTATATATACAAAACACCCTCCCCGTGTTAAGAATGGCTTTTTACATAATAACGTTATTAATTCAGCACGGATCAATAAGTGCACTAGTACCAACAATTGTATTTTTATTTTATTTCCTAACTTTTAAACCGGTGACTCAATATGTCTACATGAATTTATAGAAATAAATTTACTATTAAAAATATTCTTTTCTTTATTTTCAGTTTTATTGGAATAATAAAAATCAGTTTGTGTAAAAAATTGATTCGAAATTGAACAAATATTAACAACCCTTTTACTTTTTCATATTAAATTACAACTGAACTTTTTAGTACTTATACAAAATACGGACCGTACTAAAATAATTGGGTTATTTAGAAACCTATGCTTAACATAGCGAGCGGTGGCTTAAAAAAAAAACCAAACTATTCTGTAGTTTCATCTATAATTTAATAAACAACAGATACCATAAAAATGTAATTTAATTTGAATATCCTATCTAAACAATAAGCAAAAGTCTGTAAAAAAAAAAATCGAATAAGTGTTTCTTCTCATTATTATTAAACAATTTTTTTTTGTTTTTAGTAAGAAAATCTGTGCCAGTAAATCGATGATAATGATCGTCTAACGCAATTGTACTGCAACGACAACGTTGTGAACTACAAATCAAATGTTGTATATTCCGACCATTCAACATTACACACAAACTGCATAGAAGGAAATTTAAGTTCACGTAATCCGTACGACGATGGACAAATACCCAAGAAATATATTCAGAATTCTTATGGTGCCTTCATATATATAAACAATTCATTTACGAATATACCTTATGGAGTGATAAAAGAAATATGTATAAATGTTTAAGCTGAAAAAAATGTTCATAAAAAGGTATTAGCAGAGAATCCAACAAACGGTTTTTTAATAAAAAAAATAAAAATAAAAAAATGTTACCAAAGGCAAGATAAGTTACTCTTTTACGTATCGGGATAAGTTTTGTACTTTTAATGTATTTTAAAATTTTATTCCGTTCGAAAAACAAGTAGCCTCGAGTTGCAGAGTTACAAAGAAAATATGACCAATAAGAACATGCCGTCTTTGAAGTCTCCATACTGGCTTAAAACTCCACAAACAAACTAAATACTGAATGAAATTTATTCAATAAATATCACCGTGATATTTATTGGATAAATTTCTATCAGTATTTTGTTTTGTTTTCATGATCTAAGTTATTATCGAGACTTCCCAGTTAAATGATTACATGTCGGCCATCTTCTTGTTCTAGCTTCCCGAATCGGCTCTACTTGAATTTCAGATTTAATAGACGCTTTAAAATATGTTAAATCTCACAAAACTTATTCAGGTAGGTAACAGAATAATTTATCTTTCGTTTGGTAATATTTATTTTTTATATATTTGAATTTTTGACGCATTTTTCGTTTGTGGGTTTCTCTATAAAATTCCCAAATATAATTTTACAAATGCTATATATAAAAACATTTTTATTGTTTAAATAAAAAACACAACAACAACATTTGTCCATGAATGTTATATTGGGTACCAGTTCTTTTACTTATATTTTTATTAAAACATTAAGGAATATGCTATATGGGTGCGAGTTCTTTTATTTATATTATATATATATATATATATATATATATATATATATATATATATATATATATATAATGTGTTAATAAATTCCAACGAAAGAAACATGTATATTTAAATAAGGGAGTAGTCACCAACAGTGTGTATTTTTAACATTATTTTATTATTCCGTGTCTTGGTTTTTCATTGAGAATTATGTTTGGATCATTGTAATAATGTTTTTAAGTCATTGAAATCGTTTACGTATGTTTCAGACGGTCTGATGCGTCCTCGTCCGAAATTATTTTCAAATGTGCAAAAATGGCGATTTTCGTAGTTAGTTTGACGTTTTTCCAAGGGGTGGAGGCTTTTAAGTATTTATTATACATTGGTATGCTGAATTTTTATTGCTTTTTTTATTGCTTTTTTATTTGGTTTGTCCGGGGAGATTTTGACCTCGCTGTATTAACAGGGTTCGTAAACTACAGGAGTTTCAAAGGAAAATTTAATTTTTTTGTTTTTCATCTGATTATATATATATATATATATATATATATATATATATATATATATATATATATATATACTTTGAAAATGGTAATCTTGAATTAAAGTATATACCATTGGTTTTATTTATATCATCAAGTCACAGTAATGTCAAAAAATGACGAAATAAACGATGATGTAGAAAATTAATTATTAGCAAAAACAAATTTCGAAGTCACTAAAGTTCTGCTAAAATGCCCAGCATTAAAAGAAAAACCTTTCCTTGTTACGATTCGAACTCTTCGGGTTCTTTTATTTAGCAAATCTCAATTTTCGTCAGTTGTATTCAAAACGTATTTTCATTTATTATATTTATTTGCTTCCCCACCAAAGCAAATTTGGCACAAGGCCGTTTTTAATGTGGGGTAAAAACCAGCTCCCCTAAAAGTAGGCAAAAAGTGGTAAAACTAGAAATCCGTTTGCTCTCATATTTTGCAAGAATGATTGTATCTACTCTAACTGTGTTTTTTAATATTAAAAAGTTAAAAATATTACCATATTAAAAAAAAAACTTTTTTCGACATCGTTACTTTCCGTTCCGATGTCATCCGAGACTACTTACTGGAAATACTTCAGGTTTATATTGACTATACTTTCGTTATTCCTATTCAGTGACGTTCCATATCGATAAGTATACCATACCATATATACGATAAGTATATAAGTATACTTGTTGCATTCATTTGTTTTTTTTTCTGTTTTTTCTTTACGTGTTCCTTCCTGGCATAACAAAATAAAAATAACAAAATAATAACAAAAAAAACTATATACACCAGTTTTGTTTATTGTTTAAATACTTGCCAAAAAAAATTAATACACACAAAAAAAGTTTGTTTCACTTTTTCTAAACTATAAAAAATACTTTAACAAAAAGTTGCTGGTTAATTTTTAGGACTTGCCCCAGCGTATTATAAACACCTTAGCGTCTCCATATTAAAACTGATTTAAGATTAAATACTACCCAAACATCGAAAGTCGTTCTTAACATGGGAGGTATCCCGAAAGCTGTTTTTAACATGGGGATGTTAGGGTGGTTACAATACGCTGGGGCAAGTTGTAAAAATTAACGAACTGGCTATTATTTATTGCAAAAATTGCGTAGAATTTATTTATTTGACAAACAAATGACAGTTTCTAAAAACATTTAATAAGAAATACAAATAAACGGTAGTTTTCTTTATTATTTTTTGTGTTTTTTCTGTTGATGTTTTATTTCTATATTTAACATTTTACTTTATAGTCATTTCACATAGCTTTGTTATTTTTACATCGGCAACGCTCGGCTATATCCGATTGTTTACGTCATGCGCCGGTAAAAGCAGAACATCGAGAAAATAATTACACAATATTTAAAAGTTAATTCATTGTGGATGTAATCACACAATTGTTTTGGAAAATAAATATTTAAAATAAACTAGCGCTTATGCACGTATGGTGCCGTGCTATTTTTTAAAATAGTATTTTCGTGTTATGTTCAAGTTTTACAATATGTTTTTTGTTTATTAAATTGTTAGGTGAAAGTACAGATAACCCGGTCGGTTTCTAATATGTGGCAAACCTAGCTCCCGAGAAAAGGGTACTCTGGATAATAACAAAAATAAAAGTTGCCTCAGTCTCGAAGGATTTCTCGTCTACTGATCGAGTAAAAAACCGTGAAGTGTAGTTTCCCTCCCTTTCTCTCTCTATCTCTTCCTCTCTTAATATCTCTCTCAATCCATCTCTTCCTCTCTCTCTCAATCTCTTTATCTCTATATCACTCTCTCCATCTCTATTCGAGCACCTTTCTCTCTCTAACTTCCTCTCTCTCCCCCTTCTCTTCTTTTCTCTGTTTTGCTCTCTCTGTGTGGCTAACTCTTCCCTCTATCTCTCTCTATCTCCCTCTCTTTCTCTATTTCCCTATCACTGTCTCTTTTCTATCTATCTATATATTTCTCTCTATCTGTCCATATTTAATCCCTCATCCTATTTTAGTCTTCTAAGGCATTGTCAAAACATGGATAAATCCTATTTTAGTCACCTAATTTACTTATTCTGAGATTATAAGTTATTTGGAAATTACTGCTACCTTGAACAGCACCAGGAGTAACTGGTAAAACCTTTCTAATTACATTGATTTTGGCAGCTATTCGGTGACAAAATGACATAGCCTTAGCCCTTGATGCATGCGGTATACCTGCGACCTTGCTACCAAGTAGACGAACTACTTATTTTACTTTGAAACTACTATTAAACATTCAATTTTACAATAATCCCATATTAAACATCCTCTAAACATCTACTATGGGAAAAAATATTGCATAAAATGCAAACTTATTGTTTGGGATGAATGCAAAATGACACGCACAAAATCACTTGAGGCTTCTGATCGATCCTTGCAAGATTTGCGTGGTAATGTCAGACCATTTGGGAATGCAGCCATATTGCTTGCAGGAGATTTCAGACAAATGTTACCTGCTGAGTTAAGGGCGAATTTCTTTGACTCTTCTGTAATTTTATTACATAAAAAGAAGAGTTGGTTAAAAAGGTTTTTCCAGATATTCAAATTAATTATATGAATTCTACTTGACTGAGTGAACGAGCTATTCCTGCAGCTCAATACAAAGACGCCCATGCTATTATTCAACGTAAAATTCCAAGTGAGGTAGTCAAATACAAATCCACCGACGCTGTTGTGGAAGCGGATAAAGTGGTTAATCATCCAACAGCTAGATTTGCCAGGGATGCCACCGCATGTACTGCAACTGAAAACTGGCGTACTAATTATCATGTTATGAAATAAAAACCATTACAGGCTTTGTAATAACACATGGCTTGCAGTAAAAAATTAACAAACAATATCATAAAAAAAGCAATCTTAACATGACCTTTCATATGTGAATATATCTTCATTCCACGCATTCCTATGATTCCATTTCCAATTTTAGTGTCATTTGCAATATCCATCAACAAAGCTCAGTGAAAAATATTTACAATTGCGTGGCTTACAGTCATGCACTGACTGTTTTTTCACATGGACAATTTATGTTACATGTTCAAGAGTCACCAAACCAGAAAATCTCAATATCAACTAAGAAAATGAACAACAAAAACTGTGTACCCATACGAAATGGGAAATCAAACCTATTAGAAACATGCATTTCCTCATTTTGGAATTTTTCAATTGCGCCAATTTGATCCACATCAACGCGTGGCAGGTTACAGCTAATATAATATAAAATTATATTTCAATCTTGTTTTGTCAGCATTTACTCTCTTTGCCTTTACTAAAGAATCCAAAGATCAGTGGAAGTATCCGTTTATATCTGATGAATATCATTAAAATGTTAAATATTTCCAATTTGTACAAAAATAACGAGATATTAGATATATTGTATCAATATAAAAGATAATCATCATAGTTCTGATTGTATCAATATAAAAGATATTCATCATAGTTATGATTGTATCAATATAAAAGATACTCATCATAGTTATGATTGTACCAATATAAAAGATATTCATCATAGTTATGATTGTATCAATATAAAAGATATTCATCATAGTTATGATTGTATCAATATAAAAGATATTCATCATAGTTATGATTGTATCAATATAAAAGATATTCATCATAGTTATGATTGTATCAATATAAAATATACTCATCATAGTTATGATTGTATCAATACAAAAGATATTCATCATAGTTATGATTGTATCAATACAAAAGATATTCATCATAGTTATGATTGTATCAATATAAAAGATATTCATCATAGTTATGATTGTATCAATATAAAAGATATTCATCATAGTTATGATTGTATCAATATAAAAGATATTCATCATAGTTATGATTGTATCAATATAAAAGATATTCATCATAGTTATGATTGTATCAATATAAAAGATATTAATCATGGTTATGATTTTATTAATATCAAAGATACTCATTAAAGTTATGATTGTATCAGTCTAAAAAATATTCATCATAGTTATGATTGTATCAATATAAAAGATAATCATCATAGTTATGACTGTATCAATATAAAAGATAATCATCATAGTTATGATTGTATCAATAAAAAAGATAATCATCATAGTTATGATTGTATCAATATAAAAGATAATCATCATAGTAATGATTGTATCAATATAAAAGATATTATATCGTAGTTATCACGTATCAATAAAAAAGATATTCATCATAGTTATAATTGCATCAATATAAAATATATTCATCTAAGCTATGGTTGTATCAATATAAAAGATATTCATCATAGTTATGATTGTATAAATATAAAGATGCTCATCATAGTCATGATTGTATCAATATAAAAGATATTCATCATAGTTATTATTGTATCAATATAAAAGATATTCATCAAAGTTATGATTGTATCAATATAAAAGTTACTCATCATAGTCATGATTGTATCAATATAAAACATATTAATCATAGTTATGATTGTATCAATATAAAAGATATTCATCATAGTTATGATTGTATCAATATAAAAGATATTCATCATAGTTATGATTGTATCAATATAAAATATATTAATAATAGTTATGATTGTATCAATATAAAAGATATTCATCATAGTTATGATTGTATCAATATAAAAGATATTCATCATAGTTATGATTGTATCAATATAAAAGATAATCATTATAGTTATGATTGTATCAATATAAAAGATATTATATCGTAGTTATCACGTATCAATAAAAAAGATATTCATCATAGCTATGATTGTATCAATATAAAAGATATTCATCGTAGCTATGGTTGTATCAATATAAAAGATATTCATCAGAGTTATGATTGTATAAACATAAAGATGCTCATCATAGTTATTATTGTATCAATATAAAAGATATTCATCATAGTCATGATTGTATCAATATAAAAGATATTCATCATAGTTATGATTGTATCAATATAAAAGATATTCATCATAGTTATGATTGTATGAATATAAAAGATATTCATCATAGTAATGATTGTATCAATATGAAAGATATTCATCACAGTTATGATTGTATCAATATAAAAGATATTCATCAGAGTTATGATTGTATAAACATAAAGATGCTCATCATAGTTATGATTGTATCAATATAAAAGATATTCATCATAGTCATGATTGTATCAATATAAAAGATAATCATCATAGTTATGATTGTATCAATATAAAAGATATTCATCATAGTTATGATTGTATCAATATAAAAGATAATCATCATAGTTATGATTGTATCAATATAAAAGATATTCATCATAGTAATGATTGTATCAATATGAAAGATATTCATCACAGTTATGATTGTATCAATATAAAAGATATTCATCATAGTTATGATTGTATCAATATAAAAGATATTCATCATAGTTATGATTGTATCAATATAAAAGATATTCATCATAGTTATGATTGTATCAATATAAAAGATATTCATCATAGTTATGATTGTATCAATATAAAAGATATTCATCACAGTTATGATTGTATCAATATAAAAGATATTCATCATAGTTATTATTGTATCAATATAAAAGATATTCATCATAGTTATGATTGTATCAATATAAAAGATATTCATCATAGTTATGATTGTATCAATATAAAAGATATTCATCATAGTTATGATTGTATAAATATAAAAGATATTATATCGTAGTTATCACGTATCAATAAAAAAGATATTCATCAGAGTTATGATTGTATCAATATAAAAGATATTCATCGTAGCTATGGTCGTATCAATATAAAAGATATTCATCATAGTTATGATTGTATAAATATAAAGATGCTCATCATAGTCATTATTTTATCAATATAAAAGACAATCATCATAGTTATGATTGTATCAATATAAAAGATATTCATCATAGTTATGATTGTATCAATATAAAATATATTCATCATAGTTATGAATGTATCAATATAAAATATATTCATCATAGTTATGATTGTATCAATATAAAAGATATTCATCATAGTTATGATTGTGTCAATATAAAATATATTCATCATAGTTATGATTGTATCAATATAAAAGATATTCATCATAGTTATGATTGTATCAATATAAAAGATATTCATCATAGTTATGAATGTATCAATATAAAAGATATTCATCATAGTCATTATTTTATCAATATAAAAGACAATCATCATAGTTATGATTGTATCAATATAAAAGACAATCATCATAGTTATGATTGCATCAATATAAAAGACAATCATCATAGTTATGATTGTGTCAATATAAAAGACAATCATCATAGTTATGATTGTATCAATATAAAAGATATTCATCATAGTTATGATTGTATCAATATAAAAGATATTCATCATAGTTATGATTGTATCAATATAAAAGACAATCATCATAGTTATGATTGCATCAATATAAAAGATATTCATCATAGTTATGATTGTGTCAATATAAAATATATTCATCATAGTTATGATTGTATCAATATAAAAGATATTCATCATAGTTATGAGTGTATCAATATAAAAGATAATCATCATAGTTATGATCGTATCAATATAAAAATATCCATCATAGTTATGATTGTATCAGTATAAAAGATATTCATCATAGTTATGATTGTATCAATATAAAAGATAATCATCATAGTTATGTTTCTATCAATATAATAAAATAATGTAAATAAAAAATAATTTAATATTTTATTTTCCTTTGCAGATGTTCCTGCTTGAACTCTTGCATTGAATGTGAACGATCCAATATTTTCTTTAATACCTGCTACAGAGAAGATCATATAGTTTTAGGGAAAACATATAAACGTACGTCTGTTGCAAAAATATCACACATTCTAATCTTCATCAAATCTTTAGAAAAAATCTGAATAATTTGTAATAAACATCTTGTCTAACATCTACAAAAAATTCAAAAATATCTCAGATTTTTATATTTTAGAAAAAAATCTGTATAATCTCTCATAATTATCTTGCTATTCTTATTTCACAAAATCATAATTACTTAAACATAGAAGTATACGTTAAATATAAACCGTATTTTGTTCAGTTTGTGAATATACTTCTACTAAAAAAGACATTTAGTGCGACATATTATGAGTCGTACCAGAGAAACCCCTTCTTGTAAAATATGTGGATTATTTTTTTCTAAGGAAACAATTCTAATGCGACATATGATATGCCACGCTGAGGAAACATCATATTCTTGTGAATTGTGTGACTTTGTTTGTCATGATAAACAAAAGTTAGCAAGACATATGAAGACACACTGCGGTGAAAAGCCATATTCTTGTAAACAATGTAAACATTCTTTTTCTCAAAAATCTCATTTAGTTACACATATGAGAACACACAGCGGCGAAAAGCCATATTCTTGTGAACAATGTAAACATTCTTTTTCTAAAAAATCTCATTTAGTTACACATATGAGAACACACAGTGGCGAAAAGCCATATACTTGTGAACAATGTAAACATTCTTTTTCTCAAAAATCTCATTTAGTTACACATATGAGAACACACAGTGGCGAAAGGCCATATTCTTGTGAACAATGTAAACATTCTTTTTCTAAAAAATCTCATTTAGTTACACATATGAGAACACACAGTGGCGAAAAGCCATATTCTTGTGAACAATGTAAACATTCTTTTTCTAAAAAATCTAATTTAGTTACACATATGAGAACACACAGTGGCGAAAAGCCATATTCTTGTGAACAATGTAAACATTCTTTTTCTAAAAAATCTAATTTAGTTACACATATGAGAACACACAGTGGCGAAAAGCCATATTCTTGTGAACAATGTAAACATTCGTTTTCTCATAAATCAAGTTTAGTTAGACATATGAAAAAACACAATGGCGGGATGCTTCACTCCAATGGCTCAAGAGCGGGAGACTTCCATTTGATGAGGAAAGACTCATTGTAGCCAGTCAAGACCAAGGCTTACTCACAAATGGATTCAAATCAAAAAAATGGCTGGCCTACAAGCAAATGGCCAATGCCGGTTTTGCCACTCAGCAATTGAGAGCCCGAGCCACCTAATGTCGGCATGTCCTATCCTATTGGCAGATGGCCTCTACACTGCCCGCCACAACAAAGTATGTAAGTACCTTCATTGGAAAATCTGTGGAGAGATGCAGCTTGACAGAGCGACAAACATCTGGGAACATGAACCACCACCAATAACATCAAATGGAAAAGTGACCGTGTTCTATGACAAAGACATACAGGCGGGGAGATACATAAAAGACAAGGCCATCAAGCCAGATATTGTAATATGGAACAAGCCTGAAAGAACTGCGCTCATTATCGATGTTACAGTCCCAAATGATTTTGGCCTTAACAGAGCTGAACGGGAAAAAATAACAAAATATCAGGACCTAAAAAATGATCTAAAAACGACATGGTCTCTGAAAGAAATAAACATTATACCGGTTGTGATAGGAGCAACTGGGTTAATAAAAAAAAAGAATCTTCCTAAATACTTAGAAGCAATCCCTGGAAGACCAAGCTGTAACGAAATACAAATAGCAGCCATAAAGGGAACAGCATCTATTCTTAAAAGAGCCCTCGGATATAAATTTAAATCATAACAGAATCAAGTGTTAGCTCCAGGAGGGAGCCCCTTGATCTCTTAATACTTACTGAAGTAAAATAATTAAAAAAAAGCGAAAAGCCGTATTCTTGTGAACAATGTAAACATTCTTTTTCTCAAAAATCAAGTTTAGTTAAACATATGAGAACACGTGTGAACCCTCTTACCTCAGATAATGGCACTACCATGATAGAGGTCCACTTGGATCAGCCAACAGATCGTGAATTAAATCCTGGCCCCAAACCATCATGTGCAACTACAAGAAAAGGAAACAGAAGAGGCCTAAAAACCCAACCCTGGACAGTTGCACAAAAGAAGGTATTATTATATTGCTACCATTATTCAAAGTTTGAAAAATGGAGCAAAACGTCGAATGAGATCCTACAAGAGAAAATCAAGAATTCTGACCTCCCTGAAGACAAAAAGCAGACAACAGTTGCAAAACTGCGATCCCTTGTATCACAAATGACGAGATACATAACAGAAGAAGACGAAAATAATATAAAGCATAAAGCCCTAAAAGATGCTGAATATGATTACCTCCCTATTCAGGAAGAGGAGACTGAAAAAAGACTAAAGTCCAGATGGAGTAAGGATGAAAAGTGGACTTAAATTTGGGCCATTGAATATGCCAAGAGCAAATGTGTAAAACAAAAGCAAAGGACAGAAACCTGGAGGGAAATATTCTTCTATTTATGTCCATGGAAGAAGGATGTCCCACGGAGTAATTTAACCTCTCAAAAATATAATATTTTAAAAGAACGAGTGTTTAATGAGGAAGAACTAAAATACATGAGAGATGAAATAACAGTTCTAATAAGCACACAGGTTAACCCACTAGAGAAACCTATTCTGTATCCCACCAAATTTGATGAGACCGCAAATGTGAGCCTGCAACACCACCACCTTAGATCAGTGCAACAGTTGTCGGTAGCTACCCAACAGATAACCCTTACAGCACAAAGTCCAACAGAAGTGCATCACTCTATATCAGGAACTCAAATGCCTACAGAATCCTCTACACCAGCTCACTCTCACTATAAAGCAGGTAACACATCTGCATTTCCATCAACGTGTGAAATAACTCCTTCACCAGGAAAACCTCCACCTTGTGTTTTGCTTCCAGAACCAGATGGTGAGCAATTGGAAATAGAAGAGGAACTCTGTAACACAATAGAAAAAGTCAACAATATGAGCATGGAAGAAAGGCCTAGGTTACCTAAAATACAAGCCTCAAGATTCTTTAAGTCATTGATCATCAAAGTCAATATTGCTCTTATAAGGCTTGTTCCAGAAGAAATAGACCTCAGGCAGCTAAATAACATCACATATGCAGCTGGGCTGTACATTCGCAACAAAATACTTCCTCTGAATAAACACCAAAATAGAAATAAAATACCTAATGTAACCAAAGCAACACCAAAATGAAAAGCCAAGCTGATAAAAAAAATAAACACCTGTAGAAAGGAACTTAGCCAATTAAAGCAGTTCATGAATAATCCCACAGTGGAAGGTAGACTCAGAAACATCGTCAAAAGAATCTGTGCGAAATTTAAAACTAATTGTAAAAATATCAGAAGCATAGTGAAGGAACTGGAGGGCAAAATAGCAGCCATTGCCCAAAGAAATAAACATCGCATGGCAAAGATTCATGCAAAGACACAGAATAAGCTTTTTGCAAACAATCCCAGAACTTTCTACAGGAATCTAATAAGAGAGGAAATTAAAATCCAAGATCCCCCATCTAAACAGGAATTAGACGATTACTGGAGACCCTTATTTGAAAAAGAGGAAGTACATAACGAAGAGGCCCAGTGGATCGGGGATATTATCAATGCAAACAAAAATAAAAGAGAAATGCCAGAGCCAGAAATAACGCCAGATAAGATAAGATCAAAGCTGGCACGAGCTTCAAATCACAAGAAACCTGGCATCGACAACATATCTAACTTCTGGTTAAAACAGCTAACAGCATTGCATGATCATTATAGCAGATGTTTCACCAGAATGTTGAAAGCTTATGAAGCGACACCATCATGGCTATTAAAAGGCGATACAAGCTTAATAGTTAAAAGCACAGAAACCAAAAACCCTAGCAAATATCGCCCAATATGCTGCCTAACCACGACTTACAAGCTGTTCACTGGATTAATAGCTGACAGCATATATGACCATCTTTCATCCGGTGATTATCTTGAGGAGGAACAAACAGGATGTAGGAAAAACTGCCTGGGCACCAAAGATCAATTGCTCATTAATAAGACCATTTTGGAAGATTGCAGGAAAAGAAAAAGAAATCTAAATATGGCATGGATAGATTATCAGAAAGCATTTGATAGTGTACCCCATTCGTGGATACTAAAATGCCTTGAATTATATAAAATCCACCCGACCATACGAGAAAATTTAGCTGCCCAAATGAAGGAGTGGCAAACATCCATTACCTTAAACCATAACGGGGGAAGGATATCCATCCCAAATATAAGAATAAAAAAAGGTATCTTCCAAGGAGACAGTTTATCTCCTCTACTATTTTGCCTGGCAATTGATCCTCTAAGTAAGCTTCTAAAGAACTACCAAGGTGTTTATAATCTAAGCTACAGCCGCCAAAGAGAATCCTCCAAGTTAATAAACCATTTATTTTTCATGGATGATCTTAAGCTTTATGCTAGCTCGGATAAGGATTTAGATAATCTACTGAAAATTGTCCACACTTTTTCTAATGACATCAAAATGAAGCTCGGACTGGATAAGTGTGCTATGTGTACTCTGAAAGCTGGCAAGAAGGTATCTACTGAAAATATACAGCACGATGAAAATAGTGTAATCAGAGAACTGGATGAACAGGAAACATACAAATACCTCGGCATTGATGAAAATGAGTCCATCCAGCATTCAAAGATGAGAGAGAAACTAAGCCAAGAATATTTACGCCGGGTAAGAAAAGTCTGCAAAACTGAAATCACAAACAAGAAAAAAATTACGGCAATTAACCAATTTGCCATGCCAGTACTAACATATAGTTTTGGCATTATTGACTGGCCTCAGAAAGACATAAATTGGCTTGACACAAAGACAAGGAAAATGCTAACCTTGTACCGAGTTATTTATCGAAATCAGTGCATGCCTCGTTTGTACCTACCCAGGCGAGAAGGAGGTATGGGACTCTCGGAAGTCAATCATCAACACAGAGCCACAATCGTCAGCATAGGTCAGTACATAATAAGTTCCTGTAACCCCAAGCTTATGAAAATTAAAGACCATTATCAGAATCGAGCAAGTAGCACATCTATAACACAACTTGCCACTCATTTTGGAAAAGATTGCCTTACAAATGATACTGAGAACCCAAACAAGCCTGCCACTGACATAGCCCAGAAAAGTCGGAAAAATACACTAGCCAGTTCCATAGTGTTAAAACAGAAGAATGGACCAACCATAAACGGGCAAAATACCTACCGACTGAACTATCCCAAGAATATATTGATAGGGATGGTTCCCTGGACTGGCTCAAAAGAGGATCCCTCCATTACGACCAAGAGAGGTTGATATTGGCTGCACAAGACCAGGGCCTCAAGACAAACGCCTTCAAAAAGATGTGTGGTCTAAGCAACAATAATAAATGCAGGTTCTGTAGCACTGAGGTTGAGAGTGTGGGCCACCTGATTTCTGGTTGCAAAGTCCTACTTGGAGACGGTTATTATACAGATCGCCATAACGGAGTTTGCAAATACCTTCACTGGAAGATATGTAAGAAACTCAACATTCAGTGTAGTAAAAACTCCTGGGAACATATACCCGAACGAACAGTTGGGAATGACAACTACACTATTCACTATGACTACATAATCCCTACTGCTACATATCTTGAAAATGCAGCTGTTAAACCAGATATAGTGATTTGGGACAGAGCAAACAAAAAAGCGACCATAATAGAGGTCAGTGTACCCAATGATACAGGGCTTAACAGAGTTGAGAGGGAAAAGATTACAAAGTATCAAGGACTTATGTATGATATGAAACGAAATTGGAAATTAAAAGACGTTTCAATTATACCAGTCATCATAGGTGCAACTGGGCTTATGAAAAAGAACTTTAAAAGGTACATAGCAAGCATACTCGGTGAACCAAGTGCAAGTGAAATACAAACGATTGCACTGAAAGGGACGGCTAGAATCCTGAAACGATCTCTTGGTTGGACTCACTAAAATAGGGGTAAAAGTCAGACATCTGGTTGGATGTCCCATCCCCTAGAAGAAAAAGTTTAAGAAAAATGAAAAAAAAGAGAAAAACCATATTCTTGTGAAATGTGTGGATATTCTTTTTCTCAAAAATCATCGCTGGTTACACATATGAAAACTCACACTGGTGAAAAACCGTATTCTTGTGAAGTGTGTGAATATTCTTGTTCTGTGAAATCAAATTTATTGAATCATATGAGAACTCACACTGGTGAAAAGCCATATTCTTGTGAAGTGTGTGAATATTCTTGTTCTGTAAAATCATCGTTGGTTAAACATATGAGAACGCACACTGGGGAAAAGCCACATTCTTGTGAAGTGTGTGGATATACTTGTTCTGAGAAATAAAATCTAGTTATACATATGAAAACTCACACTGGGGAAAAGCCACATTCTTGTGAAGTGTGTCGATAGTCTTTTTCTCAAAAATCCAAGCTTGTTATACATATGAGAACTCACACTGGGGAAAGGCCATATTCTTGTGAAGTGTGTGGATATTCTTTTTCTCAAAAATACAAGCGTGTTATACATATGAGGACTCACACTGGGGCAAATACACATTTTTGTGAAGTGTGTGGATATTCTTTTTCTCAAAAATCAAAGCTTGTTATACATATGAGAACTCACACTGGGGAAAAGCCACATTCTTGTGAAGTGTGTGGATATTCTTTTTCTCAAAAATCAAACCTTGTTATACATATGAGGATTCACACTGGAGAAAAGCCATATTCTTGTGAAGTGTGTGATTATACTTGTTCTGTTAAATCAAGTTTGGCCAAACACATGAAAACTCACCAGTGAAAGCTCTATTCATGTAAAATATGACATGTTATTCTCAAAACAAATTTACTGTTATATATGAGAAATTAATAGTATTAATAAAATCTTGTTCTTGTAACCATGTGCATAAAATTGGCCTTCATTAAAGCCAGTACATAAAAACAAAACTGAATGAAACTGCCTTTGTAAAGGAAAAAAGAAGTTTAAAATATTGAACAATATTTCTATGAAACGTGATTATTTAAAAAAGATCAAGCCGATTGTGTAGGTAAGGAAGTTGACATAAGCAAGGAATCAGTTAAAACTAAAAAAAACAGTTTTCGACTCTCGAAACTATGAGAAAATAAAAGTTATAATCGAATTTTTCATTCTTTCTCTTTTATTTCTCTTGTGAAAAACTACATAATTATTTTTATTTTCTCTTGTGAATAAATAATTTCATACGCAAACTACAACCAGAGTCAGCATCGATTATCGTTATTATTACTTACAAATGAACTTTAGAAAAACATTAAAGTGGATTGATTTTCAGCGAGAGAAGGAAGGGAGAGAGGATGGTCAACTGCATCATCATCCAGCTTCATTTCAACCATGTTTTTGTGGGAGCAACTGAAGCTGCATAGCGGAATCTTGTGAATATTCTTCGTATTGCATCTTAACCAAGGAGTATCGGGTGGCTGTACTTGTTTTATTTGTGCCCTCACCAGGATCGACCCTGGGAAACAAACTTAAAAGAAAAATGTGAATTCTATGATACAACACTTTTTTTTCTTCTTTGGTCCCCTATGTGTGACCGGCACAAAACCTTTGGTTCATGTATAACTGCAGTGACACAGCAAGTGCACATTTTATGGCTGGCCCAGTCACATCAATAATTTGGAAGTACCATTATTTTATCACCGTATAACCTTCTCTACAACTATTGCAATTGCTTTCAAATTTAATTGTCATATATATATATATATATATATATATATATATATATATATATATATATATATGCAATATTGTAATATCACTAAGTTTTCTAATTTTATTGTCATTTTTAAATAGTTTGGTAAAGTTTTATATCATGTATTTTCTATTATATTTTTAACTATTTGCAAGTTGAATAACATCGATACGTTGAAAATAAATTATTTTATCACCGTATAACTTTGTTCTTTTATTAATCAGAGATTTAATTTTAGGATAAATAATAATTTTAATGCAGTTCGATTTGTTAATGTTTATATAAATAAATAATAACGATTTATAATGTTGTTCATATGTATAAAAAATGATTGTCTATTAGAATTTTGATGATGATGGCAGCACAGAAAAAAACGAGTTATCTCCACGAAATGCACCGTCTTCTCTCAGTGCTCTCGTTCATCAACCCGCTTTACCCCTCGTTGACTCTAACCCCAGGTTACAACCACAACACTATTAAAGTACATTCCTATACTTTGAGTGGAACGTATCCCAGATCATCCTCAGCTTCACTAAAGGCCTTAGCCGCTCGAGCAGAGCTTCAAATGACTAAAGCCTTTTCTTCTTCAAAAATAATGAACGCCTGTCAGTAAATTTTCATGACCATTCAAGTAATTTAGTGCAGTACTTCACCAGACAGGAATTACTCAGGCCAGTATGATGAAGTTGTTGGACAAACTGAAGACGTGCAGTTCTAAACTCCAGCTTTGCAGTTGATGTCAATTGAGGAAATTTATGTTAGTCAACCGCTTGAGGACGGCTTATCTCAATTATCAAGGGCTTGCAAAAGATATGGAATCCTTTGGTTAAATGTTACGGATCCCCTGAAGCCATCGAAGCCTCCCTCTTTGAGAGAATAAGTAGATTCCCAAAAGTGAGCCGAGACTACTACCGGCTGAGGGAGTTAAGCGATTTCCTCACCAAACTTCAAGCAGCCAAAGATAGCAGTGATCTCCCTGGAATTGCCGTCCTGGATACTGCGCAAGGTATTAGATCAATAGCGGAGAACTTTCCCATCACTCTAAAAGACTAATGGACGTCTCACGGCACTGCTTACAAGAGAAAACACCAGGTACTCTTTCCAATATTCTCCATGTTTGCTTAAATTATTGAATAGCAAGCAAAAGATAAGAACGCCCTTTGTTTTTGTTTTGCCACAAATAACAGAAAAGGATCGATCGATGTGAAAACTCAACTAAGAAGGAGATTTCGGTGCAGCAAATCCAAGTTGCATCTAAGAACGATATCCCATCCACAATTTGCATCATCCTCTTCGCAGCTGTTGGACCTTCCTAAAAATACTCGTCCCGAACGACAAGTCTAAATCAACACCACATTTGCTTGCGATGTTCTTCTCACACTCATAGTGACTGTAAGTTTAAACTGAAATGTGCTGAATATGGAAGTGTAATCACAACACTGTCCTTCATCCGGAACCTGTCATACAAGCTTCCCCTCTAAGAAAAATGCAAGACCTTCGCGTGGAGAGTAACAATGCTGCAACCCATTGCACACAAGTTTCTTGTGAAAACTTGTTTGACAAATATTTTTAAAAAATTTGCATGGTCACTGTGCACCCAGAGGGAGAAAGACACAGACGATTCAAGGTGTATGTCATGATTGACGGGCACAGCAATAAGTCACTTGCTCGACCTGAGTTTTTGACCTGTTCAATCTTTACATAACTCATCCTTATTGTCATATTCAATCAAAACATGGGTGGTGTCTTAAAAATGGTCAAAAGAAGAACTTGGATGGACGCGTTAGCCTCCCCTTCATACACTCATTGAATGTGCCGAGGTGCTTAATAACCGCTCAGAACTTCCAAGGTCTGAAGCAGCACTTGACTAGCAAAGGACATTCCTGAGTTGACCACGAAGTCTCCATCCTGTTAGTCTTTAGTCGCGACATTATTGATGTACACAAAGTCCATGCTCAGCTGAATTCCCCTTGCAACTCACCTTACACGCAGAAGTTTGGCTATGGGCAGTATATGTCTTGGTCGAACCCATACATCTGCCTAATCAACACCCAGGGAGGGGAGGTTGACTAACAAACTTTGAGCCTTGCCCCAACGCAGTTCAGAAAAAAGATAGACACCACAATAATGAGAACGTGTAACACATGTCAATTATATGCAGGCAAAACATTATCTGGTACTAAAATGATGATAGGATCATAAGGGAAGGTCATCGTAAGTTTAACCGAATCAATAAATTGCAAATGTCATAATGTAATCATGTGGTTATAGTTTGATAACAATAAAATGCAAGTTTTACAATGTAATCATGTGGTTATAGTTTGATGACAATAAATTGCAATTTTCATAATGTAATCATGTGGTTATAGTTTGATAACAATAAATTGCAAGTTTCATAATGTAATCATGTGGTTATAGTTTGATAACAATAAATTGCAAGTTTCATAATGTAATTATGTGGTTATAGTTTGATAACAATAAATTGCAATTTTCATAATGTAATCATGTGGTTATAGTTTGATAACAATAAATTGCAATTTTCATAATGTAATCATGTGGTTATAGTTTGATAACAATAAAATGCAATTTTCATAATGTAATCATGTGGTTATAGTTTGATAACAATAAAATGCAAGTTTCATAATGTAATCATGTGGTTATAGTTTGATAACAATAAATTGCAAGTTTCATAATGTAATTATGTGGTTATAGTTTGATAACAATAAATTGCAATTTTCATAATGTAATCATGTGGTTATAGTTTGATAACAATAAATTGCAATTTTCATAATGTAATCATGTGGTTATAGTTTGATAACAATAAATTGCAATTTTCATAATGTAATCATGTGGTTATAGTTTGATAACAATAAATTGCAATTTTCATAATGTAATCATGTGGTTATAGTTTGATAACAATAAAATGCAAGTTTCATAATGTAATTATGTGGTTATAGTTTGATAACAATAAAATGCAATTTTCATAATGTAATCATGTGGTTAGGGTTTATTTTCTTATTATTTGTGTCATTTGACTTAATTCACCTTTTAGTGCAATTCCTTCCTTTTATTTGAGTTGGTTATATGTAGTTTTGGAAATAAATGAAGAAGTAAAACACATCCTCTTTCCAATGTGTTATTGAATAAAATTCACAACTACTAAAGCAAGAAAGAAAGGACTCAGTCTTTTAAAGAAATAAGGACGCGTGCAAAATCATGTGGCAAGAAACTGGATTTGTATTTCTAATATTTTTAACAGTAACAAGAAAACAATTTGCATTATCGTTTCCTTTAAATGAAAATATAACACTCTCCCAACTTGTAAAAGAGATTGTGAATTGTACAGTTTTTTGTTTTGATTTTCTTTTATAAATCCAGTAATGAAAGAATACATAAACCGTTGAAAATCAGAAACATCGTTAATGACATCCATGGCGTTTGAATTGGTACACACGATTTCCAGCTTGATAGGCTGTTTAGGACCGATCTTCAGGACAAATGTCGATTTGGTAGTCCGCTTTGGATAATTCAATTGTACTAAATATACGATATTGGTCTATTTGGTTCACGAGATCCTCAATCCGGGGCAAAGGGTATGCATGAAGTAAGGTGAAACGGTTAATAGTTTGGGAGAAATCAACTACTAATCGTTTATGTTTATTAGCGATGACGTCACAACAATCCGAGCAGGCCATGGCGAATAACTTGTTTCAATTAGATCCATCACAATCAAGCAGTTTTAGATTTTCCTTTTCAACGAATCGAGCATCCTCCGCACTGTAATTTCGGGATTTAGCTGCGATAGGTTTGCAATCAGAGGTTAAGTTTCCGAAACAATTTCACAGAGGCACAGCTGATCTTAGGACGCAGATTTTTAGGATATCCTGAGGTCAACCAAAAGAAATAGTGATACCCTGATGTAGTTTGAAGAAAACACTCCGAGTATATACAGGAATCAATACGTTTGCAATCAGGGGTTAAGAGTCGAAACAATTTCATAGGGTCTCAGCTGATCTGGGTTAAGGCGCAGATTTGTAGAATATCCTGAGGTCTACCAACGGAAATAGTGATACCCTGATGTAGTTTTAACAAAAAGGGACTCCGAGTATAATATCCAAATCAGGAAGTCAATTTCTTTATACTATGATTTCTTTATACTCGCAACCATTGAAGGAAATGTTTTCCGTGCAATATTCCGATAGTTTGAAGGAAACGGCGGGTGATGCCATGGAAATTGCAGAATTACGTTTCGAAGTAGACAGCTTCATTGTTTTAACAATACGAGCACTGATAAAGTTTTCAGAACTGCCGGTGTCTTCGAGGCCAGTTAATTTTTTTCTTTTAATTCAACAATTTTAGTAATGAGAGGATACCTATCACCACCTTTAGCATGGGCTAGCATAATAGCAGAAGTAGAACCTAAATGGGTCGGCATATCAGAACGACAAACTTTGGAGAAATTACCGAGTTTACCACAGTTTCAACATACCTAATCGCGAGCAGGACAATGACGGCGATCATCATTAAAGTGACGTCTCCCTCCACAGTTGTAACACTTGTCATGAGCAGGAAGGACAGCAGAAAATTGTACGGAGTCACACTCGGTACGAGAACCAGTAGAATCAGAAATTTTAGTAATTGTGGCCTCCTCGGCAGGATGAATAGACACATTCTTAGTTCTAATAGTAGTAGTAGTAGTAGTAGTAGTAGTAGTAGCAGTTGTAGCAGCAGCAGTTGCGGTTCCAATCGGGGAAGCGTATGATTAAGCACGAAAGTGAGCTTGTTCTAGAGCCCTAGCACATTGAGTAGCCTCTTTGAGAATAAGCGTATCAGTTTTAAGTAGTTTAGCACGTATTACTGGGGATCGAAGACGGCATATAAATGCATCACAGACAGACTCATCCCTGTAAGTTTATTTTTTTACATAGGCGTCACCACTTATCAAGGCTGATAGGCCACTCAAGGATAAGGGTTAAAGAGTGTAGAGTAGTCAAAAGGACAATATAGTAATCGATAGTAATGGAAGTTTGGTAAATTTGTAAACTTAAGTGGAACGGCTCATCAGAAACTTGTTCACATTGGACTTGAAGACAACCATATTATAGACAGCTGGAAAGCAGGAAAACGGAAGACAATTCCACAGGCGTGCAGTTCTAAGAAAGAAGCTTTGATCATGGAATCTATGTTTAGGTTTAGGTACAGATAAAGAGTGGGGAAAATCATTGATAATGTTTTCAGCTAGTCTAGTGTTTCTTGTGAAAGTTTTGCGAGGGGGGGACCATAGATTGAAGCTCAGTTGAACACTTTCCATTAAAATAACGATAAAGCAGAGACAAACTCGCAACATCTCTTCTGTGAGACAGAGGTTGCAGCGAAGAGAAAAGGACATCTCCCACCAGGCCACGAAGTCTATTTTGAACCCTATCAAGGCAAGAAAAGTCTTTTCTAGCAGCTCCTGCCCATATGTGGCAACAGACCTGCATCCTTGGACGTATCTGGCTCTTATATAGATAGAGACTTGCATCAGCAGTGAGATATCTACTGGATCGATAGAAGGATCCGACTATTTTTCCAGCGGCCTTGGCAACAGATTTTATGTACGTATTCCATTTAAGATCAGGAGTAAAGGTCAAGCCCAGAAGCCTGTCAAAACTTGCGGCTTCCCCAAGACGAGAGCCATTCATTTTAATTGATGCCAGATGTGGATCAGAACGTTGATGATGTAAAGATAGAAGCTTGGTTTTAGATGCATTAAAAGTAACCAGCCACTCCTTTCTCCATTGAACAACGTGATCAAGATCAGAGGAGAGAGAAACGGAGAGAACTTGGTCGTTTACTGTCTTAGATGTGCTACCATAGATGGTAGGGTCATCAGCAAAAATGTATACGAATGATGTAAGGATGTGATTTGGAAGATCATTAATATAGATCAGGAAAAGAGTTGGGCCCAGGATCGACCCCTGAGGGACTCCAGCATTTATACTGTGAGCTTCTGATTTTTGCCCATCAACTACTACTTTTATGAACCTATCAGAGAGAAATGATTTAATAATTGAGAAGACATTTCCAGCAATACCATAGCTGGAGATCTTGTGAAGTAAACCTTTATGCCATACCCTATCAAAGGCCTTTGATATGTCAAGAGCAATTGCCCTAGAAAGGTTGCTTCTGTCGAGAGATTCGCTAATCCTATGAGATATAACTGTAAGCACATCTGCTGTAGATCTAGCAGAACGAAAACCATATTGTGTGTCACTAAGAAGGTTATTTTTGCTGAGATGGCTGATTACTTCTCTATTTTACACAGATTCCAGCAACTTACTCATGACGCACAGGAGACTTATTGGCCTGTACTGAGAGGGGGATGAACGATCACCTGAATTCTTAAATACAGGGCATACTGATGAGATTTTCCAGGGTGATGGGAAGCAATTCTCCTTAAGACAACGTTTAAACAGTTTTGTAAGTATGGGTGCTAGTTCTGGTTAAAGTATTTTTAATACTATACTTGGAATATCGTCAGGGCCGGTTGCGTTACTGGAATCAAGGTTTTTGCTTAGCTTGGCAACATCACATACAGATATTTGTATATCACATAGTGTGTTTTCTGATACAGAAGGAAATATTGGGGGTTGGCCGCCTTGGTCGCAAAGGGCAGAATTGGCTGTAAAGTTCTTGGCAAAGAGTTTGGCTTTGTCTGATGCTGAAGAGATGCTGATAGTTGGGATGGAGCACACGCTTCTGTTCAAGATTAAAGTTAGCTTTTACGGCTACATCGTCTCATTTTCCCTCCTTCGCCTCCAAGGGACATCAGTATATTGTGAATTCCATTTTCCGGCATCAGTGTGATTTCTTCACGTTTCAAATTACACGTGCGCTTTGAACATGCATTCACATACCTTTTTTAAACAAAGAACTTCCTAAATTGAATTGTATCGTTTTTAACCTATTTTGTTAATCATTATTTCTAACCTCGTATTGTCCATTCTTTTAACTGACATATTAAATATCCAGTTATTTCTAAAAAAAAAAATTAACAATCGTTGCATTCCTAAATTTAATATCCATTATCTTTTAAAACTTTGCTTACTGGGTTCGATTCTATCCTTTTCCAAATATCTTCAAACATATCTATTTAATTATTGGGGTCTGTTCCCTTTTCATGTAGCAATATTATTATGGTTCAAACAGATATATATATATATATATATATATATATATATATATATATATATGCGTGACACTGAAAAAGAGGGAATCAGAGAAACCAGGAGAATGAGAAGGACCCGGAGAAAGGGAATTGCTAAGTATGGGTAAAGATTATAGATTCTGATTCTAGGCAAACTATTATTCTCCATTCTAAGATAAAGTAAATTATTTCTGCGATGGTTCGAACCGTCAACAACAGTTTGAATAGAACGTAGCTTCTTCCAGTTTAAACATGTATGTGAAATGGTATTGAAAGTTAAACATTAAATTATGTTTTATTCTAACCTATATTTCAATTCAAAAGCATTAAACACTATTTGTAACAATTGATTTTTTTTAAATATTTCTCACAATTTAATTTTGATTAACTTCCATTTCAACGTACCATGCAGTGATAATACTTGAACCCGCCCAAAACTCTAGAGCCAAAACGGAGTATACATTGTTCAAAACAACGAGATATTATAAAAAGGCTGACTGGGAAGCCATCAGGGATCTCATCAGAGACGCCCCATGGCGAATTATCTTTTCACTTCCTGCTGAACAGTGCGCAAATAAGACCATTGAATGGTTTAAAACAGCAATTGAAGCACATGTTCCCACACGGAATTTTTATCGTAAGCCCCACTTTCCTCAGTGGTTTTTTTATACTTGTGCAGTGCCATCGCGCAAAGGCAACATCCGTGTCGCAGATTAAACCGACATAAGTCCAGTTCAAGCAGACAGAAGTATATAGAAGCCAGAAATAAATGTAAGAAAGAAATAGCGACAGCTAACAGAGAATTTACTGAAACCATCAAAAAATGCACCGAAGCACAAAAATTAAGAACTTGTAACGTCTGGCAAATCTACAACAGTGTAGTAAATAATGGGCAATCAGCAATTCCCCCACTATGCAACAATCATTAGGTTGTTTGCTCAGCAACCGAGAAGGCGAACATGCTTGCCAGACGGTTTGCCTCCAACTACACATTGGACCCTGCTAACCACCCCTCCTTACCTTTCCTTTGCGGACAGACGCCACACTAGACGATCTGAAAATCCCCCCCCTCAGGTGCATGCTTTCATAAGAAATCTTGACACTGCAGAAGCATGTGGACCTGATCTCATCCCGGCTGTGCTATTAAAAAAGTGCTCAGCCGAATTAGCTCCAGTTCTCTCCAAACCTTACAACAAATGCCTTAATGAATCTTGCTTTCTTGCCTGCTGGAAAACTGCTTCTGTGGTACCAGTTTTCAAGAATTCTGGCGAAAGTACTGACCCAGTAAATTATCACGCCATTAGACCCCGCCCACTTTTCGCCAAAATATTTGAGACAATAATTAACCAAGCTCTAGTCCATCACCTTACAGATGCTAAACTTCTGACTCACTAAGAATATGGATTTAGGCAAGCCCGTTCAACAGCAGACATCCTAATAGTAATCTCAGAACATGTATACCAGTCACTGAACAAAGCGGGGTAGGGTAGAATGGTAGCTCATGATATATCTAAGGCTTTTGACAGGGTATGGCATGAATGTCCTCTCAGGAAAATCAGATCATATATGTATCACTGGAAGAATACATGACATAATTAAATCCTTCTTAGGTAAGAGAAAACTCAAGGTTTTCCTCGACGGTTTTACATCTAAACAATATGATATAAATACGGGAGTGCCTCGGCGGTCTATCCTAATATTCATAAATTACCTCCCTGACAAAATTGCCTGTGAGATGGGTATATATGCTGACGGCACCACACTCTATAACAGATATTACAAGGGCGTGTTTGAAATTAATGTTTTTCTTTAGAAGCACAATTGAACCATCATACTTGACTTTTGCATTTTAAACTTAAATCCAAGCCATTATATAAAAAATAATGTTATAAATCAATATTTTAAATATTGTAAATGGCAGAAAACCTAGAGGATGACCTCCGATCTGTAGGAGAATGTGGACAAAAATGGATGGTCACATTTAATTCTGCCAAGACTAAATTCGTTTCCTTAAATAATTACAAGAAACAAATACCACCAATAGCAATGGCCAATGACTCTTTATCTGAAAGTACATCCTTTAAACTCCCCGGCCTTACGTTCACAGGAAACATGAGTTGGAACAATTACATTGAGAGCATCGACAGGACCGCTGCAGAGAAGGTAGATTCTCTCTACCATATTAGAAAGATACTAACGCCCGAGAGTATCCTATATCTTTATAAGGCTACCATTCGCCCATGTATGCAGTATTGTTGTCGTATTTGGGCTGATGCATCTGCCACTAGTCTCTCGCTCCTAGACAAGGTTCAAAAGAGCATCGCCAATCTGATAGGTCCTAAACTGTCAGCTAAACTTCAGCCCCTGTCCATCGACGAAATGTGGCATCCCTCTGCCTACTCTATAAGTACTTTAACTGTGAATGCTCTGACGAACTGCAAGCACTTGTGCCCCCCCGACGTCAATACCCCCGACAAACCCGACAAGCAGCTTAATCCCACCCCTTCACAGTAGAGATCCTTAGATGTAAGAGAGCCTTCTACTCAAGTAGTTTCATATATATATATATATATATATATATATATATATATATATATATATATATATATATATATATATATATATATATATATATATATATTACATTTCTCTTCGTCTCTCGGCACAAAAAACGTGAGTACCCTTTTAAAAAAGATTTAACGCCAGGCTTTACGTATACACACACACATAAACAGTCTCTCTCTCTCTCTCTCTATATATATATATATATATATATATATATATATATATATATATATATATATATATATATATATATATATATATATATAAAGTGCTGTTTTTGCTACGATGCAAATAAATAGCATTTTTTTAGTTGACGCAATTACCCAATATTATATATATATATATATATATATATATATATATATATATATATATATATATATATATATATATACCACTTCTTTTTAATCTGTGGATTGTAAAACAAACCCGAATTGTTCGCTTCTTGGCTCATGTCATTGAAAGTGTTTCAATAGTGTAACTATTAACAAAATATAACTATTAATATTAACTATTAACAAAATATAACTATAAATAATAACTATTAACAAAATGTAACTATTAACATTAAATATTAACAAAATATAACTATTACCATTAACTATTAACAAAATATAACTATTAACATCAATTATTAACAAAATATAACTATTAACATTAACCATTAACAAAATATAACTATTAATATTAATTATTAACACAATATAGCTATTAACATTAACTATTAACAAAATATAACCATTAACATTAACTATTAACAAAATATAACAATTAATAGTAACTATTAACAAAATATAACTATTAACATTAACTATTAACAAAATATAACAATTAATAGTAACTATTAACAAAATATAACTATTAACATTAACTATTGACAAAGTATAACTATTAACATTAACTATTAAAATAAACCTATTAATATTAACTATTAAAAATATAACTATTAATATTAACTATTAACAAAATATAACTTTTAATAGTAACTATTTACAAAATATAACTATTAATTGTAACTATTAACACAATATAACTATTAATGTTAACTATTAACAAAATATAACTATTAACATTAACTATTAACAAAATATAACTGTTAATATTAACTATTAACATAATATAACTATTAATATTAACTATTAACAAAATATCACTATCAATATTAACTATTAACAAAATATAACTATTAATATTAACTATTAACAAAATATAGCTATTAACATTAACTATTAACAAAATATAACCATTAACATTAACTATTAACAAAATATAACAATTAATAGTAACTATTAACAAAATATAACTATTAACATTAACTATTAACAAAATATAACAATTAATAGTAACTATTAACAAAATATAACTATTAACATTAACTATTGACAAAGTATAACTATTAACATTAACTATTAAAATAAACCTATTAATATTAACTATTAAAAACATAACTATTAATATTAACTATTAACAAAATATAACTATTAATAGTAACTATTTACAAAATATAACTATTAATTGTAACTATTAACACAATATAACTATTAATGTTAACTATTAACAAAATATAACTATTAACATTAACTATTAACAAAATATAACTATTAATATTAACTATTAACATAATATAATTATTAATATTAACTATTAACAAAATATCACTATCAATATTAACTATTAACAAAATATAACTATTAATATTAACTATTAACAACGACAAGAAAGATTATATATGGTGTTCTTATTTCCTTGCCTCCCCAAGACTTAGCCACAAACTCGATTGTAACGTGGAAAAAATACCACTCCCCCAAAAGTGGTACTCTTTATAGGAACAAAAATTAAAATGCTCTCAGTCATGAAGGATTTCTTCTCTAATGAACGAGAATATGAAATATGAAATGTAGTATCAGAACAGATACTACACGGTGGTCCTGTTGATGCAAAGACTCTTTACGTGCTCCCCACGCTGAGGGCTAAAAATAATGTAAGTGTAAAACACCCCCCCCCACACACACACACACAGAGAATTTAAGTGAAATGTTTAATCTCACAAACTTGTCTTTGTTTAATTTGTCTTAATAATCATTTACTTATTTATTTATTTAGCATTTATCCAGCATTTACAAACATGATATTAAAACAAATTTTTCACACGTAACTAATTTATGACCTAAATTCGTGTTTTGTACTTTGGAACAGTTCCCCTCTCATTTGAGTTGTTTATGTGAAATGCCCAGGTTGTCAGTTTTTTTTTTTTTTTTTTTTTTAAATGAGGATTATTTTGATTATTCAGATTGAACGGACATTTTTACAAGAGGAACGAAATAATTTTTACACCGTATAACATTGACTTAAAGTCTTTGTTCTTTAGCAGTTGATTTTCTCTTTAAATAATTCCACGTTTAAATCGTGTTTTTCAACTTTGAATTTTGATTCTTTTATATTTTCATATATTTTATTTCTACATGAATTGGACACACAAAACAAAAATTGTATAAATTTACTAAAGAAATCTTAACAAACAAAACAATTTTTCTGTTTTGAACACTAAAGAAAAACGAATTCATTCTTTTTTTTTTTTTTTCGTATTGAAATCCTGGAATGAAAGGTAAGTTTTTTTTTATTTATTTAGATTTAAAAAAAGTATGCAACCCTGATTAAAAAATCTTCTAAAAAATATTATTCAATCTGACATATGAATATATATTTTTAAATCTGATATTTAGTTCTTGTCAAAAATGTGCTTATTTAAGTAAAACTTTTGTGACTTATGAGAAAATAATTTTTACTATAAACACAATAATTTTATTCGAAGTTCGTCCGATTAAGCATAAAAAACATACTTTTTCGACATTTAATTGCTGAAACATTTGCAAAAATAAGTTTCCTGTTTACACTCTGCTAAGTCGCTAGAGATGTATACTTGATTTGTATGTTTAATCCAATATTTTAGATTTTAGAAAGGTTATTTATACTTGATTTGTATGTTTAATCCAATATTTTAGAATTTAGAAAGGTTATTTATACTTGGTTTGTATGTTTAATCCAATATTTTAGATTTTAGAAAGGTTATTTATACTTGATTTGTATGTTTAATCCAATATTTTAGAATTTAGAAAGGTTATTTATACTTGGTTTGTATGTTTAATCCAATATTTTAGATTTTAGAAAGGTTATTTATACTTGATTTGTATGTTTAATCCAATATTTTAGATTTTAGAAAGGTTATTTATACTTGGTTTGTATGTTTAATCCAATATTTTAGATTTTAGAAAGGTTATTTATACTTGATATGTTTAATCCAATATTTTAGATTTTAGAAATGGGGCCGGGCCACTTTCAGAAGATTTCAGTGCCTCAGAGGATTTCTAAAAGCGGAAAAATTTGGCGCAATCCAAATTGATTTTCTATAAATTGATTTTCTCACCACGTTTCGTCCGCAAAAAACTAAATAAAACTGGATATACACAATATATTTGTATACTTTATTTTTAATGATTTTTTTATTTTACAAAAGATAAAAGTACAAGCAATAAATAAAAAAATGATGAACTAAAAAATGGTTTTACAAATAAATCCTATTTTTAATGACTTAAAAAATTTTTTTTTTCAATGAACTAAATTTGTATACTTTATTTTTAATGATTTTTTTATTTTACAAAAGATAAAAGTACAAGCAATAAATAAAAAAAAATTAATGAACTAAAAAATGGTTTTACAAATAAATCCTATTTCCAATGACTTTTTAAAAAAATATATTTTTTCAATGAACTAAAATAATTGTTTTACAACTGAATCCCTTTTTTCCGATGATTTTTTTTCAAAAATACTTTTCCAATGATCAAAAAAGTGTTTTATAAACAAAACCTTTTTTATAGGGAGTTTTTAAAAACGATATATTTCGGAAATACAAACAATAATATTATTTTTTTAAAAAAATAGCTTGTTTGCTTGTTCTTTGTGCGCTTTTGCAGATTCCCGATCTATGGAGCACTGAAGTACAAATCTGCCTAATTTTCTACTCGATGGATTTTCGTAACTTTTTGATATATTACTATTTTCGACATGACAATTGAATATGTAATATTTTTTTTGCTTTAGACGACATATTAAAAAAAATCTGTCGACTATCTTAACAAGCACCGAAGTTTGATGCGTTTATTGTGTGTGTGTGTGTGTGTGTGTGTGTGTGTGTGTTTCTAGTTTTTTTTTTTTTTTTTGATAAAATTATATCTCTTGGGTACTGATAGGGGTGCTAGTGCACTTACTGGTCCTGCTATTTTTTAAATCGTATTTCCAAGTTTAATGAAAGTTTTATGATATGTTTTTATTCAGTAGTAAGGTTAAAGTATAGAATAGGTTAAAAACACCCACCTTTCCCCATGTTAAGAATGGCTTTTTAAATAATAACGTTATTATTTCAGCACAGATTAATAACTGCACTACTATCCTGAACGGTGTATCGAGATTTTATTAATATTTCAGTGCCCCATAGATCGAGGATTTCATAAAATTGCAAAAAACAAACAAACAAAAGAAACAAAAAAACAAAAAACAAAAAAGAAACAAGCACGCAGCCCGATCGGTGTACAGGAAAAATGACTTAAAGAAAAGATTTTTGAAAGAATTTTAAAACTAAAAAAAAAAAAGATTTTTGAAAGAATTTTAATTCTAAATTTTTAAAAACTATTTTATTGTTTATTGCTTGTACTTTTTATCTTTTGTAAAATACAAAAGAAAAAAAATCTGTCGACTATTTTAAAAGCACCGAAGTTTGATGCGTTTCTTGTGTGTGTGTGTGTGTGTGTGTGTGTGTGTTTCTAGTGTTTTTAAAAATTTTTTTGATAAAATTATATCTCTTGGGTACTGAATGGGGTGCTAGTGCACTTACTGATCCGCGCTATTTTTTAAATCGTATTTCCAAGTTTAATGAAAGTTTTATGATATGTTTTTATTCAGTAGTAAGGTTAAAGTATAGAATAGGTCAAAACACCCACCTTTCCCCATGTTAAGAATGGCTTTTTAAATGATAACGTTATTATTTCAGCACAGATCAATGAGTGCACTAGTACCCTGAACGGCTTATCGAGATTTTATTCATGTAATATATTGTTCAGATTATTATTTCAGTGCCCCATAGATCGGGGATTTCCAAAAGCGCAAAAAACAAAAAAACAAAAAAGAAACAAGCACACAGCCCGATCGGTGTACAGGAAAAATGACTTAAAAAAAGAAGATTTTTGAAAGAATTAAAAACTAAAAAAAAAATAATTTTAATACTAAATTTTTTAACAATTTTATTGTTTGTATTTATGAAATATATCGTTTTTACTTCATTGAAAAAATATCTTTTAAACATGTTAATGAAAAAAGGATTTATTTGTAAAACAGTTTTTTAGTTTATTGAAAAAATCTACCATATTTGGGGGCAATTGCACCAAATCTAGGGTAATTGCGCCAACTAAAAAAGATATGCTCTTTATATGCATGGTTGCGAAAACAGCACTTATATATATATATATATATATATATATATATATATATATATATATATATATATATATATATGTATTAAATTCCTTATTGCTTGTACTTTTTTATCTTTTGTAAAATACAAAAGAAATCATTGGAAAAATTATGCAAATATATTGTGAATATCCATTTTTATGATTGTGGAATGTTGTCTGAAATGCGGCAAAAACCTTTTTTTTAGAGAAAATCAATTTGGTATAACACCGTTAAAATGTAAATCAAACATTTGCGCTTTTCAAAATCACCAATTTATGGAGCATTGAAATAATAATCTGCACACCTTTCTCTTATAAAGTTTTCATTAAATGAACATCCATTTATTAGTCATCACCAATAATAGAAACTTAATATTGAAAAAAAAATATTGGTAAATTTTTACAATCTAACTGAGATGAGTTTATCCCCTAAAAATTCAAAATCTACTTTTTTGGACATTACCTTTCAAATTTCTAGTGTGGCGTGCGAGAGTCATTTTTTATAAACACTTTTAAAATTTTGTCCATTTTCATAACAGTATTAATTTTATTTTTAGAGGGAATTACAATTAAACATGAGAAGGGCACAATATTTTACTTAAGCAATTTAATAAACAAAAGAAATGTATTCTTAACCGGATACCTGTGTTCGAATTTATTAGAAGAACCTTAATAATGAACATTTTCCTAAAAAAGAAATTAATTCCAACTCTTTTCGGAACTGAATCAGGACTTTATACACTAATACTGAAATAGCTGTGTGCCAATTTATGAGAAGGTTATTTTTATTAATTATCTCATTTAGTCAACATTTGTTATGTAACGTGGCGCATCTGTTATTTTTTAAGTATTTTGCTACAGTTCAAACCTCTCTTAGACCCCCACACCGTCTGGTACCGACAAACATGAACAAAAAAAACAAAAATAAACCCGACTCAGCATTTTATTTAAAGTGCTCATTAAATACATTTATTTGTGGTTGTTCTAAAACAATGCATTTTATTATTTTTCCAAAGTCTCTTCACACACACATGTTCTTTCTTTAAAAGTCTCTGTCACCCTCACCCCATGCCGACGCCAGTTCCATACGACCATCTTGTCCAACACGCACTTTGTTTTTCTCTTGACTATGTGGAGTATTTTGCTCTCCTTTTCCTGTAAAGCAAGCTTGCTCACACCTGCTAAATATTTATATATGGAAAAAATAATTAAGACCACATATTTCCTTTCCAGCACAATCCTTAAAAAGGAAGGTGTTTTTATGCTCAACTAAGAAATACAAGTAGTAGAAGCTCAAGAAAGTCAAAATTGGCTCTTTTTCTTATCAAACAGGTAAGTTAACCTTTGAATTAATAAAAAGTTGTATATATATATTATTCCTTAATTGGAATTTATTTTGAGATGAGCATTATATGTCAATTTTATTTTTATTTCGGACTATTAGTCTCATCTTTATTAGTTGTTGTTGTTTGTTTTTTAATCTTTTTATTGATGCACCAATAAAAAGATTTAAAGAAAAGATTAAAAAAAAACAACAACTAATAAAGATGAGACTAATAGTCCGAAATAAAAATAAAATTAATAAAAAGTTGCTTCAAATATTTTTCTTATCAAACAGGTAAGTTAACCTTTGAATTAATAAAAAGTTGCTTCAAATATTTTCTGGAAAATATGAAAATACTTTTAGGCAGTATTAAGAAAAGTTAAAACAATTGCAAAATATTTTTGAAGGATTCAATTTTTTCTATAAAAGTATGTTTGCAAGTTTTAGAAAAGATAATGTCCTATAAACTCAATCGTTTCTTTTTCTCATCAGTTTTGAATTCCATCAATTTTTCTGAAAAATATAATAACGTTTTAACAATATTAAGAAAGGTGGAAAGAATATTTTTTAAAGATTTTATTTGAGTAATTTTTCTAAAGAAAAGGAGAAACCTGTTTGTTAGTTTTAGAAATGTTTTCAATTATTAAATGTTTTAGTTCAGTGTTAAAGGGCGAACAGTTAGAAAAGTAAATTGTAAAAAGGAATTTATATGAAAAGAAATAACGTCAATCAGAAGAAATTATATGAAAGTATTTATGAAAAGAAATAACGTAAATCAGAAGAAATTATATGCAAGTATTTATGAAAAGAAATGACGTAAATCAGAAGAAATTATATGCAAGTATTTATGAAAAGAAATAACGTAAATCAGAAGAAATTATATGCAAGTATGAAAAGAAATGACGTAAATCAGAAGAAATTATATGCAAGTGTTTATGAAAAGAAATGACGTAAATCAGAAGAAATTATATGCAAGTATTTATGAAAAGAAATGACGTAAATCAGAAGAAATTATATGCAAGTATTTATGAAAAGAAATAACGTAAATCAGAAGAAATTATATGCAAGTATGAAAAGAAATGACGTAAATCAGAAGAAATTATATGCAAGTATTTATGAAAAGAAATAACGTAAATCAGAAGAAATTATATGCAAGTATTTATGAGAGAAATAACGTAAATCAGAAAAAATTATATGCAAGTATTTCTGAAAAGAAATAACGTAAATCAGAAGAAATTATATGCAAGTATTTATGAAAAGACATAACGTAAATCAGAAGAAATTATATGCAAGTATTTATGAAACGAAATAACGTATATCAGAAGAAATTATATGCAAGTATTTATGAAAAGAAATAACGTAAATCAGAAGAAATTATATGCAAGTATTTATGAAAAGAAATGACGTAAATCAGAAGAAATTATATGCAAGTATTTATGAAAAGAAATAACGTAAACCAGAAGAAATTATATGCAAGTATTTATGAAAAGAAATTACGTAAGTAAAAAATAGACAAGTTAAATTCCAAACAACTAAATAAATGATAAAGATGAAATTATATGTAGGTTCATTTGAAAAGATATGAAGTTATGACATGATAATTCCAAACAACAAATATTTATTCTCTCAAAAAAAAAAGAATTTAATTTATCATATTTCACCATGTTTGTGCTTTTATGTGAAGGAAATACAATTTCCATGGCATAACATCAATTAATCAATTAAAAGTTTGCTGTAAATATTGAAAATTCATCACAGTGTGGGTTCTCATATCTTTAATAAAGATAAAAGTGTTGATGACGTCATCTTGCAACATGACAACACTCTAAGTACATTTCTAATAATAAATAAATAAAAAATTAATAAATAATAAATAAAATAAATAACTAAATAATAAATAAATATAAATGAATAAATAATAAATAAATAAAAAATAAATAAATAACTACATAAATAATTACATAAATAAAAATTAAATAAATGAATAATAAATAAATAAATTAGAAATAAATCTCCTCAGCAACCGACAAGGCTAACATGCTTGCCAGTCGGTTTGCCTCAAACTCCACACTGGACCCTTCCAACCACCCCCTACCTGACTTTCCTATGCGGACAGACGCCACACTAGACGATCTGAAAACAACCCCTGCTCAGGTGCATGCTATCATAAAAAACCTTGACACCTCAAAAGCATGTGGACCCGATCTTATCCCAGCTGTGCTATTAAAAAAGTGCTCAGCGGAAGTAGCTCCAGTTCTCTTCAAACTCTACAACAAATGTCTTAATGAAGCTTGCTTTCCGGGCTGTTGGAAAACTGCTTCTGTTGTACCAGTATTCAAGAATTCTGGCGAAAGGACAGACCCATCAAATTATCGCCCCATAAGCCTCCTCCCACTTTTTGCCAAAATATTTGAGACCATAATTAACTATGCTCTAGTCCATCATCTTACAGATGCTAAACTACTGACTGACAAACAATATGGATTTAGACGAGCCCGTTCCACAGCAGACATCCTCACTGTGATCTCTGAACGTATATACCATTCACTGGACAAAGCGGGGGAAGGCAGAGCGGTAGCTCTAGATATATCTAAGGCTTTTGACAGGGTATGGCATGAGGGTCTCCTCAGTAAAATCAGATCATACGGTATCACTGGTAGAATACTTAACATAATTAAATCCTTCTTAGATAAGAGAAAAATCCAGGTAGTCCTCGACGGTCGCACATCTAAACAATATGATATAAATGCGGGAGTGCCCCAGGGTTCTATCCTTGGACCTCTATTGTTCCTGATATTCATAAATGACCTCCCCGACAACATTGCCTCTGAGATGGGTATATATGCTGATGACACTACACTCTATGGCAGACACGACAGGAAGACGAATGAACACATTTCTAAAGAAATGGCAGAAACACTAGAGGAAGACCTCCAATCTGTAGTGGAATGGGGACAAAAGTGGTTGGTCGCATTCAATGCTGCCAAGACTAAACTAGTTTCATTCAATAATTACAAGAAACCCTCTCTACCACCCATAGCAATGGCCAACGACTCTTTATCTGAGAGTTCATCTTTCAAACTCCTTGGCCTAACGTTCACAGGAAACATGAGTTGGAACAATTACATTGAAGGCATTGCCAGGGCCGCTGCAAGAAAGGTAGGCTCTCTCTACCGTGCTAGAAAACTACTAACACCCGAAAGTATCCTGTACCTCTATAAGGCCACCATTCGCCCATGTATGGAGTATTGCTGCCACATCTGGGCTGGTGCATCTGCTACTAGTCTCTCGCTCCTTGATAAGGTTCAAAAGAGAGGCGCAAACCTGATAGGCCCTGAACTGGCATCTAAGCTTCAGCCTCTGTCCCATCGACGAAATGTTGCATCCCTCTGCCTTTTCTACAAGTATTTTAGTGGTGAATGCTCTGACGAACTGCAATCACTTGTGCCCCCACGACGCGAGCACCCTCGACAAGCCCGACAGGCTACTAGATCCCACCCCCACACTGTAGAGGTCCCTAGATGTAAAAGATCTTTTTACTCCAATAGTTTCTTCCCCAGAACCGCAAGACTCTGGAATTCCATTCCAGGTCCCTGCTTCCCCAACAGTACTGACGTGCAGAAGTTCAATTGTAACGTGAACCGACACCTTGCTGCCCAAATCCCTACATAGTACCCCAGCAGTTGTTGCCCCTGATAGTAGCCCCCTACACCAAAGTGGCAATTTGCCTTGTTTGGGGTGAAAATGTAATAAAAAAAAATTTAAAAAAAAGTAATAAATAAATAAATAATAATAAAAAAAATAATAAATAAATAAATAATGAATAAATAAAAAAAGCATCTGGGAACATCTCTATCTGGAGCACGGGTCTTTCTCCTAAACAATTTGTGGTCAACTTTTTATAATAAATAAATAAAGTTCCATTAAAACAGAATACCGAGCACCCTATAAACGATCTCCGCCGGTTGAGTCAGGTCACAAAAGTAAATAAATTGTAAAAATATGAAATTAAATGCAGGTGTATATGAAAAGCAACATAAATTGAACATAAGTATGTTACATTCCAACCAACAACTCTCTCATGTAAGATGGAGGTGAGGCATAGAGATGAGGTTTAGTCAACTTAACCAAAACGTAGTAAACTTTATTTAAATGAAGTAAACTTTATTTAAATGAAGTAAACTTTATTAAAATGAAGTAAACTTTACTAAAATGAAGTAAACTATACTAAAATGAAATAAACTTAATAAAAATGAAGTACACTTTATTAAAATGAAGTAAACCTTATTAAAATGAAGTAAACTTTATTAAAACGAAGTAAACTTTACACAAATTAAGTAAACTATACTAAAATAAAATGAACTTAATACAAAAAAGTATACTTTACTAAAATGAAGTAAACTTTACTAAAATGAAGTAAACTTTACTAAAATGAAGTAAACTTTACACAAATGAAGTAAACTTTACACAAATGAAGTAAACTATACTAAAATAAAATGAACTTAATACAAAAAAGTATACTTTACTAAAATGTAGTAAACTTTACTAAAATGAAGTAAACTATACTAAAATGAAATGAACTTAATAAAATGAAGTAAACTTTACTAAAATGAAGTAAACTTTACTAAAAGGAAGTAAACTTTACTAAAAGGAAGTAAACTTTACACAAATGAAGATAGCTTTACTAAAATGAAGTAAACTTTACTAAAATGAAATGAACTTAATAAAATGAAGTAAACTTTACTAAAATGAAATGAACTTAATAAAATGAAGTAAACTTTACTAAAATGAAGTAAACTTTACTAAAATGAAGTAAACTTGACTAAAATGAAGTAAACTTTACTAAATTGAAGTAAACTTTGCTAAAATGAAGTAAAATTTACACAAATTAAGTAAACAATACTAAAATGAAATGAACTTAATAAAATGAAGTAAACTTTACTACAATGAAGTAAACTTTACTAAAATGAAGTAAACTTTACACAAATGAAGTAAACTTTACACAAATGAAGTAAACTTTACTAAAATGAAGTAAACTTTACTAAATTGAAGTAAACTTTGCTAAAAGGAAGTAAACTATACTAAAATGAAATGAACTTAATTACATGAAGTAAACTTTACTAAAATGAAGTAAACTTTACACAAATGAAGTAAACTTTACTAAAATGAAGTAAACATAACATCAATGAAGTAAACTAAACACAAATGAAATGAACTTTATAAAATGAAGTAAACTTTACTAAAATGAAGTAAACTATACTAAAATGAAGTAAACTTTACTAAAATTAAGTAAACTTTACTAAAATAAACTAAACTTTACTAAAATGAAGTAAACTTAACACAAATGAAATTAACTTACTAAAATGAAGTAAACTTTACTAAAATGAAGTAAACTTGACTAAAATGAAGTAAACTTTACACAAATGAAGATAGCTTTACTAAAATAAAGTAAACTATACTAAAATGAAATGAACTTAATAAAATGAAGTAAACTTTACTAAAATGAAGTAAACTTTACTAAAATGAAGTAAACTTTACTAAAATGAATAAACTTTACTAAAATGAAGTAAACTTAACACAAATGAAATGAACATTATAAAATGAAGTTAACTTTACTAAAATGAAGTAAACTTTACTAAAAGGAAGTAAACTTTACTAAAATGAAGTAAACTTTACACAAATGAAGTAAACTATACTAAAATGAAATTAACTTAATAAAATAAAGTAAACTTTACTAAAATGAAGTTATCTTTACTAAAATAAAGTAAACTTGACTAAAATGAAGTAAACTTTACTAAATTGGAGTAAACTTTGCTAAAATGAAGTAAACTTTACACAAATTAAGTAAACAATACTAAAATGAAATGAACTTAATAAAATGAAGTAAACTTTACACAAATGAAGTAAACTTTACACAAATGAAGTAAACTTTACACAAATGAAGTAAACTTTACTAAAATGAAGTAAACTTTACTAAATTGAAGTAAACTTTGCTAAAAGGAAGTAAACTATACTAAAATGAAATGAACTTAATAAAATGAAGTAAACTTTACTAAAATGAAGTAAACTTTACACAAATGATGTAAACTTTACTAAAATGAAATGAACTTAATAAAATAAAGTAAACTTTACTTAAATGAAGTAAACTTAACACAAATGAAGTAAACGTTACTAAAATGAAGTAAACTTTACACAAATGAAGTAAACTTTACTAAAATGAAATAAACTTAACACAAATGAAGTAAACTTAACACAAATGAAATGAACTTTATAAAATGAGGTAAACTTTACACAAATGAAGTAAACTTTACTAAAATGAAGTAAACTTTACTAAAATGAAGTAAACTTTACTAAAATAAAGTAAACTTTACTAAAATGAAGTAAACTTAACACAAATGAAATTAACTTAATAAATGAAGTAAACTTTACTAAAATGAAGTAAGCTTTACTAAAATGAAGTAAACTTTACACAAATGAAGATAGCTTTACTAAAATGAAGTAAACTATACTAAAATGAAATGAACTTAATAAAATGAAGTAAACTTTACTAAAATGAAGTAAACTTTACTAAAATGAAGTAAACTATACTAAAATGAAATGAACTTAATAAAATTAAGTAAACGTTACTAAAATGAAGTAAACTTTACTAAAATGAAGTAAACTTTACTAAAATGAAGTAAACTTAATTCAAATGAAATAAACATTATAAAATGAAGTAAACTTTACTAAAAGGAAGTTAACTTTACTAAAATGAAGTAAACTTTACACAAATGAAGTAAACTATACTAAAATGAAATGAACTTAATAAAATAAAGTAAAGTTAACCAAAATGAAGTAAACTATACTAAAATGAAGTAAACTTTACTAAAATGAAGTAAACTTTACACAAATGAAGTAAACTATACTAAAATGAAATGAACTTTATAAAATAAAGTAAACTTTACTAAAATGAAGTAAACTTTACACAAATGAAGTAAACTTTACTAAAATGAAGTAAACTTTACACAAATGAAGTAAACTATACTAAAATGAAATGAACTTAATAAAATAAAGTAAACTTAACCAAAATGAAGTAAACTATACTAAAATTAAGTAAACTTTACTAAAATCAAGTAAACTTTACACAAATGAAGTAAACTTTACTAAAATGAAGTAAACTTAACACAAATGAAGTAAACTTTACACAAATGAAATGAACTTTATAAAATGAAGTAAACTTTACTAAAATGACGTAAACTATACTAAAATTAAGTAAACTTTACTAAAATGAAGTAAACTTTACTAAAATAAAGTAAACTTTACACAAATGAAGTAAACTTAACACAAATGAAATTAACTTAATAAAATGAAGTAAACTTTACTAAAATGAAGTAAACTTTAGTAAAATGAAGTAAACTTTGCTAAAATGAAGTAAACTTTACTAAAATGAAGTAAACTATACTAAAATGAAATGAACTTAATAAAATGAAGTAAACTTGACTAAAATGAAGTAAACTTTACTAAATTTAAGTAAACTTTGCTCAAATGAAGTAAACCTTACACAAATTAAGTAAACAATACTAAAATGAAATGGACTTAATAAAATAAAGTAAACTTTACACAAATGAAGTAAACTTTACACAAATGAAGTAAACTTTACACAAATGAAGTAAACTTTACTAAAGTGAAGTAAACTTTACTAAATTGAAGTAAACTTTGCTAAAAGGAAGTAAACTATACTAAAATGAAATGAACTTAATAAAATGAAGTAAACTTTACTAAAATGAAGTAAACTTTACACAAATGAAGTAAACTATACTAAAATTAAATGAACTTAATAAAATAAAGTAAACTTTACTTAAATGAAGTAAACTATACTAAAATGAAGTAAACTTTACTAAAATGAAGTAAACTTTATTAAAATGAAGTAAACTTTACACAAATGAAGTAAACTATACTAAAATGAAATTAACTTAATAAATGAAGTAAACTTTACTAAAATGATGTAAACTATACTAAAATGAAGTAAACTTTACACAAATGAAGATAGCTTTACTAAAATGAAGTAAACTATACTAAAATGAAATGAACTTAATAAAATGAAATAAACTTTACTAAAATGAAGTAAACTTTACTAAAATGAAGTAAACTTAACCAAAATGAAGGAAACTTTACTAAAATGAAGTAAACTTTACTAAAATGAAGTAAACTTAACCAAAATGAAGTAAACTTTGTTAAAATGAAGTAAACTTTACTTAAATGAAGTAAACTATACTTAAATGAAGTAAACTTTACTAAAATGAAGTAAACTTTACACAAATGAAGTAAACTTTACTAAAATGAAGTAAACTTTACTAAAAGGAAGTAAACTTAACACAAATGAAGTAAACTTAACACAAATGAAATGAACTTTATAAAATGAGGTAAACTTAATAAAATGAAATAAACTTTACTAAAATGAAGTAAACTTTACTAAAATGAAGTAAACTTTACTAAAATAAAGTAAACTTTACTAAAATGAAGTAAACTTAACACAAATGAAATTAACTTAATAAAATGAAGTAAACTTTACTAAAATGAAGTAAACTTTACTAAAATGAAGTAAACTTTACACAAATGAAGATAGCTTTACAAAAATGAAGTAAACTATACTAAAATGGAAATGAACTTAATAAAATGAAGTAAACTTTACTAAAATGAAGTAAACTATACTAAAATGAAATGAACTTAATAAAATGAAGTGAACGTTACTAAAATGAAGTAAACTTTACTAAAATTAAGTAAACTTTACTAAAATGAAGTAAACTTAAAACAAATGAAATAAACATTATAAAATGAAGTAAACTTTACTAAAAGGAAGTAAACTTTACTGAAATGAAGTAAACTGTACTAAAATTAAGTAAACTATACTAAAATGAAATGAACTTAATAAAATGAAGTAAACTTTACTAAAATGAAGTAAACTTTACTAAAATGAAGTATACTTTACTAAAATGAAGTAAACTTTACTAAAATGAAGTAAACTGTACTAACATGAAGTAAACTATACTAAAATGAAATGAACTTAATAAAATGAAGTAAACTTTACTAAAATGAAGTAAACTTTACTAAAATGAAGTAAACTATACTAAAATGAAAAAACTTGATAAATTGAAGTAAACTTTGCTAAAATTAAGTAAACTTTACACAAATTAAGTAAACAATACTAAAATGAAATGAATTAACTAAAATGAAGTAAACTTTACACAAATTAAGTAAACTTTACACAAATGAAGTAAACTTTACTAAAATGAAGTAAACTTTACTAAATTTAAGTAAACTTTGCTAAAAGGAAGTAAACTTGACTAAAATGAAGTAAACTATACTAAAATGAAATGAACTTAATAAAATGAAGTTAACTTTACTAAAATGAAGTAAACTATACTAAAATGAAGTAAACTTTACTAAAATGAAGTAAACTTTATTAAAATGAAGTAAACTTTACACAAATGAAGTAAACTATACTAAAATGAAATTAACTTAATAAAATAAAGTAAACTTTACTAAAATGATGTAAACTATACTAAAATGAAGTAAACTTTACACAAATGAAGATAGCTTTACTAAAATGAAGTAAACTATACTAAAATGAAATGAACTTAATAAAATGAAATAAACTTTACTAAAATGAAGTAAACTTTACTAAAATGAAGTAAACTTAACCAAAATGAAGGAAACTTTACTAAAATGAAGTAAACTTTACTAAAATGAAGTAAACTTAACCAAAATGAAGTAAACTTTACTACAATGAAGTAATCTGTGAAGAAATAAGGTAAAATAAAATAAAGTTAAATATGTGATTATAATTTTAAAAAAAGGATAGAGAAACAAAATAGGGAGATTAAACAATTTAGGGATATAGAAATGACGGACGGAGATTGATTTATATATAGAATAATATGTAGCAGGAAGAGTGGCGAGGGGTAGGGGAACTAATCATAATAGAGAAAAGATAGAGATATGGTAACATAATGCAGATTCACATGTATTAATCCATGCAAAACGACATCAAAGGTGGGAAATCGGACGATAAAAAAACATTAAGAGAACAATCATCAGACGGATGCGATAATATTTAATATTACGTGAAAGACGTAGAGAAAGTTATATATCACATGACTACGTTAGGGTTGTAGAACTAATGAAACAAATGTGCCCACAAAGAAAAGGCGAGTTTGAGTTATTTCCTATCATTTTTAATGGTCTTTTCTGTAATAAGAAATTGCACACAACTTGACTTGATCCACTGGAAAACGTTGCAGTGGAAGGTAACATACTGAATGAAGTATATGAAAGAATATACAACTATACCTGAATATAAAAATCTGTCACAATATATATATAAGAATATACAAAAAGTCACAATCTAAATGAAGTATATGAAAGAATAGACAAGTATACAAGAATATACAAAAAAGTCACAATCTGAATGAAGTATGTGAAAGAATATACAAGTATACATTAATATAAAAATAAAGTCACAATCTGAATGAAGTATATGAAGCAATATACAAGTATACATGAATATAAAAGTAAAGTCACAATCTGAGTGAAGTATATGAGAGATTATACAAGTATACATTAATATACAAAAAGAAGCACAATAACAAAAAATATGAAAGAATATACAAGTATACATAAATATACAAAAAAGAAACGCAATAACAAAAATGACAAAATGAGTACCCGGTAATCTAGAATACAATGAAAAAATAAAATAAAAGTTTAAAGAAAAATAAAAGTTCAGATGACAAATTACACACCTGTACACAATAAAGATATAGGTTTGATATGAAGACAGAATTTTCAAAAAAGATGAGAGTTTAAAATCATAAAAGTCCGATATAACAGGTGAAGATCGGTTTGGTAAGTGGAGTTATATGCATACAATTATATATTTACATATACAGCGAAATAATATAAATACATAACATATACATATTTCTATCCACATGCTGGAATCAACAAGCTCCAAAATTTATATATAAAGTATAATTTCCCTCATGGAAAATCTCAGATCCAGTTAAAAGTAAACAGACATTGACGGTTGATCAGGCAGATACTTTGGGTTTGTGCATACTGGACTTGCAATTATAAAACGGTCAAATAAGTGCATACTGGACTTGCAATTATAAAACGGTCAAATAAGTGCATACTGGACTTCCAATGATAAAACGGTCAAATATCAATATATATATATATATATATATATATATATATATATATATATATATATATATACATATGGGTTAGTACATACTGGGCTTGCAATAATAAAACGGTCAAATTTTAAACACCAAATATCGCCATATGGGTCAATAGGCGCTAAAACTACATATTCATGCTAATACAGTACACGATATGAGGAAAATTACGTTGATGCACAGACTGGGAGAAAATATAATGTACAACGGAATTTGAACTGTTTCACCAGTAGAAACCCAGGTAGAACTTGACTGTGCTAGGATGGAATGGGGTCTGTACTAGAGTGGATTCCTATTGGTGTGGGGGGGGAAGGATAGAGCATATATGTATGTAGAGAGGTTAAACAGGTTAGGAATAGCAAGAAGTAGGGTGTCTGTGAAATTGACTTGACTTCTCTAGGCAATGGGAAATGATACTTAAAAATCTTGTGTGTGCAGCTGTTTTTAGATGGGTGGCTATTTTTAGATGACTGAGTATTTTTAGATAAATGGATGTTTTTGTTTTTGAATTATTGTATATGGAGTTGCAAATGCAACAGAATAATTTACATTAGTAGGTGCGAATTGGTTGTTTGAGCATAGTGTTGTATTGATCAACGCTATGAGTCTCAGTTCGACAATAATAGTGTTTAGGTGAGGAAAGGGTGACAGTTGCTATGTGGGGGGGGGGTGATTCCATAACTGTACATATCAATCTATAATATATATATATATCAATGTATCATATCAATCTAGCATATATGTATATCAATGTATCATATATATATATATATATATATATATATATATATATATGTTTCCATGTTTGCTCGCCAAGATGCGAATTTTGAACAAGTTCTATATGCAATTTCCTTTATACTATATCCTAAGCAGTAACTGTATCGTCTGGTTCTTTACTAAGTAAAGAAATATCCGATTATTTTTCGTATGTGTTTCATATGAGCTTTTCAATGAAATGTAACTCGTTTGTCATATTTACAACAAGCAAAAACTAACATGTAATTGATTACACAAAAAATTGAATTTGTTTTATTTTTATTATTGATTTTGTTTTACTTTATTTATATAAACATTTAAAACGTGTTTTATCTTATCATAATAAAAAAGAAAACTAATATGTGATCTACAAAACTAAAAATATTGAATTGATCTTATTTTTATTTACAGATGTTCCTGTTTCATCACATATAATTTATTTTTTCACATTCTCTCAACAATTGCTCACTTGTATGAAGAAAAGCAGGAGCAGCAATGTATGTTATATTCTTATGAAGCAGGTTCACTTTCTATAATCTTCATAAGAACCTATAAATTTAGAAGTAAATACGAAAGTAAATGCTATATTCAAAAGTATGTTAATCTTGTTCTATGATCAATTTTAGTTCACAATATACAGTAAAACATGCAGGTGCACAGTGATGAAAAGCCACATTCATGTGAAGTGTGTGGACATTCTTGTTCTACACAATCAAATTTAATGAGACATATGAGAACTCACTCTGAGGAAAAGCCATATTCTTGTGAAGTGTGTGGATATTCTTCTCCTCAAAAATTAAATTTAGTGATACATATGAGAACACACACTGGGGAAAAGCCATATTCATGTGAAGTGTGTGGATATTCTTGTTCTACAAAATCAAATTTAGTCAAACATAAGCGAACTCACACTGGCGAAAAGCCATATTCTTGTGAAGTGTGTGGATATTCTTGTTCTGCAAAATCAAATTTAGGGATTCATATCCGAATTCACACTGGCGAAAAGCCATATTCTTGTGAAGTGTGTGGATATTCTTTTTCTAATAAATCAACGTTAGTTCGACATATGAGAACGCACACTGGGGAAAAGCCACATTCTTGTGAAGTTTGTGGATATTCTTTTTCTAAAAAAACAAATATAGTGAAACATATGCGTACTCACACTGGCGAAAAGCCATATTCTTGTGAAATTTGTGAATATTCTTGTTCTATAAAATCAAATTTAGTGATACATATGAGAACTCACACTGGCGAAAAGCCATATTCTTGTGAGGTTTGTGGATATGCTTGTCCTCAGAAATCAAATTTAGTGAAACATATGCGAACTCACACTGGGGAAAAGCCATATTTTTGTGAAGTTTGTGGATATTCCTGTTCTACAAAATCAACGTTAGGTGGGCATATGAGAACACACACTGGCCACCAATAACGTCAAATGGAAATGTGACCGTGTTCTATGACAAAGACATACAGGCAGGCAGATACATAAAAGACAAGGCCATCAAACCAGATAGTGTGATATGGAACAAGCCTGAAAGAACTGCACGCATAGTTTATGTCACAGTTCCAAATGATTTCGACCTTAATAAGGCTAAACGGGAAAAGATAACAAAATATCAGGACCTTAAAAATGATCTAAAACCGACATGGTCTCTGAAAGAAATAAACATTATACCAGTTTTGATAGGAGCGACTGGCTTAATAAAAAAGAATCTTCATAAATACTTAGAAGCAATCCCTGGAAGACCAAGCTTTAACGAAATACAGATGTTATTTTTGAAGCAAATCTTATGAGGTTAAAAAATAAACAATTAAAAAAATGGCACAACGAGGGGAATAGAAAAAAAACGGGAGAAAAGATTCACAGTTCCCCAAAGAGAAACAATGCGTTAGATGTTTCTTTCTTTCAGGACAAAGAAGGTTTCTGCACCGCAATGTTTTCCGCACCGCAATTTTTGGCACATTCAATAGTTCCCCATCAGAACTCTTTACTTTAGACATATTATTATTTTTACGCTATCGATTTTCTCCTTATGAGATGATAGCTGAATGAGCTCTCGAGAGACTTCCACCTATTATATATATATATATATATATGTGTGTGTGTGTGTGTTTCCATGTTTGCTCGCCAAGATGCGAGTTTTGTACAAGTTCTATATGCAATTGTCTTTATACTATATCTTAAGCAGTAACTGTATCGTCTGGTTCTTTGCTAAGTAAAGAAATATGTGATTATTTTTCGTCTGTGTTTCATATGAGCTTTTCAATGAAATGTAACTCGTTTCTCATATTTACAACAAGCAAAAACTAACATCAAATTCATTGGCACATATGAGAACTCACACTGGCGAAAAGCCATATTTTTGTGAAGCTTGTGGACATTCCTGTTCTAGAAAATCTACGTTATGAGAACGCACACTGGCCACCAATAACATCAAATGGAAATGTGACCGTGTTCTATGACAAAGATAGACAGGCAGGCAGATACATAAAAAACAAAGCCATCAAAGCAGATATTGTAATATGGAACAAGCCTGAAAGAACTGCGTTCATTGTCGATGTTACAGTCCCAAATGATTTCGGCCTTAACAGAGCTGAACGAGAAAAGATAACAAAATATAAGGACCTTAAAAATGATCTAAAAACGACATGGTCTCTGAAAGAAATAAACATTATACCGGTTGTGATAGGAGCAACTGGGTTAATAAAAAAGAATCTTCCTAAATACTTAGAAGCAATCCCTGGAAGACCAAGCTGTAATGAAATACAGATAACAGCCATAAAGGGAACAGTATCTATTCTTAAAAGAGCTCTCGGATATAAATTTAAATCATAACAGCATCAAGTGTGAGCTCCAAGAGGGAGCCCTTGATCTCTTAAAAGATACTGAAGTAAACTAAATAAAAAGAGAGAATTTGAATGCATAGTAGTTACTATCCGCGAGTGTCTAATGTCTCTCTTTGCAGGGGTTTGTCAGAACAACCTGGCATGAGGATACTTTTTCTATAGAAGTAAACCCTGACCAAATATTCAAAATCACATTTTGTATTCGCTGCCCAAATAAGATCTTCTCGCTATGGCTAACCTAGATTAGCTTTTACGAGGAATGGTGCACCTTCTTCAGGTGATATTACCTCAAGTAATAGCCTGAAGCTGGATACTCCACCAGACTAGATAATTCATTGTCCTGGAATCCAGTAAGACCAAGAGACCAAAATAAAAGATATATTATAACGTATAAAAATGCTTGATTGGGGAGAGGAAAATTATGTTCTCAATTTCTTTACTCTGTGTTTAAGAGATAAAGAACTTAAAGGGAAAATTCGAATATCTATGTATCATATAGAGTTCAAGTGTTAGCTCCATGTTGTGGCCCTTTGACTTCTGAGAAGTTCGACCGAAGTAAAATAAAACAAAAAAGTAAAAATGGGAGCTTTCCACAATAGACAAAAAAGCTTCTTTGGACAGGCTCAAAAGGGAAGCCCTCCATCACGATAAGGAAAGGGTTATAATGGCTTCTCAGGAACAAGGATTTGTAACCAATGCATTAAAGAAGATGACTGGTCTCAGTAATGACAATAAATTTAGATTCTGTCACACGGAATTAAAAGGTGTGAGACATCTAATATCAAGTTGTCAGGTTCTTTTAGGGATTGCTACTACACAATGAGACATGCGATAGTTTGTAAGTCCATCCACTGGACCATCTGTTAAGAATCAAACAATTTTGCAGCAAATCCTGGGAACCTCAACCTGAAAGAACAGTTTTAAATGACTAATTTTCAAGGTAGCTGGTTGTAGAGATGACATGATCGGAATGCATACATTACGATCATGTCATCTCTACAACCAGCTACCTTGAAAGTTCTTCTGTGAAACCTGACAGCGTTATATGAAATAACTCAGAAAGAGTTGAAACCTTGGTTGAAGTGAGTGTTCCTCGAAGAAATCGATCGTCCTAGAATATAGTCTAATGTAAAATATATTGTTGGATCGATTCTAATATCACAAATTCCTGCATAGAAAACCAATCAAATATTAAAATATATGAAGTGCTTTAATCAAATTCTCACGTCGGAAATGTTGTTATATGGCAGATGGGGGGTTTCATATTGGTGTTCATATTAATGGGGTCATATATAACTGGGGACTCATATTACATGCTAGTGACGATGAGGGAGACAAGACATTTATAACAGGGGGATGTTTCCTTGTAACATGCATATTAGAGAGGAGGGTGATAGGGTAATGGATGCACGATTCTTATAACACAGATGGAGGAAGATACATATTCTTGTAATGGTTACACAATGTTCATAATAATATGTTTAACACATTAACTTTGAGTGTTGAAATATGACACATGACAATAGTTACAAAAACAAAATGATGATTCTTTATTCATCGAACCGGTCGAATGATGATGACGTCAGGAATTCAAATTTGGATCTACATTGTTTGATGTTCTTTCCTTCGCTACCAAACGACTGACGCCAACTCAATCCAACTCAACTGCTAACTCAACTCTTCAACCCCGCTGATCTGACATACTCTAGTTCCTATATTGAGAATCCCCGATTTCTATGACGTCAGAAGTGTGTTTTCCAAACGTGCCAATTCACGTGACTATCCCTACGTTTTCGAAACACACTTTTAATAACAAAAGAATAATCAACATATAACTCTAACCTATTTTTAAATATTATATTTTTAATGTGTATTGTTCATTCTTTCAGCTGACATTTTTAATATTCCGATTCGAAAAGAATGTACAATCAATTCTTTTTACGATATAAACAATATCTATTTCTAATAGGATTTAACAATCATTTTTTTTACAATATAAACACTATCTATTTCTAATAGAATTAACAATCAATTCTTTTTACGATATAAACACTATCTATTTCTAATAGAATTTAACAATCAATTCTTTTTACGATATAACCAATATCAATTTATAATAGAATTTAACAATCAATTCTTTTTACGATATCAATAATATATATTTCTAATAGAATTAACAATCAATTCTTTTTACGATATAAACAATATCAATTTCTAATAAAATTAACAATCAAGTCTTTTTACGATATAAACAATATCTATTTCTAATAGAATTAAACAATCAATTCCTTTTACAATATAAACAATATCTATTTCTAATAGAATTTAACCATCAATTCTTTTTACAATATAAAGACTATCTATTTCTAATAGAATTTAACAATCAATTATTTTTACGATATAAACAATATCAATTTCTAATAGAATTAAACAATCCTTTTTACGATATAAACAATATCAATTTCTAATAGAATTAAACAATCCTTTTTACGATATAAACAATATCAATTACTAATAGAATTTTACAATCAATTCGTTTTACGATATAAACAATATCAATTTCTAATAAAATTTAACAATCAATTCTTTTTACGATATAAACAATAACAATTTCTAATAGAATGTAACATCAATTCTTTTTACAATATAAACAATATATATTTCTAATAGAATTTAACAATAAATTCTTTTTACAATATAAACAATATCTATTTCTAATAGAATTTAACAATAAATTCTTTTTACAATATAAACAATATCTATTTCTAATAGAATTTTACAATCAATTCCTTTTACAATAAAAACAATATCAATTTCTAATAAAATTTAACAATCAATTGTTTTTACAATATAACCAATAGGAATTTCTATTAGAATTTAACAATCAATTTTTTACAATATAAACAATATATATTTCTAATAGAATTTTACAATCAATTATTTTTACAATATAAACAATATATATTTCAAATAGAATTTAACAATAAATTCTTTTTACAATATAAACAATATGAATTTCTAATAGAATTTAACAATCAATTATTTTTACAGTATAAACATTATTTCTAATATAATTTTACAATCAATTCTTTTTACAATAAAAACAATATCAATTTCTAATAGAATTTAACAATCAATTCATTTTACAATATAAACAATATGAATTTCTAATAGAATTTAACAATTAATTCTTTTTACAATATAAACAATATCTATATCTAATAGAATTAAACAATCATTTTTTTTACATTATAAACAATATCAATTTCTAATAGAATTTAACAATAAATTCTTTTATACGATATAAACAATATAAATTTCTAATAGAATTAAAAATCAAGTCTTTTTACGATATAAACAATATCTATTTCTAATAGAATTTAACAATCAATTTTTTTACAATATAAACAATATATATTTCTAATAGAATATAACAATCAATTCCTTTTACAATATAAACAATATCTTTCTTAGAACTGCACGCCTGTGGAATTGTCTTCCGTTTTCCTGCTTTCCGGCTGACTACAATATGGTTGTGTTCAAGTCTAAGGTAAATAAGTTCTTGATGAGCCGTTCCATATAAGTTATTAAATTTACCAAATTTTCATTACTAATGATTACTATATTGACCAACTTCTACTGTACACTCTTTAACCCTTATCCTTGAGTGGCCTCTGGGCCTTGATAACGTGGTGATGCCTTTGTAAAAAAAAAAAAAAAAAAAATATCTATTTCTAATAGAATTTAACAATCAATTTTTTTACAATATAACCAATATCAATTTCTAATAGAATTTAACAATCAATTATTTTACAATATAAACAATATCTATTTCTAATAGAATTTTACAATCAATTATTTTTACAATCTAAACAATATCAATTTCTAATTGAAGTAAACAATCAATTATTTTTACAATATAAACAATATCTATTTCTAATAGAATTTAACAATCAATTTTTTTACAATATAAACTGTTAAAAAATATATATAAAATATAATATATAAAATTATAGAATTTAACAATCCTTTTTACAATATAAACAATATCAATTTCTAACAGAATTTAACAATCAATTCTTTTTACTATATAAACAAAATCAATTTCTAATAGAATTTTACAATATAGACAATATCTATTTCTAATAGATTTTAACAATCAATTCTTTTTACAATATAAACAATATCTATTTCCAATAGAATAAAACAATCAATTCTTTTTACGATATAAACAATATCAATTTCTAATAGAATTTAAAAATCAATTCTTTTTACGATATAAACAATATCTATTTCTAATAGAATTAAACAATCAATTATTTTTACAATATAAACAATATCTATTTCTAATAGAATTAAACAATCAATTATTTTTACAATATAAACAATATCTATTTCTAATAGAATTTAACAATTAATTTTTTTACCATATAAACAATATGAATTTCTTATA
>NC_136527.1:189401546-189609046 GCF_053919585.1 Euprymna scolopes
TATTCTCCATTGAAAAAATATGTAAATTTGCAACAAAAACTGTTATAAATATATTTTATAACAAGTAAAACATTTCTTCAGATGAAATTAGAAAATATTCGTGTAAATTTTTAGCAATCGGTAAAAATTAACATCCAGTGTTGAATATTAATCTTTATTTTATTTTTTTACAATTTTTACTGATTTTGTTATGCTTTATATAATAAGAAAAAATGACACTTAATGATTATGTGGCAAAGTGAAAAAAAAATGTGGCAGAGTGAAAATCAATTTATTTTACATTCAACCTTTATATTCATGTTCATCAACGATCTGATACCTATCTAGCATCAATTGAAATAAACGACTCTCTGAGACCCATCTTTTTGTAAATCATCAACGATCTGATGCCCATCTGGCATCAATTGAAATAAATGGCTTTCGTCATGGGGAGCCTTCATGTTTTGACAAGCTTCTGGGTTTTACCTTTACTCCTGATTTGAAATGGAACATGTATATCAAATCCATTGCCAAAGTCGCTGAAAAATTCACTATCTATATAAAAGCCAGGTACATACAATCCACATCACGAGCTGCTAGAAGACTTCGTAGTGTAGTGGGGGGGGGATGCCAGTTTCTCTTCCCTGCAACCTCTTTCCCACAGAAGAGACGTTACGAGGCTGTCTCTGCTTCATCGTTATTTTCATGGCAAGTGCTTATCTGAGCTTCGATATATGCCCCCCTTGCCAAACTTTCACGAAAACCATTTGTCCAGCAAAAACCACTATCAATAATTTCCCACCCTCTTCATCTGTGCTTAAACCTAAATGTACATTCAATGAACAAAGCTTCTTTCGTAGAACTGCACACATGTGGAACTCTTTTTCGATTGTTAGGCGATCTCTAATGTGACATGTTCGACTGTACATATTAGTAGGCCATGGGACAGATAAGAGAGCATGCATTGTAGTATACTAGTACGTATATACATATACATAACGTGCATATGTATGTGTCACGTTGTATTGCGTCTATGTAACCGTGTTCATGCAAATTTATCTATTAATGTATGTATAATGTTTTCTTTTCTGTTTTGTTAGTATACAGCGTCTGTGGTTTTCCGTATGTGAGACAATTCTTTTTACATGACTGAATAGAATTTTTACACTCAATTATAGTCTTTGTGATTAATTACTAATATTACATTATTCACTTTTCTCTTTATTATGACAATATTCAATTAGAATTGTTGCATCAATCATGACGTCTTTGTTCGATGTAATGTCTAGTTTGAAGTTCTCAGATAAATATATGCAAAAAATGTCTTTTACTAATTGTGTGATTTTCATATGCATCAATGAACTTGATTAAAAAAACAAGATTATTCACAAATTGTTCTAAAATATGAATTTTCAAATGTTGAGTTCTCATATGTTTCAATAACTTTTCATTATTTAGAAAGAAAAAGGCACAGATTTCACAAGAATGTGTTTTTTTGTATCTTCTAATATTATGATTAAATTGCTTTTGTTGGGACCGGAGCTTTCCACCAGATGCAAAACTTTCTACCATTAGTTTAATTACTCAAACTGAGAGATCTTTTTAAGATTCTAACACTCCATTTAAGTGCAATTGTTTGTATTTCTCTTGACTTGGTTCACCAGAAATATTCGCTGTATTCTTGTACAGTAGCCCGGTTACTCCTTTAATCGTCTTACAATTCACGTTTGTTTTCATGTCATACAAAAATCCTTGGTAATTTATTATTTTCTTTCTCTCAGCTCCGTTAAGGCCAGTATCATAAGGGACGCTTACTCCAACTTGAGTTGCTACGTTTCCCCTCTTATCCCATATCAATATGTTCGGCTTAATATCCTCGTTTTCTAAGTATGTAGATGTAGGAATTTTGGTGTATGACTTATTTCCAACTGTTCTTTCTGGTAAACATGTTCTCAAGATTTGCAACTACATTGGATATTCAAGTGTTTACAAATTTTTCAGTGGAATTATTTACACATTCCATTGTGTCGCATTGTATAGTATCCAATGGGACTTTACAACTGGATGTCAGCTGGTTCACACTCCCTAATTTTGTGTGGCAGAACCAGCAATAGTTGTGTTTGTTCAGGGAGGTCAGAGTTCTTGATTTTCTCTTTTAGGATCTCATTCGAAGTTCTGCTCCATTTTTCAAACTTTGAATAATGGTAGCAATATAATAATACCTTCTTTTGTGTAACTGTTCAGGGTTGGGTTTTTAGGCCTCTCCTGTTTCCTTTTTTGTAGTTGCACATGATGGTTTGGGGCCAGGATCTAATTCACGATCTGTTGGCTGATCCAAGTGAACCTCTGTAATGGTAATACCATTATCTGATGTAAGAGGGTTCACACGTTGAAATACCTTTTCTCGTCTGGTGTGTGAACGAGTTAAGGGACCCTTTTTATCCTGGACGACGTCCAGCCAATATGGATTATTTGTGGTGAGTTCTCATGTGTCTCACTAAATTTGATTTGTCAGAGCTAGAATAATTACACACTTCACAACAATGTGGCTTTTCACCGGTGTGAGTTCTCATATGTATAGCTAAATATGCTTTTTCAGAACAAGAATATCCACACACTCCACAATTTTGTGGCTTTTCCCCAGTGTGAGTTCTCTTATGTCTGTCTAAACTTGATTTTTGAGAAAAAGAAAATCCACAAACTTCACAAGTATGTGGCTTTTCCCCAGTGTGAGTTCTCACATGTAGGACTAAGTCTGATTTTTCAGAAAAGGAATATCCACACACTTCACAAGTATGTGGCTTTTCTCCAGTATGAGTTCTCATATGTTTGATTAAGCCTGATTTTAAAGAAAAAGAATATCCACACACATCACAGGTATGTGACTTTTCTCCAGTGTGAGTTATTTTATGCCTGATTAAGCTTGATTTTAGAGAACAAGCGTATCCACACGCTTCACACCTATGTGGCTTTTCCCCAGTGTGAGTTTTCCTATGTCTCACTAAACTTGATTTTTGAGAACAAGAAAAGCCACATATTTCACAAGTATGTGGCTTTTCACCAGTGTGAGTTTTCATATGTTTGACTAAATATGAGTTTTGAGAAAACGAATATCCACATACTTCACAGCTATGTGGCTTCTCCCCAGTGTGAGTTTTCATATGTTTTACTAAATTTGATTTTTCAGAATAGGAATACCCGCATATTTCACAAGTATATGGCTTTTCACCAGTGTGAATTCGTATATGTTTAACTAAATTTGATTTCTTAGAACAAGAATAATCACACGCTTCACAATAATGTTGATTTTCCATAGTGTGAGTTCTTACTTTTGTCATTAACGTTTATTTATTAAAACAAGACTACCTCACATTAGCATAAATTATAAATTAAATGTTAATGTTATACACGCATTATCAACACATTGATTGTAAGTAGAATTTATAAGGTGTTACTTTTCTTTCTACAAAATTATTCTAAGTGTTATAGTTTTAGGTGCTGAAAAAATATTGTTTCCTTAAAGCCACATACTTTTCTTTCTACAAAAGTTTTCTTAGTGCTATAGTTTCGGGTGCTGTAAAAATATTGTCTTTATAAAATCAAATACGAGAAAATATTGTCTCCTTAAAACCATACACTTTTCTTTCTCGAAGATTGCTTTTTCTCTATTCAACAAAAATATATTACCTTTAAGATGTGTTATATTTTCACCAATGTCTCACAAAATTCATTAAATAGTATTGTAGAGTATAATAACTCTTCTCATAGATGTCTCTATATTTTCCAAATGAAATAATAATTGTTCATAGGATAATGTTTAAAGAAAATGATACTCCATTAAAATTGAATAAGGTTCGATCAGGAACATCTGCAAAAAATAAAATTCAAGATTTTAGTTTTTGCAATCACATATATGTATTCTTGATATTTTATTATACATAGATTATTTTTATAAATGTAATATATAATCGGTTTGTTTATTGTTGTCGATATTATTAGGTTGAACTCGAAATATCTAGATTGATTTAATCTAAAAAAAGTTAATTGAGACACGTTAAAAATAATCGTTGCAAAAATAAGCAGATATCTTCTAATCTGGCACAAGCCAGTCAATACAAGTGTTGCTTAAGATATAGTCTAATTGAAAATATTTTTTGCGTTTTATGATTAATAATCCTAGTGAAAGTGAAACATTTATATTTGTATATATTGCATTCAATTATTAGTATAATGCCTGTTTATTGTTATTAATATTATTGGATTTAACTCAATATGTAGATTAATTTAATCTAAATAAGTTATACGATGCACTTTACAAAAATAACCTGATATTTTCTAACTTGACACAAATCCAGTAAACACAGGGATTATTTTAAGCTGAAATTATATCTAGCGCTATTTATGATTTAGATGAGAAGGGAAACATATAGTATATTGCAATATGTATATAAATATATGAAATAAACAAATGGGACAAAACGTGTATTCAATAAATACTTTTAAGGGATTTATTATACATTACTCTAATAGTAAAATTAAGATATATATTATATAACAATATATATATATTAATATATAACAACATATCTATTGATATATTACAATAATATATTATTAAATATATTACAATATATATTAATATATTACAAAATATATATTAATATATTATAATATATACATTAATATATTACAATATATACATTAATACATTACAATATATATATATATAAATATATTACAATATGTATATGTATGTATTACTATATTACAATACATATATATATTAATATATTACAATATGCCTATATTACAATATATGTATTAATGTATTACTATATATATTTATATATTACAATATATACATTAATATATTGCAGTATATATATTCATATATTACAATATGTTAATATATTACAATATATTAACATATTACAATATATGTATATTAATATATTACAAGATACATATATATAAATATATTAAAATATGCATATATATAAATATATTACAATATATAGATAAAAAATACAATATATAGATATATATAAATATATTACAATATATATATATTAATATATTACAATATATATATTAATATATTACAATACAAATATATTGCAATAAATATATAGTATATTAAAATATATATATATTATATAATATAATGTATATATTAATATATTACAATATATATAATAATATATTACAATTTATATATTAATATAATACATTATATATTAATATATTACAGTATATATATATATATATTAATATTAATATATTAAAATATTACAATATATATATTAATATATTACAATATATTTATTACTATATTACAATATATATTAATATATGATAATATATATTTATATATGACAATATATATATGACAATATATATAAATATGACAATATATATTAATATATGATAATATATATTTATATATATTTATATATGCCAATATATATAAATATATTATAATATATATAAATATATGATTATATGTATGAAATATATATATATATATATATATATATAAATATATTATAATATATATAAATATATTATAATATATATAAATATATGATTATATTTCTATATGAAATATATATATATATATATATATATATATATATATATAGCAAGGAGAGTAAATTATATATATATATATATATATATATATATATATATATATATATATAGTAAAGTAATGGCAGAAACACTAGAGGATGACCTCCAATCAGTAGTGGAATGGGGACAAAAATGGATGGTCACGTTCAATGCCACCAAGACAAAACTGGTTTCATTCAATAATTACAAGAAACCTTCTCTACCACCTATAGCAATGGCCAACAACTCTTTAGCTGAGAGTACGTCTTTCAAGCTCCTTGGCCTAACGTTCACAGGAAACATGAGCTGGAACAATTACATCGAGGGCATTGCCAGGGCCGCTGCGAGGAAGATGGGCTCTCTCTACCATGCTAGAAAACTTCTAACTCCCGTAAGTATCCTGTACCTCTATAAGGCCACTATTCGCCCATGTATGGAGTATTGCTGTCATATTTGGACCGGTGCATCGGCTACTAGTCTCTCGCTCCTTGACAGGGTTCAAAAGAGAGTCGCAAATCTGATAGGCCCTAAACTGGCATCTAAACTTCAGCCTCTGTCCCATCGTCGAAACGTTGCATCCCTCTGCCTGTTCTACAAGTATTATAATGGTGAATGCTCTAAAGAACTGCAAGCACTTGTGCCCCCACGACGTGAACACCCTCGACAGACCCGACAAGCTGCAAAATCCCACCCCCACACTGTAGAGATCCCTAGATGTAAAAGATCTTTCTACTCCAGTAGTTTCTTCCCCAGAACTGCTAGACTTTGGAATTCCATTCCAGGTCACTGCTTCCCCAACTGTACTGACATGCATAAGTGTGCAACGTGAACCAACATCTCGCTGCCCTAATCCCTACATCCCCAGTAGATGTTTCCCTGATAGTAGCCCCCTACACCAAAGTGGCAATGTGCCTTGTTTGGGGTGAAAATGTAATAAAAATATATATATATATATATATATATATATATATATATAATTATTTTTATATATATATATATATATATAGCCAGAAGAGTAAATTATAAGTCAACGGAAAAGTATTTATTGCATAACAAAAAATTAACAATATCTTCTTATTGCATAATGAGACACTGATTGATTTAAAAATCTACAGTGAAATCGATATGTGTTACTTTCTATTCATTTATACTGTTTTTACATTATATGTTTGCCATAGGTTTGTTTGAGGAAATATATCCGTTGACCTCAAATTCATCTGAATATAAAAATTATTTGTAAATACAGATTTTTAACTAATATAGATGCTCATGTTTTAACCGTCTTTAAATATCAGCCCAAACAAATTTTAGGTTTACTAAATATAACATAAATAAATAAATAAATTAAGAACATTACAAAGACTTCTTTAAAAAGTGGGTTTTCTCAACACTACAATAAAATCATTTTAACCGAGAATATCCTAGACGTTTCCAAAACTGAGTATCAAATGCCATACTTACTAAATTCCTCTGCCACAAAAATTTGAATCTTCGAACAATTGCATGTCTTGTTTATCGTTAACTGACCATTAAATGGGTGATCATTTTACGATAAATTTATACAGCAAAGTGATACCTTACTCTGAAATAATAGTTATATTATTAAAATTTTCTCTGCGGATATTTTTAAGGTTATTGAAAATCATTACCCAATAAAAGTAGATATATAAGGACTGTCAAAAATCACCACAGAATTACCCCACCCTATATGGTACACGATGTAATTTTATTATAAATATTATCAATATACTTTTGTCCCATTTAAAAGAAGGGCAAAATAAACCAGTAATAATTTAAAAAAATTTCATTGAACAAAAAATAATGAAATTGCGAGACGGAAATCGTGTTTACAAAATTGGTGCTTTAAAATAACATTGCCTTGTACTAAGCATTTTGAACGTGAGAACATATCCTTGTTTAATAAATTTAGCAAAAACCAACTAATGATCAAATTTCGTGCAATTTTCGATACTTATCAATTTTAGAATGAAATTACATATAAAACCCAGTTTTTGTCAAATATACGAGGGGAAATATTTTTAGTGTGTTTTCCCTCCCCCCATATTTATTTTTCGAAATTATAACAAAATATATTTAAATCTATCGAAATTTCTATTCATTATAAAACATAAGAGTTCAAATAAGTAAAAAATATTTATTTAAAAAAAAATTTAAATACACATATTGAACAAAATTTTACCTTGAAGTTGTAATTTAAAAGATGATATAAACTTAATATTATTGTTTTTTAGATAGCGTTTTTTTATTTAATTTAATATATACTATAATCAGCATTGAGATATCTACTAGATCGATAGAAGTATCCCACCATTTTTCTAGTGACCTTGGCAATAGAATTGATGTATGTGTTCCATTTAAGATCAGTAGTAAAGGTCAAGCCCAGAAGCTTGTCAAAACTTGAGGCCTCCTTAAGACGAGAGCCATTCATTTCAATTGATGCCAGATGTGGATCAGAACGTTGATGATATAAAGAGAGAAGCTTGGTTTTAGATGCATTAAAAGTAACCAGCCACTCCTTTCCCCATTGTACCACATGCTCAGAATCAGAGGAGAGAGAATAGGAGAGAACTTGGTCATTTACTGTCTTAGATATGCTACCATAAATGGTAGTGTCATCAGCATAAATGTCTACAAATGATGTAAGGATGTGATTTGGGAGATCATTAATGTAGATTAGGAAAAGAGTTGGGCCCAGGATGGACCCCTGAGAAACTCCAGCATTTATACGGTGAGCTTCTGATTTTTGCCCATCAACTTATGAACCTCCCAGAAAGAAATAATTTAATAATTGAGAAGACATTTCCAGCTATACCTTAGCTAGAGATATTGTGAAGTAAACCTTTATGCCATACCCTACCAAAGGCCTTTCATATGTCAAGAATAATTGCCCTAGAAAGGTGGACTTCGTCGAGAGATTCACTAATCCTATGATATATAACTGTAAGCACATCTGCTGTAGATCTAGCAGAATGGAAACCATATTGTGTGTCACTAAGAAGGTTATTTTTCTTGAGATTGTTGATTACTTCTGTATTTAACACAGATTCTAGCAACTTACTCATGACGCACAGGAGACTTATTGGCCTGTACTGAGAGGGGGATGAGGATCACCTGAATTCTTAAATACAGAGCATACTGGTGAGATTTTCCAGAGTGATGGGAAGCACTCCTTAAGACAACGTTTAAACAGTTTTGTAAGTATGGGCGCTAGTTCTGGTTGAATTTTTTTAGTACTATAATTGGAATACCGTCGGGGTCGGTTGCTTTACTAGAATCAAGATTTTTGATTAGCTTGGAAACATCATGTACAGATATATGTATATCACAGTGTGTTTTCTGATACAGGAGGAAATATTGGGGGTTGGCGACCTTGGTCGCAAAGGGTAGAATTAGATTCAAAGTTGTTGGCAAAGAGTTTGGCTTTGTCTGATGCTGACGAGATTACCTCAGGTCCATTGATGATAGTTGGGATAGAGCACACGCTTCTGTTCAGGATTCTGTTTGCTATTTGCCAAAACTGGTGAGAACCAAGCCGCTGCTCAGCTACTTTGGACTTGACGGACTGAGCATATAACTTTCTTGCATTCTTTATTACTTTCTTACAATGGTTGCTGGCAGTCCTGAAAGCGGCTTTAGTTTCCATACATCTATTACGTTGGAAGCCGTGGAAAAAGTGATTTCTGTGCACAATGACAGCAGCACATTCTGGAGAGAACCATGGCTGACTGTTAGGTTTTTGCTGGAACTTTTTCGAGGGTATGAAACGGTCTATACCTACAATTAACCATTCCTTCATGTCTGTTACTATAGAGGACACATCCTTTTTAAACATGAAACGCAGAGGTAGATCCAATATAAATGTACGGAAGCAATCCCAGTCAGCCTTAGTATATGGATATACTGTACAATGGAGAGGTACGTCTGGGGACTTATTACATTTCATTTTTATCTTAATTGATACAACTGAGTGGTCGGAAGATCCAAGAGGAGACAGAACAGAAACTGAACATAGTTCAGGGCAAGATGTGAGAAAAAGGTTTAGTAGACTCGCATACTGGCCGCCATTGTCGGGCACACCGGTGGGTTCATGAACAATCTGAGTAAGGTCATAAGAAAAGGAGAAATCATGACAGAACCTCCCTTCATCATCGGTCTTGTTTGAATGGGTCAACCATTCCATGCGGTGAACATTGATGTCTCCACATACGTGAATGTTAGCTGAAGGATAAGAGGATAGGACTTAGTTAATTTTCCGTTAATATAATTATTAAATTATATGTATAATTGTTAACGCAATCTGACGTCACGGAATCATGCGTTCTTTTTTCACAATTTTTCACATTCGTTTGTTAACACAAGTCTGACGTCACGGAATCATGCGTTCTTTTTTTCACAATTTTTCACATTCGTTTGTTAACACAAGTTCGTTTGGCAATGCCTAAAGAATATGATCGCCTTCTTAAATCTAAAGTATTTGATGAAATATTAAAAATCACACAAAAAACTCTAACGTCATATTAAATAAGTAAATTCAGAATTTATTTTAAAAAAATGTAACAATTAAAAATCGCAAAATTGAATTAAATTATCGTGTTTATGATAACCATTTTTATGTTCTAAGAAATCACATGAGTTTTACTAAAAATAAACAAATTACTGTTTAAAAAAAAATTCTGATTAAAAAAAAAAAAGAACTTAATGTCAGATTGAATAATATGTTCTTCGGAGATTTTTATTGATTGGAGATTGGATATATATATATATATATATATATATATATATATATATATATATATATATATATATATATATATATATATATATATATATATATATATAATTCATGTTTGTTAAAAGCAGAATCCATAGTTTTATTGGATTGCAATAAAAAAAAAAAAACTTATTTTAATGTTTAACATTATTTAAAAAGTTATTACATGCATTTTTTGAAATTGTGAACCAAAAAAAAAGAAGAAAATAACTTACCTTTCATTCCAGAAATTCAATAAGAAAAATAAAGTGGGATGAATTCGTTTTTTTTTTCATTTGTGTTCAAAACAGAAAATTTGTTTTTATTGTTAAGATTTCTTTAGTGAATTGATACAACTTTTGTTTTGTGTGTTGAATTCATTAAGAAATAAAATATATGAAAATATAAAAGAATCAAAATTAAAAGATAAAAAACACGATTACACGTGAAATTATTAAAAGCTGTTCTTTTGAACAAAGAACTTAAGGTCATCGTAATAACACGGTGTCATCATTATTTCGTTCCTCGTGTAAAAATGTCTGTTAATTAGTTAAATGTTCGAAATGTTTTACTAACAAGTTTAGATTAAAACTTGTTGTGATTTCTTTATTACATTTCTTTTTTCTATGTTATTTTTTTATTTCTTTAGTAAACTTATTCTTTGTATCTTTATTTTATTAAAATATACAAAATACATGAAGATATAAAAATCAGATTTAGGCGGACGCGGACGAACGTACACGAAGGCTACCCCAGTAGTACCCCACTAGCGAATTATGCATAGGCTCTGATGTTGTACGTTGTTCGACTGAGGGATCCGTTATTATTTTTACAAGGAAAGAATTTTGGTAGTCTTGCAGTTAAGTCCCGGCAAAGTTCGACAACTCTAGAAGTATTTTACACCGTCAAATCACGAATATTACTAATATTATTTTTGTTTTGAGTAATACGTTAATTAATAATTTTATTTTAGTAGTTAACTAGGCACCGCCAAAACTGGGGGGGCAGGTCAGTACTTTTTGACGGACCGTCTTTTTAAAAATCTACCAAAAATCAGGTAATTATCCGATCAATACGAAATTTTCAGCGATTATTAGGAGAAGAATGAACTTTATAACAGTGTACTTATTTTTCATAAACGATATTTATATATATATATTTTTTTGCTTACAAAACCCCCCCTTGTTTTGAAGTGGGAACAAATATGCTTAAAATAATCATCTGAAACTGAATAAAACATATTGTGTTGTTTTAAGGGACAGAATTATAAATTAAAAAAAAAAAAAAAAAAAAAATTCGTTTGCATACCTTATTTTGACGTCTGAACATCAGAACTTCGATTGTGTTTAATTATCCCGCTTTTGAGTTTTGAAGTGTGAAATTCGGTGAATATGTTAAGTAAAATAATTAATTTAAGTTAAGCAAAACAAAAGAAAATTTTTTTAATATTTATACGAAAAAAGCCATTTCAAAATTTTTGATAAATAAATTAACAATTTTTTTTTAGCGAGCCGAATAATGCATGACCATTATTAAACAGGGCATGCTTTGAATAATCGATACCAAAAAAAAAAATTCGATAAATATTGTGCCCTTTGTGTTAAAAATAGCATCATTTTTATCGATCTCGTTTGAAAACGTTTGCCGCCTTTCGACTACGGTGGACCAAACGCGCTGAAATAATTTTTTTTATTCTGCTTTAAATTGCCCCCCCCCCATTTTGGGGAGCCTGGCCCCCACACACATACACATTAAAAAACCCATCTGGTACTGGCCAGCCTCAGCTTAATAATACATTGAAATTTTCGTCACTGAAAAATAAGTTTTTTTGGCCTGTTTGGTCTTCCATAGTTTTCTTCCCATCAAAAGAAAACGTAAACAGAGTCGATCTGAACTCTACGACGATGCGAAATATCTGGTTACCTATATGAATAAGTGGAATTATTTGAAATTCAGGTACTTATATTATAATATTTTTGCATATTCTCTTAGAAAATCATCCTAAATCTTAGTTAGACAATAAATAAATTAATTAATTATTTCAAAAACCCTTTTTTTTTAATATTTAAGTACGTTTTTTGTGCAAGACAAAAAATGTCAATTGTTAACTTTTTGGGAAAATTTAACATTTAAAATTGAATTAAAAATAGTAGAAAAAGTTTTACATTATTCTGTTTTCTATATGATAAAATTCAGGGTTTTATCTTTCTGGAAAAAAAAAAGTTACTCAGAAATAATGGATTTTAATAAATGTAATTTCGTTTTAAAAAACAACAACAACTTGATTTTGCGGCCATTTTTGGCGGTGCCTATAGTTAACAGTGTTATATTGGTAATCGTGAAGAAAGAGAGAGCCTGTTTCCTCCGTTTGACTATAGATGGCGTTACTGTCTGTCCACCCAGTTACGGAAGCACAACATGTATATAATGCCACCCTTGAAATAAAAATAAATGTTTTTGTTATATTTTTTTTTTAAACATGTTTTTTTTTGGGGGGGGGTGCAAACATATTTAAGTTTTGTTTTTTGTTTTTTCAAACATATTTACGTTTTTTTTTGTTTGTTTTTGCAAGCATATTTAAGTTTTATTTTTCCAAACATTTACGTGTTGTTGCTTGTTTATTTTAAAACATTTACGTTTTTTTTTTTTTTTTTGCAAGCATAAACTAAATATTTTTGAAATATTTTTCTTTTTGAAAAGTTTGCTTATGCATTTATTGGTACCGCGCTATTTTTTAATAGTAGTTTCAAGTAAGATTCAGGTTTTACAATATCCTTTTTCAAATATATATATATATATATATATATATATATATATATATATATATATATATATATATATATATATATATATATATATATACTTGCGGAAAAGGTAAAATAAGTGCAGAAAAATTAAGAAAAAAGGGGGGGGGTCCATAAAAAAGATAAAAGAAAAAACGTTGATTTTTTTATTATTATCATAAGAGCGTAAAAAATACTCGCGGAAAAACGGTTGTACCCATAAATATGTTTAAAAGAAAAATATAGCAAAAACATTTAGTTTATGCTTGCAAAAAAAAAAAAACGTAAATGTTTAAAAATAAACAAGCATCAAAACGTAAATGTTTGGAAAAATAAAACTTAAATATGTTTGCACACAAAAAAAAAGAAACATGTTTAAAATTAAAATATAACAAAAACATTTATTTTTATTTCAAGGGTGGCATTATATACATTTTGTACTTCCGTAACTGGGTGGACAGACAGTAACGCCACCTATAGTCGGACGGAGGAAACAGGCTCTCTCTTTCTTCACGATTACCGTTATATTCTAAGTTTGCTGATTAACTTCGCTAACTTGTTTCCTTTTCGTAAACTGCTTCAGCAATTTCCGGAACTCGGCTACAGTAATCGTGTAATCTTTTTTTTTATTTTTTTATTTAACATTCTTTCATTGTTCTACACCGATTATTTCAGCGTCCCAAATTATATCTTGCAAAGTATTCTTTTTTTTTTTTTTTTTTTTTTTTTTTGCTATGTTTATGCTGGTTTTCTCTCTTAGATTTGATGATGCGTTGATATAAGCGCCCTTTACGGATTCTTTTCTTATTATTTTTGTATTTTGTTATTTAATTGGGGAGGCGAATTTTACAAATAACAAAATTAAAGCAAACAAAACAAAAAAAAAATGGTTGCTTACATCCCTAACACGAAACTGCGAATAAAATATTAAAAAATCTCGTAATTTCTCTTTTAAAAGTGGGTTGTTTATTTTCTTTATGGATTATACTACCAAAATAAACTATTAAAGTTGTTTTAAAAGTAATAGAAATATTTTTTTATTTAAAAAAAAAAACAGTAATGAATTTTACGAACTCAATATTTTTAAACTTTTAAAATTTAAAAATCTATCAAAATTTTTCTATTGATTCTATTTTTACGATATTTTCAGGGTCAATGTGAAATTTTATGTTCTTTCCAATAAACTGAATATAATATTTTAAACAAACGTTTTTTTTTAATTCACGCCTCCCCCATTTTCAAGTGTCTATAAAAAAATAAGTAATTAATTTACTCATCAAAGTTTTATATATCACAAATGTAAGAGAAAAGGTCAATAAATAATATATTCAAATTTAAAACAAAAAAGTAGTGTTTTTTAGAATTTTACCTGTGAAGTTCGAAGTTTAAAACCTTTTTTTTAACCACGTTGTTTGTTTTTTTTCTTTTTTTAAAATGAAACCTTGGTACTTGCTCCTTTAATTGAAAAAAAAATTAAGGCTTGAATTACATTTTTCGAGTAGTTATAAGCTTGGAAAGACAGGGGGTCGAATAATTCACGCCTCCCATTTTGAAATGTCTATTAAGAAGTAAATAATTAATTTACTCACCAAAGTGTTATATATCACAAATTGAAGAGAAAAGGCCAATAAATAATATATTCAAATTTAAAACAAAAAAGTAGTGTTTTTTTAGAAATTTACCTGTAAAGTCCGAAGTTTATAACCTTTTTATAAAAAAAACAGGTTGTTTTTGTTTGTTTTGTTTTTTTAATGAGACCTTGGTCCTTGCTCCTTTAATTGAAAAATAATTAGGGGTTGAATGACATTTTTCGAGTAGTTATAAGCTTGGAAAGATGGGGTGGAATTATTCACTATTTTTCACGAAATTTCTGACACACCTAGCCGGTCACTGGTGTGTGACCAACACACGTGTTAAACTAAAAATCTTAGAAACGATCCCATGATGATGTGAAGATGGGTCAGTCATTAGGACCTGAGTATCAATAGGAAAATCATACGTGAGATGTTGGATGTAAGTGTGTGGCTCCTTCATTCTCTCAAGATCACTCTGGTGGCATTCTGGCTGGAATCTTCTTCGTTCGTCTTCAGGGCCGCCTCATTCGACTTAAAACATTTATGGCAGATACAAAAAAACGACAAGCGACACAATTTTAATATATATATATATATATATATATATATATATATATATAATATTAACTATTTATTTTACAAAAATATATATTACAATACAGTATACAAATTATAATTAATTCCTACAATTAAAACTAGACAATAGGCTCTTCAAAACTAACTAACCTACCTTAACTAGTGTTGCCCACCCCCTTCATTTACAGAGAGACAAAAATATGCGTGCTCACCTCATGACGGTCCAGACAGAAAGAGGTCGATAGAAGAAAGATAATTATGGGGCTGCATTTCTGTATATTCCTCCGCCTACGGCAAAATCACGTCCTGGCCATGCAGAGGGAGGGTGCGTAGGCAACTAGCACAACCGTGACACTCTGAATTAGTGCCACACGAGTAGTTTCCAAGATATGAAGAAATGTTAGTGGCAAAAAAAGTGGGGGATCACTTTTCTATAATAATTTAACGTAACATTAACACTCACTTTGTGGCGACCGTTTTTTTTTGGGGGGGGGGGTCTTTCCTTATACCCTTGAAGAATCATATAGCCACCTTTTGATGGGGACTGCTGGTTTATGTTTTTCGCTGTTTTTCCTTTGGAGAGGGTGTATAGTTTTAAACAGACGCTTCTGCAGTTTAATCAACCTGTTACAAGGAAAGGCTGTTCCTTTTCCATGTAAATAAGAACATTAGATAAGTGAAAATTCGATTAGGATTAGCCCAGACTCGAACCTTGTAAGCAAAGTTAAGAATTAAAATGATAGAATTTAGTCTATTGTTAACTTCTATTAGAATAGCTAGATATTGTTTATATCGTAAAAAGAATTGATTGTTTATTCTTTCAGAAAACTGAATATTAAAAATGTCAGCTAGAAAGAATGAACAATACAAATTAAAAATACATTGTTAAAAATAGGTTAGGTTAAAATATATTAGGAGAGGATTCTTTGTTTGCTAAAGTGTGTTTTGAACAAACATGCATAGCCACGTGAATTAGTCACGTTTGAAAACCACACTTCTGACGTCATAGACAAAGGACGATTCTCCATATAGTTCTATGGGTTCGAATTTCAGAGAGTCAGTCAGACAGTAAGTTAGAGAGAGAGTTGAGTTTCAGTCAGTTGGCACTCAGTGGTCAGCTGACCCTTTGGAAGCGAAAGGAAGAACCGTTAACCATGTAGATATAAATTTGAATTCCTAACATCATCAACATTCGACCGGTCCAATGAATAAAGAATAATCATTGCGTGTTTGTAATGTTAATCATCTTGTGTAAACCCTTCCAAGTATTGTGTCCCCACCATCATCATAAGTGAAGTATCTCCCTCTCCTCCAATAAAAAACCTATAATATGTATGTCTTCTCTCCCTCATCATTGTTATGTATATCCCCGTGTCTCCTTAATATGCACTCCCTACTATGCAACAAACCGTTTTTCCGTAAGTAACGCCCCAACATTAACCGAGCAGAAGAACAGCTTCCATAAGTAACGCGCCAACCGTTTAATATTTCACATAAATTCTGTTTACATTCGTGGGAGGAAGTGGAGGTGCAGGGGTGGCCGGTGGTTAATGTCGGCACGTTACCTACATTTAAACAGTTGATTAAACTAGAAAAGCACATGTTAAAAAAAACTATACAAGTTCTATAATTGTATCTCCCTTTACCTTAAATTATTATAGAAAAGTGACCCCTCACTTTTTTTAAAACTAACATTACTTCACATCTTGGAAATTACTCGTTTGCCATAATTCTAAACGTCATATTCGCTTTCAGCGCCCCTGAAAATCCATGGAAGTTGTAATTTTAAAGGAATTTTCGTGGTTGGAATGATTTACCGCGATTTGTTTATGTTTCTTGTTTTTATAGGTTTATCTTTTTTCATGTTTAATAAACTTGTGCGTAAAAATTGTTTTTAAATGAGGTTATTTGTCCGTCGAGGTTTGAACACGTTTTCCTGAAATGTTTATGCATCCTAAGTTATTACTCAATAATAAAAGTGTAGTATATGTTTCTTATTTATATACTAAACCAACCGTGTTTCACATTATCATTATCACGGCAATTCAAAGGCATGCTTTGAAAGTTGAGATCTGTTATGGTTTGCACGTACCTATCACTTTTGTTGTTACTCAAGTAGTTTTCTTTTGTTTATCAGTATGGGATAACCATCAACATATTGGATCCGTTGCTTTGGTGTTGCTAAGTATGGTTCGATTAATGTTTAGGATTTTGTAAAGAGAAAGCATAAGACTATTTATTAAAATTATTTGAATACTAAAAAAACACAAAGATCACCTGGCATTTCATAGTAACGGCGCTACAGATTGGCTATTAACCAAATTCATCTAAGAGGAGGAAATGATGCATGGGATGATGCAACTCATGAGACGTAGACAAACCAGAACTCATTCCAACAAACAAAACGTGCATTTAACTTGCAATAATAATGATAATGTTAACATGATTTTTATGAGTGCATAAATACGGCAGGTATGATAACACAAACCAGAAACAGGTACTACACTTTCATTTTAATTTACTTTCAAAACATAGTTTTTTCCAGACGAGTTATTGACAGTGATAAAGGATAAAACATATAAAAAAGAAAAAACAAACAAATGAACAGGAATTCCACTTTGATTGTAATTTATTGTCAAAACAAATATTTTGTACACACAAGTTTATTGAAAAAAGTTTTATAAAAGTTATTTTTTAAAAAAGTAGGAACATAAACAAGTAGTTTTTATGAGTTCATGAATCTGCGCAGATTTCACAAATTTAACGTTTAATATGAAAACAACTACTTAATGGATGGGGCATTCTCACATGAAAAATGACCGGGAAAGACACGTTGATATTATTTATTTCAATGGAGAAGTAAATGCATGGGAGAATGCAACTCATGATAAGTAAAGACTGCGTTTATCTCGCCAGACTAATGATAAGCCAAACTCAAAACAGGAACATATACTACACATTAATCGTTATTGTCTGAGTTCTGATTGTACAACTAACAGGTAATAACCAGGACTAAATTTTAAATCAGACGTTTCATCATGTAGTTTTGTCATTTTACTGACTTCCAGCTCTTTGTGTGCTCAACAGAAAATGCAAATGTCTGCGCCCACTTCTATGATATATATATATATATATATATATATATATATATATATATATATATATATATATATATATATATATATCACCACTGGTTACTACCTGTTCAGGGAAAATAATCTAGTGTTTCATCCCAATAGAACTTTAACCCCAGTGATATTTGCTGAGGTAGGGAGTTTAAGATGGCTTCTGTCGTTATTTTTTTGCGTTTAACTCTCTTCACAGTAAATAGAAACCCTGCAAACTCTACCTCCATTTTCATATCATGACGCTTCTGGATTCAGCGCAATCCTTTTGTGATTTATATACTTAATCCTGTGTCAGAACAAAGATTCTATTAAGTTGTCCCATAGAAGGCTGTCATCTATACATCGGATTTTACGAGTGATATTCACAGCGATGTCCTCAAACTGATGATTGTATCCATCGCCTGGCCATGGAATCGTTTAGGGGCTCAACAGTACCTATACTGGCCCCATTCGATATTAGCATCCCGTGAGGCTGGAGACAGCGGTAGATTTGGTACCCATTCCACGCATCTAGTACCGTTTTACTGTTGTGTGCAGATATCATCAATACCTGATTGAATGGAGATGAGGTGTTTCTCTCATAGTGGTATCATTAAACTTTGTAGATCCACCGTCTGCCTAGCAGATACATCCTTTTTTTACATGACCACTATTCTTGAACACCAAGTAGTAGGTCTGCCTGCTGGTACCGGTTCTATTATCTTCAGTGCGACGTCTCTGTTTATGTCATGCTTTACCGTTTTTATTTTAGTGATGGGGAACAGGTATCGACATGTGAATTTCTGTTGGGGTTACTTCTGTGAGGAATTTCATTTCTAATGGCTTACCCTCATTGTCTGTAGTAGTTGATGTGGACACACCTTGAAGCACTTGGTTTAAATTGTTCCAGCTCCTGTCTATTGGATTCTCTTGCCTTGAATGAGCTGGTTTCTGATTTCTTTGGGACATACATTCTGCATGGACATCCAGATGCAGCTAATTGTTTTATAATAGTCATTTCCTGATACGACAGAAAATCATGAGGTAACAAGTTTATCTCTTACTAAACTTAATGAATAAAGCACACAAGTGTTTCCTGACACATAAACGGCCTGTCTTTTTCATTCTTACCATTATGCACAGGATCAAAACACCTCTGATGTGTAACTGGTCATGAATTATACTCCCTATCCGATGAGTGATTGATAGGAGGTTTCCATCTTGATATCCCAGGAGTTTCTGGATTTCTAGCCGAATATAAGATGTTGCGGCGTCTGTGTCTGACGACTGAATTGGTTTTCTTAGTACATATCGTAATCTTGCATGAGTTCCAGGCATTATAGTCACCTCCAACCTAACTGAAGGGGTAACTAGGGCACACGCTTGAAATTGCTCCCTATCCCACTCAAGGTGAAATATGTTCGCTGATTTTGTCTTATCTTATCGTACTTATGAGCAGAAAATTATCCGAGTTACCAATAGTGAATATAAATGACTTCCTACTTTTCGAAACTTTATTTGTAGCTTCCGTTCTGGACCCTCAAATCCATGGCATACCTTTTTCACATACCCCGCCACCCCACAAATCATTTGAATCATCGATCCTCTCAGGCGTGACGTCTTCTTACAACATTTGGTATATCATGGGGTTGAAGAAGCTTTTGCTGTGCTGTTCTTGTTTTGAACTTTGTATTCTAAATAACACAAGAGGGGAGGTGGCATCGTTGACACCTGCTCTAATGTAGTAAGTGAAGCTACCTCCGCCAATACCCAGCTATCATCTGCCCGGCAACCATATCGTCTTAATAGTTCACTTGGAGCCAGCAAGTCTTTTCAAAATTCACAACATTTTGCTTAGCCACATAGTCCCGATAAAGCATAAGTTTCTGACGCACCCTGGTTCTGATTCATGGAGAGAAAATTCTGTCGATATACGTCTTTATGCAAGCCTCATAGTCGTATCTTACAAAGAAGGTACTCCTCTGAGGCAGAGTTGGGCCTGTCTGACCCTAAACGTTAAAAAAAACGTTTGTTTCTTGCGGTTTTTATTTACTACTGAAAACCATAGCTTTAGTAAAGGTATTTTTTGTTTCAACAAAATAATACATTTCCACTAAGATTTAAATAAAAATGTGTTCAATATATTCTATGATCATTATTTGATAAATACTGAAAATTTCATTAAAATCGTTTAAATTCCTGATTTCGAGTGAATTTTTAAATAAAGGGAGGGGTCAAAGTGTTTATACATTTGAGCATCAGCATTCATTTTGCACGTACCTACTGTTAACGTTAGTCAACGGACAATCGCTAAAACCTGAACTCAGAAAATAAGAAAATTCAATTTCGCGAAACGTTTTAAACGTTTAATGAGGTTGACACTTTAAACATACGGATTTTCCAGTGGTTATAGAGGAAGTATTTTTCAAATACCGATAACGCACATTAGAAACTGCAATATATGAGTTGAATTTGTTGAGACAACATGCAACTCACATAGCATAGCAATACTTGTACATATAATGATAAGAGTATTTATTTTCCAAGATGTGTGCAATATATATATATATATATATATATATATATATATATATATATATATGTTTAGAATGTAATTATTCATTTTATATTTAAAAATGTTAATAGTTGTATGAAAAATGTGTTTATGTGATGATTACTTAAAGGTCACATATTTTAATGATTGTAGAAAAAATGTTTGATAAAATGTGTTGAATATGAAAAAATAAAGAAAACAAAAATTTAAAAATGTAATCAATCACTGAACATTTATGTCTATAAAGAATGTCTGCAGCAAATCAAACAATATCTAAACTATAAAAGACAAATGGGTAGATGATCCAATGTGTTATCATATAAATAACGAATATTTCTTAACTGTAAAGGCAAATACAAACAATATATACAGCAGTTTTGATGCATATTAATCTTGTAAAAATTTAGTATAGTTTTTTTATATATTTTTCATTAGCACAGTTGCATTTATGACAATATATTACTTAGTTGCAAGTTTACTTTATTTTCAAGTTATTCAAATATAAGAGTGAGTCAGACTAGCATATAATTTTTGTATTCAATCAAAACAGTGCTTAGATTTGTGAGATCATTTTGTTTTAATCAGCATTTGAAACGTTTTCTTTTAAGATGTTGACATCAGGGATTGCTATTTTTTAATGTACAAACACATGTGTTGTGGTAATTAATCCAATCAATGTTTGGACTTCTCTGCCCCTTTTATACATACCGATATATATATATATATATATATATATATATATATATATATATATATATATATATATATATATATCGGTGGGAAGGTATCCAAAAATTGAAAATAATTGAATTTCAACAAGGGTCGTTGATAGTGCTCAATTATAAGACAGCAAGTTATATTTTTTAATTTTTTATATAAATACAGTCATACATTGCTACGATGTGCAGACCGTGGCAAGAAACATTAAGGCACAACCATAGCTTTTCAGCTTTTTTTTATTCCCTATCTGGAGCTTATATTTGATCTCCTTACAATGAAAATACATATTTATCGATGTTTTTATTATAGAAATTTCGCGTTATTGACCTGTACCTGTTTTTTGCAACAGTTTGATCTTCCAGAGATTGTATCTAGATATATGTTATAGTTTTTTATCAGTTAATTTTTTATTAAACCAATCTGTGTAATGTTTATATCTTTTATAGTCTTTATCATTTTAAACAGTTATTTACTAATATTGTCTCCTTTCTCTTTTTTGTCACAATATTCATTTAGAATAGTTTCAACAATCATGAGTCTTTTCAAGTGTGTTCGATATAATACTGTGTTTTTGTGTAGTACTGTATAGTTTGAAGTTCTCATGAATAAATGTGGATTCACTGAATAAGAATATACACATATTTTGCAAAATATGTCTTTTACTAATTGTGTGTTTTTTCATATGCACAATTAAACTTGATTAAAAAACGAGAATATTCACATATGATATTTAGTGTAGAGTTCTTAAATGTTTTGCTAACTTTTTATTCGACTATAATATATAATAGACTCGTTTCTTATTAGAGACATTGTTGCTTTTGTGACCTGTACTTTTTTTTCAACACTTTGATATTCCAAGGATGATATCTTGGTATTTTTATAGTTTTTTTTATTAGTTCATATTCTCTTAAAACAATCGCGTAATGTTTATATCTTTGCTGTTTTTAAACAATTATATATTAATTAATATTGTATTATGTTCTTCCTTTTCTCTGTATTATGACAATATTCATTTAGAATTGTTGCATCAATCATTCTTTTCAGTTGTGTTACATTTAACGTTGTCTAGTTTGAATTTCTCATATAAATAAATGCAAATTCTTAGAATAAGTCTATAAACATATTTTGCAAAAAATGTATTTTATTAATTGTATGATTTTCATATGTATCAATGAACTTGATTAAAAAAACTAGAATATTCACAAATTGTTCTAAAATATGAATTTTCAAGTGTTGAGTTCTCATATGTTTCACTAACTTTTATTATTTAGAAAATAAATAGGCACACATTTCACAAGAATGTGGCTTTTTTATCTTCTAATTTTCTTATCACTTTGTTTTTGTTGGGACTGGAGCCTTCCACTAGATGCCAAACATTCTCCCATTAGTTTAGTTAATCCAACTGACAGATCTTTTAAAGATTTTAATCGTCCATTTTGGTGCAATTGTTTGTATTTCTCTTGCACTTAGTTCGCCGAGTATATTCCCCAGATAGTTTTTGAAATTCTTTGTCAGTAGCCTGGTTGCTCCTATAAGTGGAATGACAGATCTTAAGATTCCATTTTTTTTCATGTCGTACATAAGTCCTTGCTATTTTGTTATTTTCTTCCTCTCAGCTCTGTTCAGGCCAGCATCATTAGGGACGCTTACTTTAACTTGAGTTGTTACTTTCTCCCTCTTGTCCCATATCAACATGTCCGGCTTAATATCCCGTTTTCTATGTATGTAGATGTAGGAATTTCGTAGTCATAATGGATGGTGTATGACTTATTACCAACTGTTGTTTCTGCTACATGTTCCCAAGACTTGCTAATAGATGGAATATTCAAGATTTTACAGTGGAGTTACTTACACACTCCATTATGTAATATTGTATGATAGTCGATCCCCAACAGGACATAACAATTGGATGTCAGGAGGTTTACATTCTCAACTTCTGTGTGGCAGATTCAGCAACTGTTGTTATTGCTGACTCACTTCTCATGTGTCTCACTAAATTTTATTTTTTAGAACAAGAATATCCACACACTTAACAAGTATGCGGTTTTTCCCTTTTTTATTAAACTTTTGTTAGTTTGAAGAAATAAATGAGAACCTTCCTGGAGCTTACACTTGATTCTATTAGTGTAAATTTATATCCGAGGGCTCTTTTAAGAAAAAACACTGTTCCCTTTATGGCTGCTATATGTATTTCATTGTAGCTTGGTTTTCCAGGGATTGCTTCTAAGTATTTCTGAAGGTTCTTTTTGATTAGGCCAGTTGCTCCTATCACAACTGGTATAATGTTTATTTCTTTCAGAGACGATGTTGTTTTTAGATTATTTTTTACCCTTCTTTTCATTTTTTTAAACTTTTTCTTCTAGGGGGTGGAACATTCAACTAGATGTCTGACATTTACCCCTATTTTAGTGAGTCACTCAAAGAGATCTTTTCAGGATTCTAGCCGTCCCTTTCAGTGCAATCGTTTGTATTTCACTTGCACTTGGTTCACCGGGTATGCTTGCTATGTACTTTTTAAAGTTCATTTTCATAAGCTCAGTTGCTCCTATGATGACTGGTATAATTGAAACGTCTTTTATTTTCCAATTTCGTTTCATATCATACATAAGTCCTTGATACTTTGTTATATTTCCCCTCTCAGGTCTGTTAAGCCCTGTATCATTGGGTACACTGACCTCTATTATGGTCGCTTTTTTGCTCTGTCCCAAATCACTATATCTGGTTTAACACCTGCGTTTTCTAGATATGTAGCAGTAGGGATTATGTAGTCATAGTGAATGGTGTAGTTGTCATTCCCAAGTGTTCGTTCGGGTAAGTTCCCAGGATTTTTTTTTTACTACACTGAATGTTGAGTTTCTTACATATCTTCCGATGAAGGTATTTGCAAACTCCGTTATGGCGATCTGTATAATAACCGTCTCCAAGTAGGACTTTGCAACCAGAAATCAGGTGGCCCACACTCTAAACCTCAGTGCTACAGAAGCTGTATTTATTATTGTTGCTTAGACCACACATCTTTTTGAAGGCGTTTGTCATGAGGCCCTGGTCTTGTGCAGCCAATATCAACCTCTCTCGGTCGTAATGGAGGGATCCTCTTTTGAGCCAGTCCAGGGAACCATCCCTATCGATATATTCTGTGGATAGTTCAGTCGGTAGATATTTTGCCCGTTTATGGTTGGTTCATGCTTGTGTTTTAACACTATAGAACTGGCTAGTGTATTTCCGACATTTCTTGGCTATGTCAGTGGCAGGCTTGTTTGCGTTTTCAGTATCATTTGTAAGGCAATCCTTTCCAAAATGAGTGGCAAGTTGTGTTAAAGATGTTCTACTACTTGCTCGGTTCTCATAATGGTTTTTAATTTTTATCAGCTTGGGGTTACAGGAACTTATTATGTACTGACCTATGCTGACGATTGTGGTTCTGTGTTGATGATTGACTTCCGAGATTCCCATACCTCCTTCTCGCCTGGGTAGGTACAAACGAGGCATGCACTGGTTTCGATAAATAACTCGGTACAAGGTTAACATTTTCCTTGTCTTTGTGTCAAGCCAATTTATGTCTTTCTGATGCCAGTCAACAATGCCAAAATTATATGTTAGTACTGGCATGGCAAGTTGGTTAATTGCCGTAACTTTGTTCTTGTTTGTGATTTAAGTTTTGCAGATTTTTCTTACCCGGTGTAAATATTCTTGGCTTAGTTTCTCTCTCATCTTGGAATGCTGGATGGACTAATTTTCATCAATGCCGAGGTATTTGCATGTTTCCTGTTCATCTAGTTCTGATTTCACTATTTTCATCGTACTGTATATTTTCAGTAGATATCTTCTTGCCAGCTTTCAGAGTACCCCAGTGTGAGTTATCTTATGTCTGAAAAAGCTTGCTTTCAGAGTAAAAGAAGATCCAAACACTTATCAAGTATGTAGCTGTTCACTTTTTTATTTTATTTTTCTTCCTTTGACGATTGTAATGCTGGGTATGGGGCAGCCAAACCAGCTGCCAACATTGCCCCGCTTTTTTATTGAAACCAAGCGAGAGCTCTTTTTAGTATCCTCGCTGTTCCCTTAAGTGCAATTGTCTGAATCTCTTTTGCACTTGGTTCACCAGGAATATTAGTTAGGTAGTACTTCAGGTTCTTCTTCATAAGACCTTTGGCACCTATGAAAACTGGTATGATCGATATCCCCTTTAGGTTCCAGTTTCTTTTCATATCATACATGAGACCTTGGTATTTGGTCTGTTTCTCTCTTTCAGCTCTGTTAAGACCGCCATCATTAGGAACACTTACTTCAATCAAGGTTGCAACTCTCTCTGACTTATTCCACATAACTATGTCAGGTTTCACAGCAGCATTTTCAAGGTAGGTGGCTGTAGGGATTACATGATCGTAATGTATGGTATATAAGTCATTTCAAACTGTTCTTTAAGGTTGATGTTCCCAGGACTTGCTGCTTCACTGGATGTTTAATTTTTTACAGATGGTCCAGTGAAGGTACTTGCATACTCCATCATGTCTCGCTGTATAGTAGCCGTCCCCTAGAAGAACTTTGCAACTTGATATCAGATGACCAACACTTTCCAATTCTGTATGGCAGAACCTGCATTTATTGCCATTACTGATCCTTGCCATCTTCTTGAATGAATTGGTCATCAATCCCTGGTCTTGGGCAGCCATTATGACCCTTTCCTGATCGTGGTGGAGGTATCCTCTTTGGAGCCAGTCCAAAGAACCTTCTTTATCTATGTATTTCTGAGAGAGTTCCCCTAGAAAATACTTTGCACACTGATGTTGTTCCCATTCTTTAAGGTTCATCTGTTGAAAGGTCTCGGTATATTTCTGCCAGCTCTTTCTTGCTATTTCTATGGCACACTTGTTTGGTGTTTCGTCCTCATCTGAGAGACAACTCTGACCAAAATGCTTGGCCAGCTGGGTGACTGATGTTGTTCCGCTGGCTCTTGTCTCTTGATGTTCATATACTATTGAGAGGGTGTCATTCTGGGAGCTTCTCAGATACTGACCGGTGCTCACAATAGTTGCCCTATGTTGATGATTAATCTCTGACAGTCCCAGACCTCCTTCTCCCCTGGGAAAATACATCCTTGGTAGACACTGACTTCTATATATTATTTTATGAAGTGATAGTAGCTTCCGTGTCTTTACATCTAGCCGGTTGATGTATTTTGTAGCCAGTCAATGATACCAAATCTGTATGTTATTACTGGCATAGCAAGCTGGTTTATGGCAGTACTTTTATTTTTATTGGTGAGCTGGGTTTTACATATTTTCCTCACCCGGCGTACATATTCTTTACTAATCTTCTCCCTCATCTTGGCATGTTGTATGTCTCATTTTCCTCAATGCCAAGGTACTTGTAAGGCTCATGCTCTTCTAGATCCCTGATGTCAATGTTTTCATTAAGCTGCATATTTTCTGTGTGGGTCTTCTTCCCAGCTCTGAGTGTACATTTGGCACATTTATCCAGGACAAACTTCATTCCGATGTCACTGGAGAATGTGTGTACTACCTGCAGAAGGTGGTGCAGATCGGTGTCAGAGCTAGCATACAGCTTAAGATCATCCATGAAGAGCAGATGGTTTATTCTCTTGCTTGGATCTCGATGGCGTCCCTGACTCAAATTGTAGGCGCTCTGATTTTTATTCAGGAGCTTGCTTAGTGGGTCTATTGCCATACAGAAGAGTAAGGGAGATAAGCTATCACCTTGGAATATTCCTCTTTTGATTTTTACTTTGGGGATGATGGTTTTTCCTCCCTTGTGATTTACTGATATTGTAGTTTTCCACATCTGAAGGTGAGCAGACATTGTTTGTCTAATTACCGGGTGGACTTTGTATAACTCAAGGCACCGAAGTCAAATGCCTTCTGGTAATCAATCCATGCCATGCTCAGGTTTTTGTGTCTCTTCCTACAGTCTTCTAGGACGGTCTTGTTGATTAATAGCTGGTTTTTGGTACCGAGGCATTTTCTTCTGCACCCTGTCTGCTCTTTTTCAAGGTAGGTCCCAGAAGATAGATGGTCATATATACCATCTGCTATCAGACCAGTGAAAAGCTTGCAGGTAGTTGTAAGGCAGCATATTGGCCTGTATTTATTTGGCCGTTGTGTCTCCTTGGTCTTGGGTATGAGTCTGGTGTCCCCCTCTGTCAGCCAGGGTGGTGTTGCTTCTTCATCTCTTAGCATCCTGCTGAAGCAATCACTGTAGTGGGGGTGGAGTGCAGTCAATTGCTTCAGCCAAGAGTTTGTGAAGGCAGGTGTCATGTCAGCCAGAGACTCCAGTGGCGCAGAAGTTGCAGGAGAGCTGGACATGTTCTTGGACATTTGGAGCGGTTCTGATTGTAAAGTTGGTGGTTTTTGTTGGAGTAAGTCTATTGTGGGAATTTTTATTGGGTTTTCCAGGGGACATCTGTTGTTCACCGAAAGAGCTGTTATTTTTGAAGACATGTAGTCTAGTTCTCTTGTGGTGAACAATTTCAGGCTGTTATATCGTTGTTATGTAATTTTCCCTGGAAGGATGCTTGCTTTTCCAGGATAAAAATGAAAAAAGATCCCCCTCCAGGTTGCAGTTCTTTCTTTTTGTCTTTTATGCTTTTGTTTAGCATAATCGGTTTCCCATATACGTGTCCACCTCTCTTCCCTTTCCCATACCACCTTCTGTCTAAGTTTTGTTTCCTCATCCTCTACTTTCTGGTAGTCTTTTTACATGAATAGAGCTTTCACTGATGAGTTTTCATGTGTTTGACTAAACTTGATTTAACAGAACAAGTATAATCACACACACCACAAGAATATGGCTTTTCCCCAGTGTGAGTTCTCATATGTATAACTAGCTTTGATTTCACAGAACATGAATGCCCACACACTTCACAAGAATGTGGCTTTTCCCCAGTGTGTATTCTCATATGTTTCAATAAATTTGATTTCACAGAACAAGTATATTCACACACTTCACAAGAATATGGCTTTTCCCCACTGTGAGTTCTCATATGTTTCAATAAATTTGATTTCACAGAACAAGAATATCCACACACTTCACAAGAATGCGGCTTTTCCCCAGTGTGTATTTTCATATGCCTCACTAAATGTGATCTTACAGAAAAAGAATATCCACATAATTCACAAGAATGTGGCTTTTCCCCAGTGTGAGTTCTCATATGTATAACTAGATTTTATTTCTCAGAACAAGTATATCCACACACTTCACAGGAAAATGGCTTTTCGCCCATGTGCGTTCTCATATGTTTAACCAACGATGATTTTACAGAACAAGAATATTCACATAATTCACAAGAATGTGACCGTTCCCCAGTGTGAGTTCTCATATGATTAACCAATGATGATTTTACAGAACAAGAATATTCACATAATCCACAAGAAAATGGCTTTTCACCAGTGTGAGTTCTCATATGTTTCACTAATGTTGATTTTTCAGAAAAAGAATATTCACATAATCCACAACGATGTGGCCGTTCCCCAGTGTGAGTTCTCATATGAGTTACTAACGTAGATTTTAGAGAACAAGAATATCCACACACTACACAAGAATATGGCTTTTCCCCAGTGTGAGTTCTCATATGTTTCACTAACGTTGATTTTTCAGAACAAGAATACTTACATAATCCACAAGAATGTGGCCGTTCCCCAGTGTGAATTCTCATATGTTTCACTAACAATGATTTTGCAGAGCAAGAATATCCACAAACTTCACAGGAATGTGTCTTTTGTTTACTGCAGACCTGCATGTTTCACTAAAACTGATCTTTGAACAACATTATCAAAGGATTTCTGAATAATATGATATTTTGTCCTCGGGTTTTTGTCTAAAGTCAAAGATGTTTAAGCAAATTTGAGAACAGACACTTTCAAAAATGGATAATTTACATTTATATTTCCTGGTGCTATTGTTTCCTGTATTATACAGAATATAGTCTCTTCCAACGACACGTATTTATTTGAACATTAAACAGATTTCACAAAAGAATTTTCTCTAATATTTCAGAGAATTGTTAAAATAGTAAAATCTTCAGAAATACATTTTCAGACAAAAATCTTTGTTGTCTTTAAAATTGATAGTTATTGCTATGAAGCAATCATTTTCGATAGAATAATGTTTTAAAAATAGGATGATTGATCCAAATTCACTAAAACTGTTCAATAACTAAAAAAACATGAAAGTCAATACTTTTTTGTTAAATATTGTCAATCTTATTGGATTGGACTCAGACAATCTACATTTTTTAATCAAATAATTCATATTAGACAAAAAATTAAAGATTATTTTAGTGAAACGGTAGAATATCAAATGATTCAAATTCACTAAAACTGGATGACATTTCAAAATTTACTAAAAGTGTTAAAGTGGAAACATCTGTAAATAAAGAAAAATATATACGAAAGTTAATATTTTAAGTATCATTATTCACATATTAGTATTCTACTCATATTAGACACAAAATTATATGATTATCAATTTTTTAATCAAATAATTCATATTAGACACAAAATTATATGATTATCAATTTTTTAATAAATTAATTCATATTAGACACAAAATTATATGATTATAAATTTTTAATTAAATAATTCATATTAGACACAAAATTATATGATTATCAATTTTTAATCAAATAACTCATATTAGACACAAAAGTATATGATTATCAATTTTTTAATCAAATAATTCATATTAGACACAAAATTATATGATTATCAATTTTTTAATCAAATTATTACTATTAGACACAAAAGTATATGATTATAAATTTTTTAATTAAATAATTCATATTAGACACAAATTTATATGATTATCAATTTTTTAATCAAATAATTCATATTAGACACAAAATTATATGATTATCAATTTTTTAATCAAATTATTACTATTAGACACAAAAGTATATGATTATAAATTTTTTAATTAAATAATTCATATTAGACACAAATTTATATGATTATCAATTTTTTAATCAAATAATTCATATTAGACACAAAATTATATGATTATAAATTTTTAATTAAATAATTCATATTAGACACAAAATTATATGATTATCAATTTTTAATCAAATAACTCATATTAGACACAAAATTATATGATTATCAATTTTTAATTAAATAATTCATATTAGACACAAAATTATATGATTATCAATTTTTAATCAAATAACTCATATTAGACACACATTTATATGATTATAAATTTTTTAATCAAATAATTCATATTAGACACAAAATTATATGATTATAAATTTTTTAATCAAATAATTACTATTAGACACAAAAGTATATGATTATAAATTTTTTAATCAAATAATTCATATTAGACACAAGTTTATATGATTATAAATTTTTTAATCAAATAATTCATATTAGACACAAAATTATATGATTATCAATTTTTTAATCAAATAATTCATATAAGACACAAAATTATATGATTATCAATATTTTAATTAAATAATTCATATTAGACACAAAATTATATGATTATCAATTTTTTAATCAAATAATTCATATTAGACACAAGTTTATATGATTATCAATTTTTAATTAAATAATTCATATTAGACACAAAATTATATGATCATCAATTTTTTAATCAAATAACTCATATTAGACACAAAAGTATATGATTATCAATTTTTTAATCAAAAATTCATATTAGACACAATATTATATTATTATCAATTTTTAATTAAATAATTCATATTAGACACAATATTATATGATTATAAATTTTTTAATTAAATAATTCATATTAAACACAAAATTATATGATTATCAATTTTTAATCAAATAATTCATATTAGACACAAAATTATATGATTATAAATTTTTAATTAAATAATTCATATTAGACACAAAATTATATGATTATAAATTTTTAATTAAATAATTCATATTAGACACAAAATTATATGATTATCAATTTTTAATCAAATAACTCATATTAGACACAAAATTATATGATTATCAATTTTTAATTAAATAATTCATATTAGACACAAAATTATATGATTATCAATTTTTTAATCAAATTATTACTATTAGACACAAAAGTATATGATTATAAATTTTTTAATTAAATAATTCATATTAGACACAAATTTATATGATTATCAATTTTTTAATCAAATAATTCATATTAGACACAAAATTATATGATTATAAATTTTTAATTAAATAATTCATATTAGACACAAAATTATATGATTATCAATTTTTAATCAAATAACTCATATTAGACACAAAATTATATGATTATCAATTTTTAATTAAATAATTCATATTAGACACAAAATTATATGATTATCAATTTTTAATCAAATAACTCATATTAGACACACATTTATATGATTATAAATTTTTTAATCAAATAATTCATATTAGACACAAAATTATATGATTATCAATTTTTAATCAAATAATTACTATTAGACACAAAAGTATATGATTATAAATTTTTTAATCAAATAATTCATATTAGACACAAGTTTATATGATTATAAATTTTTTAATCAAATAATTCATATTAGACACAAAATTATATGATTATCAATTTTTTAATCAAATAATTCATATAAGACACAAAATTATATGATTATCAATATTTTAATTAAATAATTCATATTAGACACAAAATTATATGATTATCAATTTTTTAATCAAATAATTCATATTAGACACAAGTTTATATGATTATCAATTTTTAATTAAATAATTCATATTAGACACAAAATTATATGATCATCAATTTTTTAATCAAATAACTCATATTAGACACAAAAGTATATGATTATCAATTTTTTAATCAAAAATTCATATTAGACACAATATTATATGATTATCAATTTTTAATTAAATAATTCATATTAGACACAATATTATATGATTATCAATTTTTAATTAAATAATTCATATTAAACACAAAATTATATGATTATCAATTTTTAATCAAATAATTCATATTAGACACAAAATTATATGATTATAAATTTTTAATTAAATAATTCATATTAGACACAAAATTATATGATTATAAATTTTTAATTAAATAATTCATATTAGACACAAAATTATATGATTATCAATTTTTAATCAAATAACTCATATTAGACACAAAATTATATGATTATCAATTTTTAATTAAATAATTCATATTAGACACAAATTTATATGATTATCAATTTTTAATCAAATAATTCATATTAGACACAAAATTATATGATTATAAATTTTTTAATCAAATAATTACCATTAGACACAAAAGTATATGATTATAAATTTTTTAATCAAATAATTCATATTAGACACAAGTTTATATGATTATCAATTTTTTAATCAAATAATTCATATTAGACACAAAATTATATGATTATCAATTTTTTAATCAAATAATTCATATTAGACACAAAATTATATGATTATCAATATTTTAATTAAATAATTCATATTAGACACAAAATTATATGATTATCAATTTTTTAATCAAATAATTCATATTAGACACAATATTATATGATTATCAATTTTTAATTAAATAATTCATATTAGACACAAAATTATATGATCATCAATTTTTTAATCAAATAACTCATATTAGACACAAAAGTATATGATTATCAATTTTTTAATCAAAAATTCATATTAGACACAATATTATATGATTATCAATTTTTAATTAAATAATTCATATTAGACACAAAATTATATGATTATAAATTTTTTAATTAAATAATTCATATTAAACACAAAATTATATGATTATCAATTTTTAATCAAATAATTCATATTAAACACAAAATTATATGATTATCAATTTTTTATTAAATAATTCATATTAGACACAATATTATATGATTATACATTTTTAATCAAATAATTCAAATTAGACACAAATTATATTTTTAAACTTTTATGATTATCAAAAAAGTTAATGATTATCAAAAAATTATGTTTATCAAAAAATTATGATTATCACAAAATTATGATTATCAATGTTGTGAAAAAACATAAAAAGTTTTTTAAGCAAATTTTATTGAATTAAATACAAAACAATTAAATAGAAGACAATCATGATGCCAGTTTTAATAAGAACCAAAAAACTAAAGATGATTAACATAAAGGTTGCATATGTACAGACAATATATGAACCAATTAATGAAAGACGTAAAATGAACGAAACAATCTAGTTTTTTGTATGTATATTTATCATTTCTTGGCGTTTTGCAATTAAAACATCATTTTCAGTTTCCAATTTTTGTAGGGGGTGAGAGAAGCATATCGTTTAGGACTTTTTTATGTTTTAGAGGATTAGAGCCAACACATTGTTAACTATTTTATACTTTCACCTAACAAATTAATAAACAAAAGATACGGTCAAAATATTAGATTCGAGGAAGGTGCATTAGATAAAGAGCAATAAAATTATTTAAAAACAAAAAAATTAAATAAAGGTATTGATATAAAATTAACTTATATTACCTATGATAACATTTAATTCTTGTATATTTGTTTATTGTATTGATATAAAATTAACTTTTATTGCCGATGATAATATTCATTTCTTGTATATATCCATTTTTTTCATTTTTCATTGTAGTGATATAAAATTAACTTAAAATTAACTACCTCTCCTCCAGTAGACCTCTTCCTTGCTACTGCTCATGCACAGGCCAAGTACTTTCACCTCATCTCGCAGATGCTCCGGTTCCTTACATATCAGTCCGAAGTTCTAAAAGTGGTATTTGACCTACTGGGCAGACATGAGGCTCTCATTTACAAAGATATCGTCAATGTAAGACGATGTTGCCTGGTGCACAGTCTCATCCTGTTGCCGGATCACGTGCATAATTGCCGTCATAATGCCTGGTGCCACATTGAGACCGAACCCGTGCCTGGTCAGACAATAGTGAGTTCCTTTAACTTCCACAGTTTGAAATGGACACAGCACTTTTTCAATGTGTATCTGCAGGTAGGAACTGTGCAGGTCCAGAATTGCCATGTCTGACCCTTGCTGCCGGCACTCCCTTAGTTTGAGCACACAAACGTGTATGGGTCGACATCCTCATTAAGCTCACGGTAGTCCATGACGGGTCTGACCTTCTGTTTGCTATCTTGTAAGACAGCCATCAGGGGAATCAGTCCTCGTTGGGGCTTGAGCTCATCCTCAGGGTATAGAAGCAGCCAGCCATTGTTGATCCAAGTCTACAGTTCATCATACTGCCCCGTGAACCTCATTGGAGGAGGCGTAAGGATATTGGTGATTGATCGCCAGCCAACTTCCTAAAAGTAGGTCGTACCCAAGCAGCTCCTTGTCCACCACCAGGGTTTGCACGGCTACTGCAGGCTCATCACCAATGCTTTTGCTGATCATGCTCACCACGCAAGAAGCCAGCGACCCTCCACCCACGGTTAGCATCGGAATTCTCTCCTTGTACCAAATGCTGCAACATGCCTTGCACACCAGGGTCTATGTGCACCCAGTGTTTACAAGGGTGAGGCATTCACGTCCTTTAATGCGCATGCTCACTGTGGACAGTGCCTTGTTCACTGACGATCTGGGGAGAAGACTGGCTTCCTCCCCTTGCCCATTTCCCAGACAGGCACGGGCTAGGTGTTCCAGGTTTTTACACTGAGGCCAGCTAAGCCTTTGAGTCAGTGTGTATGACGAGAGACAATCACGGACAAAATGGTTGGGTCTACCACTTGTAGCAGCTTGTAACTGTGCCCTGGTTCTGAGATCCACCCTGTTATGGATGCACAGCTGCTGCGCGGCCTACAGTCTCTGGGCTCTTTTAGTATCACCCGCACCCGCACTAATACTTCCGAGATGTCCATCATTGGGACCATGCATTCCAGACACTCTACTCCACTGAGCTGGCATATCAATTCTGCCTTTTCCACCCATTCTTGTACTGACTGCTCAGCGCTGCTGCCATCAAACAGCAGAATCAGCTTAGGATCAAATCCTGACGTCATTGCTGAAAATAGCTTGCAGATATGGAACCTCCTTCATTCGTTCCAATGCACTGAATAACCGTCTGTCTTATAATGTCACCTGTTTACCGTTTGTATAGCAAAACCTCTCTCACTCCTCCGGGAGACCAGCTTTATATTACATTCACCCACGTGAATCTTGCAGGATCTCATGAGACAGTTTCTGTTAAATATTGCATACACCATCTCGGTTTCTCTTTTTCCTGTCTAATGGACATGGCAGGCAAATACGTAGGCGCTTTACAGGAAATTTGTATGTCCGTTCCGTTTCTATGTTTCCTACATAAGTTTTACTTAAATAAACACATTTTTGATAAATATTTAAATGTCAAATTGAATAATCTGTTATTTCTTTCTATTTATTACATTTTTACCTCAAACAAGGCACATTGCCACTTTGATGTAGGGGGCTACTATCAGGGACATAAGATACTGGAGTACTATATAAGGAGTTGTGCAGCAAGATGTCGGTTCATGTTGCACTTGAACTTCTGCATGTCAGTACAGTTGGGGAAGCAGGCACCTGGAAGGGAATTCCAAACTCTAGCATTTCTGGGGAAGTCACTACTGGAGTAGAAGGCTCTCTTACATCTAGGAATCTCTACTATGAAGAGGTGGGATTTAGCAGTTTGTCAGGTTTGTTGGGGGGTCTTTAGAGCATTCACTGTTAAAGTACTTGTAGAACAGGAAGAGTGATGCTACAATTTGTTGATGGGACAGAGGCTGAAGCCTAGACGACAGTTTAGGACCAATCAGGTTGGCGACTCTCTTTTGAACCTTGTCTAGGAGCGAGAGACTAGTAGCAGATGCACCAGCCCAAATATAACAATAATACTCCATACATGGGCAAATAGTGGCCTTATAGAGGTACAGGATACTTTCGAGTGTTAGTAGTGTTCGAGAACGGTAGAGAGACCTACTTTCTTTGCAGCTGTCCTGGCAATGCTCTCAATGTAATTGTTCCAACTCATGTTTCCTGTGAACATTAGGCGGAGGACTTTAAAAGATGTACTTTAAGATAAAAGATAAGAGTCTTTGGCCATTGCTATTGCTGGTAGAGAAGGTTTCTTGTAAATATCGAAGGAAACTAGTTTAGTCTTGGCAGCATTGAATGTGATCATCCATTTATGTCCCCATTCCACTACAGATCGGACGTCATCCTCTAGTGTTTCTGCCACTTCTTTAGATATGCGTTCATTTGTTTTCCTGTTATGTCTGTTATAGGGCGTGGTGTCATCAGCATTATTAAGAAGATTTTTTTTTATTCGGAGATTCATACTTTTTTTAAATTAACCTTTGTTATAAAGCATGGCGGAATTATATATATATATATTTTTTTTATTGGATTACAAAAAAAAGTAAATGTTTTTTAGTGTTTAAATTTTTTTTAGGAATCAATATTTTGGATTGCAAAAAAAAAAAATTATTTTTTCTGTTTCAGATTATTTTAAAGTTATTCAATGAGATTATTAAAGCGTAAACAATAACTTATTTTTATATTGGATTGCAATAAAAATAAACTTATTTAAATATTCAAGATTATTTTTAAGTTATTGAATCGGATTTTTTAAATGGTAAATATAAAACTTACCTTCCATTCCAGAAATTCAATACGAAAAAAAGTCGTTTTTTTCTTTTCTGTTCAAAACATAAAATTTATTTGTTTGTTAGGATTTCTTTAGTAAATTGATACAACTTTTGTGTTGTGTGTCCAATTCATTAAGAAATAAAATAAATGAAAATTTAAAAGGATCAAAATTAAACGATGAAAAACGCAATTTAAACGTTAAAGTGAAAAGCTACTGATAATAAACAAAGAACTTAAGGCCGGTGTAAACATTATTTTGTTCCTCATGTTAAAAGGTCCGTTCAGTAGTTGTCGAATTGTTTTCTTATCAAGTCTAGATGTAAATGTGTCAGCACTGTTTTACAATTTTTCATTGTGCAGAGGGAGACAACTCTCGTTTACTAAAATTCGTTCATTTTTTCATCTCATAATTTAGGACGCTCGATACAGCGATAATATTTATTGAATCAAAACATTAAAAAACAGAAAGTTGCGACGATTTTTTTTTAAATCTAACAAAGTTGCTAACATTAATAATATTTTTTTTTTATTAACCTTTGTTATAAAGCATGGCGAAATCAATATTTTCTATTGGATTGCAATAAAAATAAACGTTTGTTTTGTGTTTAAATTATTTAAAGAATCAATATTTAGGAGGGGATTGCAAAAAAAATAAATAAACGTTTTAGATTATTTTTAAAGCGTAAAAAATAACTTATTTTTTATATTGGATTGCAATGAAAATTTAAAAGTAACTATAAAAAAAAAACTTACCTTCCATTCCAGAAATGCAATACGAAAAAAAGTCGTTTTTTTTTTCAAAACATAAAATTCATTTTGGTTGTAAGGATTTCTTTAGCAAATAGATACAACTTTTGTTGTATTAAGAAATAAGATATATGAAAATATTAAAGAATCAAAATTAAAAGATAAAGACACGATTTAAACGTGAAATTATTTAAAGAAACAAATCAAGTTCTAAAGAACAAAGAACTTAAGGTCATCGTAATAAATAATTTATTTTTTATATTGGATTGCAATAAAAATAAACCTATTTTAATATTTAAGATTATTTTAAGTTATTGAATTGTATTTTTTAAAAGTAACTATAAAAAAGGAAACTTACCTTCCATTCTAGAAATTCAGTACGAAAAAAGACGTTTTTTTCTTTTGTGTTCAAGACAGAAAATTTGTTTTGTTTGTTATGATTTCTTTAGTGAATTGATACTTTTGTTTTGTGTGTCCAATTCATTAAGAAATAAAATATATGAACATATAAAAGAATCACAATTAAAAGATGAAAAACACGATTTAAATGTGAAATTATTTAAAGAGAAAACCGATTGATAAGGAACAAAGAACTTAAAGCCATTGTATGCCGGTGTAATCATTATTTTGTTCCTCGTGTTAAAGGGTCCGTTCATTAGTTAAGTAAGCCGAATTGTTTTCATATCAAGTTTAGATTTAAATTTGTCAGTGCTGTTTTACAATTTGTCACTGTGCATTAAAAAAAAAACTGCGACGATGTTATTTAATCTAACAAAGTTGATAACATTAACAAAATGCAGTCTTTACGTGACTCGTTTTGTTTTCATATGATTTACGCCGCTAAAATCAAGAACCAACGATACTTTCAGTGCTTCTACACTTTATTGCCGAAATTGGAGACGCCAGTTTATTTCACGCACTTGTTGTCCAAATTTAGGGGAGAAATCATTATATAAAACTATGGCCGAAGCAGAATCATGAAATAAAAAAAATCCGGAAAGAACTATGAAAAAAAGTAAATAAAGAAAGTGAAAGAGAACATATATCCGTCATTGTTTAATTGAAAATGTTTCGCTTTAATTAATGAGAACGGGAAAGTTTTTCATGGAACTTTTTTTTTTTTTATTAAAAACAGAAAATGAAAAGACATGTTCATAATGGTTTAAACTGGGCACGAGCGCCATTTGAAAACCAGAACAAAACAAACACATTTATTGTATAAAAATGTATAAAAAATATAATTGGAAAAAAAAAATATTGAAACGTTTGCGTAAAAAATATAATTTTAATAAAACAATTTTGTAATGAAAGCAACATTGGATTTTTATACAATAGTTTGTGTGTGTGTGTGTGTGTGTGTGTGTGTGTGTGTGTGTGTGTGTTTGTATGTGTGTGTGTGTGTGTGTGTGTGTGTGTTTTCTTTCCGAACAAATAAATAATTTTATATATTTTTTTGAATTAAAGCAACTTTGAAGGATCAACCACAAATTAATTTAAAAGATTATTTTTTCTTTTTTTTTTTTTTGAAACGGGGAAGTGGGTTGTTTTTTTTATTTTTATTTTTTTAATTGGGAATCAAAATGTAATTGTAAAAACATTTAATGAAAAGTTTGCGTCAGAAAATATAATTTTAATAAAACAATTTTGTAATGAAAGCCACATTGGATTTTTATAAAATAGTTTGTTTTGTTTTTTTTTCCGGAAGTAACGTTTCCGAAAATAATAAATTTTAATTTTAGGTAAATTTATTCTTTCCCTTTCCGGAAGCAATCGTTCTCTAGTTTAATTTTTTTTTGTTATTTATTTCATGCTTCGACCATGATTTATAATATAATGATTTCTCACTTGGATTTGAACAGCAGGTGCGTGAAATAAAATGGCGTCTCCAATTTCGGCAATAGTGTAAAAGCACCATATTTTCATTACATGAAAACATTTTAAAAAAGAAGATACAGAAACTTTCTTTCTTTTTTTTTTTAACAATATTGGCGACAAAAAACAACAGTTACAATAGCTGGGGAGCAAGCACAGGGAAGAAAAATTAAGAGAACAACAGAACACCGACCAATACAATTTGGTTTTCGAAGGTTTTCGGTGTCGCTGACAACGCATGATATTCAAACCCGTCACAATTTTACCGTTTGCATGGTATTAACACCTGAACTCTGGCACTATTTTGTGCCATCTCACTGTTTTGTTTATGCTATTCTTACATGGTGGTGCGTTCGTCATGGACGCGCGTAGTAAAATGACTTGTCACATCGCGGAAGAATTTTTTAACAGTTTTAAAGTTTTCAATGACAAAAAAATGTGATTCATTGTTCTGTGTTACGTTATTTTTGATGCTTTTTAATTAATCCAAAAAATAAGTTTGCATGAGCCGTGTACAAAAGCATTTTTTTTTGAGAGAGAGGAGCTTATTAAATTAAAGAACTTTTACAACATTTAACGAGCGATTCTGCACTTTTATTTACCGTTTTCCTGAAAGTAATGTGCCGACATACACCGAGCAAAAGAACGGTTTAATCTTTTACAAAAATTCTGTTTACATTACATTGTGATATCGTGCGCACAAAATGATGGCGTAAAATAGTGCGAGGGTCCAGGGGTTAATATCATGCAAACGGTAAATTTGCGACGGGTTTGAATATCAGGTTCATTGTCAGCTATCCCGAAACCCTATTTGAACCAAATTTTATTGATCGGTGTTCTGTAGTAGTTAACGTAAACATTTACAAAAATTAATAAGAAGAGATGTCCGCCAAGTGTGTGTTTTGTCACCAGATTTATTCAACATACTGAGAGAAATTGAGGTCATCAAAGATATCACTTTGGACCCTCTTGCAGTTTAAGGAAACACAATGATGAGGAAGAAAAGGGGACCTAAGTCGTGTTATACCGGTAGTAAGAATGCCATTTGACTAGTGTGCGAGCTTTTTCAAGTCTCACACAAAAACACGTTTCACATTTCAAGCTCCTTTTCTTGTCATACACATACACGCGCACACGTACACACACATACACACACGCACATATATTCACGTACATACACTCACATTCATGTGCATACACACACACACGTACACACACGTACACGCACATGTACGCACACGTGGGCAATGTCACTTCCCCTTTAAAGGAAATCCACACATGTGCAAGGAACACCGGAAACAACTATAAAAGCAAGAAACCTAAGCTTTTGCTTCCTTTTTCAAACTGGCTTCCGACCTGAGCGGTCGACAGGACCATCCACTTCTTTCTGGAACCTGCGCGCCTCATGTCACCTGCTACTGTAGGTGAGGCAAGAGCCAACAGACAATACATATGCTTTCTATCTCCATGACTTTCTCACTCTTTCTTCCCTTTTGCCTTTGCTCATCAACCAGGCAAGTTCGCGTCCACAGCTTGTGCCTGAGAACACCTCCGCCTTGCTTACTGCTAACATGTGCGCGCAGCTTTATTAATGTCAACCCTCTATCTTTTTCTTTGTCTACACGCTGGACTGTCATCCCCATTTCCACTACTTTACTCACTACTCTTTCCACGTGCGGACATGAACACGTGTCACACCTAAAACATTCATTTTTCAACAAAAAATAAACGGCATGTTTATTTTATTCAGCAATTGAGTTTTTTTTTTTGTTTCCTTAATTCCATTTGTTTCATTATTTTCTTTTGTAGTGAGTTAGAACATTTATATCCTGGTCAGCAACAAACAATGCTGACCCTGAAATTTAACAATGAAATGAATGTGTTTGAACAAAACACACTCTCTCTCTCTCTCTCTCTCTCTCTCTCTCTCTCTCTCTCTCTCTCTCTCTCTCTCTCTCTGTAGCAATACTTTCCCTCTCACCAGTTAACAGCGATAGATGAATGCCAAACTAAATACGTGGTGTACCCTTTTCTTTCATTTGTTTCTTCACGGAATAAATCCTAGTTCATTTAATTCAATAAACACATTGTTCGTTCCTTCTTCAAAGCAATTCATTTATCCTATTTTGCACCCCTTCAACAAATTGGTGACACCTGAACGTGAGAGGAACATGCGTTTCCTTCTATACCACCAGTCTTCAACAAATTGGTGACCCTAGCATGAGATGAACATGCATTTCCTTTTATGCCACAAGTCCCGCAACAAACCGGCGACCGACTGATGTGAAACGTATGGCGACTCAACTTTTTTTTAAATGAGTTGTTTTTGAGCGAGACGCGCGTTTTATTTGAAAAAGAAAAAAAACGAACATTTCAACAAAGGAAAACAAGTGGACTACAATGACGAAACCCCTCATCAGACTCGACAGATAAATAAACACGGAGCTGTCGACTTCATACCGAAAATAAATAAAAATTCGAGCTCGACACATTTTTCATTGTTTCCTGACATTACCCTGCAACAACCGCGAGGAGCAAAATAACATACACATTCCCTCCCGCACAGCAGATGCAACAACAAAGAAACAATTACAGGACATCCCTATTAACACATAGGGAGAAGTTGAATCAACAATACGAGTTGAGATGCACCACGCACACTGATAAACTCACGACTGAAAGTTTCGTTGACAGCCGGCAATTGGAAACCCCCGTTCAACATGAACGAATGCGCAACTAGCGCTCGTACAGACAATATACACACACTACCACAGACTCATTTGCAAAGGCACCAGCAACGGTACACAATGTCAGCACAAACAAAAATTTTCCTTCCAAACGAACAATTCACTTAACTATCCAAGCAACTCGTTGCACATGCCAGCACAAAGAAAAATACAAAAAACAAATGTAACGCTTTTTCCATGCATAAATAAATACTTTTTTTTACGAGCACACCCCGTTTATTTCAGCAACCAGACCAACAGCAAAAAAAGGACGAAAAGTCAATTGCCCAAAACATTAATAAGGTAAAAAAATATATATATATATATACACTGCATATTCCTCCCACCCGGGGAAGGGGCGTATTGTGCGAGCCTTTTCTAGTCTCACACAAAAACACGCGTTCACATTTCAAGCTATTTTTCTTGTCATACACATACGCACACACAAACATGAGCGCACGTACACACGTACACACACGTACATATATTCTGGTTCACGTACATACACTCACATTCATGTGCATACACACACACGCTAACGTACACACACATACGCGCACATTACCCTTTAAAGGAAATCTACACATGCGCAAAGAACACCGGAAACTAAGCTTTTGCTTCCTTTTTCAATTCGGCTTCCGACCTTTTCAGGGCCTGCGTGTGATATTATAAAGTGGCCCTGGGGTGGATTTGAGCCATTAAGTGCTTAGAGAGGGAAGGAATAGACAAAGAAATCGGAAATATACTACAATAGACAAAGGGATAGGAAATAGCTTAGAAAAACAAAGAAATCGGAAATATCCTGCAATAGACAAAGGGATATGAAATGGCTCAGAAAAACAAAGAAAAACAATAGAAACCTACTGATAAAAACGAGAGCGGATGGAAGTGTAACAGGCAGTTGACAGATGCCCGTTGCAGCGGATGGAGTTAGACAGCGACAGTTATACAGTTATAGCGTTGACTGTGAAATAGAGACGTGGACAATTTTGGAGTTGACTGTGTAACATTGATATAACGGGGGGAAGACACACACACTCACAAGTCAAACAGTCAATTTATATGTGAACATTGCGTTTTTCCTTTCTTTGTTCATATTTCTATTTTGTCAACCGCGTGTGTTCTCATTGATAGTCGCCAACGGAAAAAGGGACGATCCGACCATAAGAAGAACAGTCGAACGAAAAATCCACGGTACACAACGTTGGGAGTCCGGCGATTGTCGAGGAACCACACACACGTCGGGTTACAATGGTGGCATTAAGCAAGAGACCCGACCCTGGGGCAATTTCACGCCGAAACTTTTGAGAAAAAACAATATATGTGTGTATGTATGTGTGTGTATATATGTGTATGTGTGTGTGTGCATATATATATATATATATATATATACATATATATATATATATATATATATATATATGTGGCACTTACGTCACCCGCGCGTCGTCCAGTGGTGGAATGACCCCAGTTGTCGGTTCTGATGTTTCCTCAGCGATGATGTCACGGCCGGTTTCCTAAAACAGACTTGTCATGCAAAAACAATTGAAGGGACCAAGTCAATAAGCGTTTCTTTTTGTTTAAACTTCTTTGTATTCAATCAGGGTACAATCGCAGTTAGCTGTTTAGTTAGGGATTGGCCACTTGTTAACTGCGAGGTTTTCTCTTCTCTCTCTCCGACAGACAACTAAATTATCTACGTGACAGGGTCAATCGATGGGGGAATCTACGTTCGTCGGACCCAAGGAAGCAAGGCTCTCTCTCTTACTCTCTCAAGGCTCGCTGCTTATATTGTGGGGGCGTGGACTGGGTCTCTTCCCGTTTCAGGTCGTTGGCCAATCAGAATTAAGGGATCACTGTCCGTCAAATCTTCGCCAGGCGGCCCATACACAAAAAAGGAGCTGTCTTTCTTTCTCTGTTGGCATTCGGTTGTTTCCTAATGGAACTTGACAGGACATAAAAACAGAGATGCCTAACTTAATTATTTTTGAGAGGACATAAAAACAGCTGAATCCGATTCCACAAAGGCCACGCGTCTTTTTCAATAGGGTCACGTGTCGCCCCGCTGTTCGGCGACTGTTTGCTTTGTAGATCGGAATTTCATTGGTATCCTCGCCACCCACGGGCTGTCATGGCCAATTTAACGTCATCACGTTCTTCCACCATAAGCTACGATCTTATCTTTTTTTCTCTTCTTTTCGTCGTTTACAGCTGCCTGTTTTCCCTTTCTTTTTCCACAGGTTCACCGCTACTCTTGGCCTTTTGGTCAGGATCAAAGTGCAGCATCTGTTCTTCGGATGCCGTACTTCTATTTCTTGTTCTCTTTCGGTGGAGGAGAAATCCTTCACGACTGGGACAATTCTTATTTTTGTACCCTTGAGCGTCTCTCATTCCACTCCCCTCCCATCGACATGTCTTTTACATCGTAAAATACACCTTTTGCCAGGTGAATTGTTTCTCAGATGGCTGGATTGCCAACTGCACTGACCGTTTCAATGAGAGAGAGAGAAGAAAAGGGGGAAAAAAATCGCAAATCGTGAGCCAGCCCCTCTTTCGAGAATATATTAATCGCATGCCAAAAGAAAAGTGATAAAGTCTCTGGAGTTTTAATTGTCCGGATTAGTTGTAAGAACCCCCCCCCCAAAAAAAAAACAGAACAAAAAAAACAAAACAAAACAAAACAAGCGGACGAAAGAAAAAAAAAGGTCTCTTGTTTGTTAGGTGAGTGTGGGTGGGTGCGTTCCCTCTTCTTCTGTCTCTGTTTGTCTTAGGTTTACAGGTGTAAGATGGAAGTGTCATGGAAAAAAAAATTTTCTTTTTTTTTTGTGCGCGTTTTCACCTTTGTTTTCTGCAGGTGTAGGATGAAAGTGTCATGCAAAATTATTATTTATTTATTTATTTTTTTGTTTTGCTTGCCGTGTGCGTGTATGTGTTTTCTCTCCTCTTCTGTCTTTTGTTTACATTCCTACAATTTTAAGAGCCATTTTGGGCGGCCCCCCGAACGGACTTGTCCTCCGCTCGTTCCACCACGCCTGTTAGGACCGGGTGCTGCACCGACCGGCCCCCTCCTTTCGCTCAGCTGCTCGGCCGCCTGTGCTTCAGTGGTGCGCATCCCCCCCCAGTGCAACATAGCACTGCAGCGCCTGTCTAACGAGGTCCACAGGCTACCTTAAATCATGCAGTCGCTCAACCCGTATTTTCAATAACCCGTCTCTCAACCTTCCCGGGGCCACTATACTGGGGTTACAGGTTTCCCGATGACAACACCCAACTGCGCACATATACGTACACCTTTCTTTTTCTCTGGCCGCTACGCGTGGCTGGCCGTTGGTATTCTCATCTTCATAATCTCCCCCCTCACATCCTTATCCAGCTATCTGCAAATTAAAAACACTCTCCAGATTTTCTTTTCTCACACCTCATTGAACAAATCCTATCCACATATCCATCTTTCTTTCTTTTTCTCTTCCTTCCCTCACCTCTTCCCTTTCCTTTTTCTCCTTCTCTCTTTCTTTCTTTACTTCACTTGTCCCATAAGCATTCTCTCATTCGGAACAAGGTACAGCATCTGCCCTAACGCCACACCCAACATGCACTATTCTCATCCAGTGAAGGAGAGATCCTCCCCGACAGAGGCAATCCTGCCCTTCAGTCCCATAATTTGTCCCAGCAGCGCCATTTTGGTCAGAGACCAAGTGCCAAAACTGTTTCAATGCTACACTAACAATATTCAATCCCCGTCCCGTGAAGGAGAAATCCTTCTCGACTGAGCATTTCTAAATTTCTTTTTCTTTTCAAAACAGAACAATATCAGCACCGTTAGTTTCTTTAAGATATTCTACTCGACAGTTTAAATTCCCCCAAGACACCCTCGCTCAATACGCGACTTTCTCGTGCTAAGTTACTCTCCCGTTGGCCAATTTACTCGCTGCGAGATACTTCTCAATTACTTATAGTTCTTTCCTGCTATTTACGGCGCCCCTCCCCCTGAAGCCTTCCGTTTTAGTCCCTAGCTACCTTCAAGGTCAGTCCGCGACACAATCTGCCAACAGTGCGAACACATGGGGGCCCTCCATGCATCCACAGAGAAAACAGCTGCACCACATTTAAACCTGGAGATGTCGCTCCAACCTCCCATCTCTGTCCTACTGACCCCCACTGGTCCTTGGTGGAAGGACGTCACACTACTCCTGGGACAGGGAATCCCTTGCTCCCCTCAACGGTAGCCTCGGTTCACCTCTCCCCATTTGCTGGAGCCAGGAGATGGGTATTGGACACTCTTCATCCCCTTCGTTCGACTCCTCAGCTGACTCTGCGGTCAACTGCCATTCCACTCTCTTTTCTTCACGAGCCGCGCCTACTCTTTGTGACCTCCTATAGCTGGTGGAGTGGAACCCTGAAATTTCCCGTTCCAACCTTCCGTCCGTCTCTATATTTCTAGGCTCTATAGAGGTCGTCTCTCTTGTCTTAAACCGTCGCTCGGTGTCGTCCCTATAGTTGTCAGGAACTCTGTCCTCATCTCGCGTTTGACTACCCCCGGGATTCTTTATCTTTTTACCCGTCTCCCTCATCCAAACTTGGTCACCCTGTCTTAACTGTCCAGTAAACGCTGCCTTTTTTTTCTTCTTGACCTTCCTGGTCCTATTAGTCCTATCGGCCGTCGCCTTGAGGACCGTCCCTGATTCTCGGACAACTGGATCTGTAGGAGTTACTCCCTTCTTATTAACCTTATACGTCGCTACCCGTTTGACTTGGGACAATTTTCCTCCCTGTTCCTTCGTGCTATCCACCTTGCCCATACAGGCCCCGACCGTTCTTGGGGAAAGCCTCCCGTTGCTGTCAGCTCCCATAGGGAGAGGGACAGACCTTGTGTCACCTAGTGGTATCTTCACCCCTCTCACCGTTAGCGCGTCTGGATTAAAACTCAGAGTGGCTCCCCTCGCTCGGAGCCAATCCTCTCCCAGAATCATTTCGTTTCATATCCCGGGTACCACATACAGGGGGAAATTCTCTTTCTTTCCGGCCACTCGTACGGGTAGCCATACCTTCCCTGTCACCGACATCCAGCTACCGTCGGCCTGACTGCGCCCCACATCCGACGGGTACAACCTTCTCCTCCCTGCCACAGTCCGACAGACGTCCGCGTCTATTAGGGATATTATCGCTCCGGTGTCAACCAGAGCCTTCACCTGCGTGGCTCCTATCGTCACATCACAGGTGAGTTCTCCCTTTTTTGTGAGCGGAGGGAACACCTGGGCTCTCCTCTTTTCCTGTTTCAGGGTTCTCTCCTGGTACCCCGCTCCTGTGAGCATCGCAACTTGTGACAGTGGTTTCTTTCCAACCCTACCTGTCTGCCCTACCTCTCTTTCTCTACAGATTCGCCGAGGGGGTGGGGTTTGGTTCTGATTCCCTCTCCCCAGAGGATCTTTCGCCCTCGGGTGGCTTTTTCCTCGGTCAGGACAGTCCCTCCTAATATGTCTCGGGTCTCCACACCGCCAACACCTGTGGGACTGGTGGCTGTAGGAGAAACGGTCAATTTTACCTCCTTTCTGACACGCGTTCAGTTCGGTCTTTACGATGCCCACTCTTACTCTCCCATTATGTCGGGGTGTCTTCTCGTGGACAGTGGGGCACTCTCTCGACCTGTGGCCCTCGCCGCCACAGTTCCAGCACACCAATCCAGGCTGGCCCCGGGCGAGTCCTCCGGCCCCATATCTCATTCTGTTCCCCAGTTCCCGGCTCCTATTTCGCGACTCCTCTCCCATTATTCTTTTCTGCAACCACGCATAGTTCTTAGCTATTTTGCGTGCTTCTTCTAGAGTGTCCGGGCAACTCTTTAGCACCTCTATCTTGGTCGCTTCGTCCCGCAATGCATCTACCATCGTGTCAACTAGCATTGCTTGGGTTGTGGGCATCTCGCGGTGTTCGGACACTGGATACGCCAGGACCGCCAGTTCCTGCATGCGGTCGACCAGTTCATCCACGCTCTCCCCGTTGGCCATCTCTATTCGAGACAGCTCGCGCACCGCCTGCACCGTGGTCTTTTCGCCGGCGAATTTACTCTTCACCTGATCGCGAAAATCAGACCAGGCTATGCTTGGGTTGCTTTCCAAGCATTTGCATATATATTCTGAGGCCGCTGCGACTGCTCCGTCACAGGCAAGCAGCACCATTTCTCTATCGGTCAACCCGTATACTAATCTTTTTTTTTCTATTATCGCCAACCACTCCTTGATTCCCCTCGGGTCTCCCCCATATGCGGGTACACTGATTCCCCACAGTGGCCGCTCCATGGTCATCTGCAGCTCAACAGTCTGCTCTGACCCTTCCCCCATCGACTGACCCGCCCCGAATCCTCCCTGAGAATACATTATGTTATTATCTATTTTTTTTTCACTCGCCCCCTACAAGGTGTAACAGCGCCCAACACAAAACACAGACAGCCGCTGAAAGCAAAGCATACAAAAGAGGGAACCAGCAAAAAAAAAATGGACTTACCCGGTCTGCTGCACTTGTGTTCTTCTGCGACTGGTGGATGAATTACTAACGAGCTGTTCAGACTTTATAATCAGTTGATTAAAGTTCGTCGTCTGGCTTCACTCGTGGCGTTTTTTTTTGTTTTTTTTCCTTCTTCTTTTTTTCTTTTTTTTTCAAGATGCGCTTTGGTTTCGAGTTTACTTTCTTTCCTTTTTTTCTTTTTTTCCAATTTTGGCTTTCTCTCTTTTTCTCCCTCCTTGTTTTGTTCGTTTTCTTTTTCTTTTTTTTCAACTTTCCCTTCCCACTCTCACATGGAGATCTTGTGCCTTCGAGAGAGAAAAGAAAAAAAAATGTGTGCCCGTGGAAATTCGTTCGCACGTTTCCTACCGAAACGAGGTATCACAGGTCATCGACACCAGTTATGTGGCACTTACGTCACCCGCGCGTCGTCCAGTGGTGGAATGACCCCGGTTGTCGGTTCTGATGTTTCCTCAGCGATGATGTCACGGCCTGTTTCCTAAAACAGACTTGTCATGCAAAAACAATTGAAGGGACCAAGTCAATAAGCGTTTCTTTTTGTTTAAACTTCTTTGTATTCAATCAGGGTACAATCGCAGTTAGCTGTTTAGTTAGGGACTGGCCACTTGTTAACTGCGAGGTTTTCTCTTCTCTCTCTCCGACAGACAACTCAATTATCTACGTGACAGGGTCAATCGATGGGGGAATCTACGTTCGTCGGACCCAAGGAAGCAAGGCTCTCTCTCTTACTCTCTCAAGGCTCGCTGCTTATATTGTGGGGGCGTGGACTGGGTCTCTTCCCGTTTCAGGTCGTTGGCCAATCAGAATTAAGGGATCACTGTCCGTCAAATCTTCGCCAGGCGGCCCATACACAAAAAAGGAGCTGTCTTTCTTTCTCTGTTGGCATTCGGTTGTTTCCTAATGGAACTTGACAGGACATAAAAACAGAGATGCCTAACTTAATTATTTTTGAGAGGACATAAAAACAGCTGAATCCGATTCCACAAAGGCCACGCGTCTTTTTCAATAGGGTCACGTGTCGCCCCGCTGTTCGGCGACTGTTTGCTTTGTAGATCGGAATTTCATTGGTATCCTCGCCACCCACGGGCTGTCATGGCCAATTTAACGTCATCACGTTCTTCCACCATAAGCTACGATCTTATCTTTTTTTCTCTTCTTTTCGTCGTTTACAGCTGCCTGTTTTCCCTTTCTTTTTCCACGGGTTCACCGCTACTCTTGGCCTTTTGGTCAGGATCAAAGTGCAGCATCTGTTCTTCGGATGCCGCACTTCCATTTCTTGTTCTCTTTCGGTGGAGGAGAAATCCTTCACGTCTGGGACAATTCTTATTTTTGTACCCTTGAGCGTCTCTCATATATATATATATATATATATATATATATATATATATATATATAAATAATAATAAACCAAACAGACAAGAAAAACACGAGAACAAAAAATAAAGTGAAAAGAGAGAGTCTGTGTTATAGACTGGAAGAGAGTGAGTGAGACAGAGAGAGAGAGAGTGAGAGAAAAGGACACGCAAAACGAAAAGAAAACTGCCGAAAAAAAAGAACACACGGACACACATACACAAAAAGTGAAATAAAAAATAAACAAACAAACTAGAGAGAGAGAGAGAGAGAGAGAGAGAGCTCACGGAAGCAAGAGACAGCCTGTCCATCTTGAAAATTACTCGGATAGAGATAGCTGAAATTAGGCAGACAATTATCTGGCTAGTTAAGAATGTTCAGGGTGTAGAACGGGACCTAAGCAATGTAACTCAGGGTTTATCGGGTGAATTGCGAGAGCTGGGGCATTTTCTGAAATAATTCATTCAACTTACAATTATAATAAGACTTCAGCAGACCTCGCAGTCCCTGTTACTTTCCTTGGAACAGGTCAGAACCCAGCTGGATATGCTTTTCCTGAGGTAATTATCACCTAGTGGCGCCAGGCCGCCTCAGGGATCTCCTACTTAGAATACAGGCCATGTTGCCATACAAGCTTCGTCTTCCCTCACCCCCGAGTCAGGATTGTGGCGCTTGGTTGCATAACCTTAATAGAGGACAACAGGCTGTTGGTCTTTGTTTCTGTTCCACTTCTTGACGTACATTTGAGGTGCTTTACGCTATAGGTCTGTCCATCCCTTTCCCCAATAGAACGGAAAACTTCGAAGCAGTTGCTCGTTATAAGTTGGAAGCCGAGTACATTGTCCTTAACCTGGCTAGGACAAAATTCATGTTACTCTCCCCGGGTGAGGAAAAAAAAGATATATTGGGGACTTGTACATAAAAAAGTCCCGTATACCTCAGCGATAACCACAGGCTGTGTTTGCTGGAGTTATTTAGAGGTAACCAGATAGGGATTGAGCAGACCTGCCAGGTGAAGGTGTCAAAGAGAGACCTACTACTGCAGGCAATAGGCCTGTCCGACGGGGTATGGCGTTTACCACTGAGGAAGGAGTTAGAGTTGGCGCAAGTATGCGGAGGAAGGCCTGGGAGGGCAATAAGGTTACATGTTCGGCCTTTGGGAAGTCTATTACTCTTCCGCCCTACTTCCAGTCAGAGGAAAAGTTTGAGATACAGGATTAATTATTGGCACTAGCGAATATTACTTCCAGTCAATGGACGAGCCAGTGGAGATCGTTGGTGGGGGCAATGCCCAATGTAACCGTGAGTAGGCCCCCTAAATTGCTGAAACCCATAGAAAAATAGATTTGCAGTAAGACGATAGTAAGTTAGAAAGGATGGGACAGAGGGGAGCCAGTGGAGACAGGAACCCAACAAGTCTCCTAATGATAGTTGTAGCGTTAGAAATAATAATTTATAGGAAACAATGCCAGGTGGATCACCAATGGGTATGGTATGCCAGCGGGAGACGTCAAGATCGAGGAGGGTAGATTGTTGTCCAAAACGAGAAATGAGGAAGAAAGTGGCATGGAGGGGGGCCCAAATGCCAACCAACCGAAGGCTGTAGGACAGTACAAGCAACGGCCGAGGTTCATCCCATTTAAGGTGGGACCCAACAGATGAGAGGATATGCATACTGTGTGGAAAGGGAGAGAAAAAGCCCTTCACTTTAAAGGTTTTTTTTAAAAAGGAGAAGAAACAAAGAGACACTCACAGTGAAAATTTCTTTTGCAAACAAAAAAATGGGGACTGTTTAACCACTTTTTTCTGTACACACACATACGAACTTTATATTTTAATTGTTGGTAAAAAAAGAATAGGAAAAAAAGAGACTTATCTTGATTTTACTGAAAAAATGTTTGGCCATGCTTAAAAAAATGCTTACGGGAATTTTTATGTATTTTTAACAATGAAGATTACATATGTTTCATGCTTGTAAAATTCCACAGGGAATTCTTAATCGATTAGTACAAGAAATGAGAAAAATTTGAAAAAAAAAGACTTATAATTATTGAATGCTATTTTTTTCAGGTTACAGGTTTTATTGTATTGAATTCTATTGTTTTAGTGTTGTCGAAAACAGAAACAATAGAGAAGCAATTTTGTTTTGTGAAAATGTTACTTGTTTTTTTAATAATGTTGCAAGTGTTATTTAAGTAAAATGCATAAGATTGTCCTTCTTATTGAAAAAAAATGGCGAGAGACCAAACACGTTCAGGGGTGTGTGCACAAGGTTTTTCCGGATGGAGGTGACAAAAAATCCTCCTGAATTTTTTAGGGGGGAGGGAGAAAGGGAGAGAGGAAAGTGGCACGATGCATGTTACAGTTGATGTGATTAAAATTCCTCCTGTTTATTTTTGGGAGGTTGGGGCGAAATGGTGGAATGCCTGTTATTTTGGAGGTGGTTAAAGTTCCTCCTGTTTTTTTCTACCTCGATGGAGGGGCGAGGTTGATTTTCCCTCTCTGGTATGAAAAGCTGTACCAGTTGTCTGGAGCCAGTCAAAACAAAAAAGAATTGCTTTGAAGAGTTTTTTAAGGGTATTCAAATACCCCTGGACTACCGAGAAATATCCTACAATAGACAAAGGAAGAGGAAATAGCTCGGAATAAACAAATAAATCGGAAATATCCTACAATTAACAATAGAGAGGAAATAGCTTAGAATAAACAAAGAAATCGGAAATATCCTACAATCAACCATAACAATAGAAACCTACTGATAAAACAGGGGAGGGCAGCTTCCGGTTGCCAGGGTGGGGTAGGCGACCTGTGATACCAACGTAGAGGGGACAGTAAGTTGATATCTAGATGCGCTAGGTAGCGGATGGAAGTTGGACAGTGACAGGTGAGATCTAGATGCGCTAGGCGGCAGATGGGAGTTGATAATGACTACAGTTGAACAGTTATAGAGTTGATTGTGAAATAGAGTCATGGACAATTTTAGAGTTGACTATGAAACGGAGATAGACGAATGTAACATCAATTGGACACACAGTCCAACAGTCAATTTATATGTGAACATTGACGTTTGCATTTTTCCTTTCTTTGTTCAGATTTCTATTTTGTGAACTGCGTGTGTTCTCATCAACAGTTGCCAATAGGAAAAGCACGATCCGGCCATAAGAGGAATAGAGAAATAATCGAACGAAAAATCCACGGTACATGGGAGTCAGTGATCTGATAACGAAGGAGACACACGGCAAAAAATATCACGTGCTATTGATGTCAGCAACATGGGCACATTGCTCTATTTTGTCTGGAAAACAAGCAAGGGACGGGAATTCACGCCAATATTGTCCCCCCAAAGTGGTGTAAATGGCAAATGTTATAAGTGTTCACGTAAAAGGACTAGTGTTGATTTTCTATAACAAGAATGTCCACACACTTCACAAGTATGTTGTTGTTTTCCAGTGTGAGTTGTCATATGCTCCAATAACTTTGATTTTTCAGAACAAGACTATCAACACCCTTCACAAATATTTGGTTTTCCCCAGTGTGAGCTCTAATATATTTGACAATATATTGACATTTGACAATATATTTGATTTTAGAGGACAAGTGTATCAACACACTTCACAAGTATGTAGCTTTTTCACAGTGAGAGTTTTCATATGCTTTATCATTTTTTTAGTACAAGATTATGCACAAAAATTGGGTTTTTCTCCAATATGAGTTCTTAGATGTCTCACTTAGGAATATTTTCGATAATAACAATATCCACAAACTAAAAAAGAATGTTGCTTTTCCTCGGTGTGAATTCTCATATGTATCATAACTTATTTTTCAGAAAAAATATATGCGTACATTTTAAAACAGGTGGCATTTCCCCAGTGTGCAATTTCATATGTGCCAGTAAAAATAGTTTTTCTTTAGAATAAGATATACATACACTTCCCAAATATCTGGCCTTTCTGTAGTGTGCGTTTTCTTACCTTTCTCACACTTCACAGTTATGTGGTTTCACTAACTTTAATTTTTCAGCACAAGAATGTGACTTTTTTCTTTTTTTAATTTATTTTACTTCAGTAAGGTTTTAGAGATCAACGGGAGATAACACTCGATTCTATTATAATTTAAATTTATATCCCAGGGCTCTTTTAAGAATAGATGTTGTTCACTTTAGGGCTGCTATTTGTATTTCGTTACATTTTGGTCTTCCTGGGATTGCTTCTAATATTTCTGAAGATTTTTTTTATTATGCCAGTTGCTCCTATCACAACCGGTATAATGTTTATTCCATTCAGCTCTATTAAGGCCAACATCATTTGGGACTGTGACATCGATAATGAGCGCAGTTCTTTCGAGCTTTTTCCATATTACAATATCTGGTTTGATGGCCTTGTCTTTTATGTATCCATCCGCCCATATGTTTTTGTCATAGAACACACTTTTCCGTTTGATGTTATCGTGGTGGTTCATGTTCCCAGATGTTTGTCGATCTGTCAAGTTGCATCTCCCCAAAAATCTTCCAATTGTGGCGGGCAGTATAAAGGCCATCTGCCAATATGGAAAGACAAACATTAGGTGACTTGGACTCTCAATCGCTCAGTGGCAAAGCCGGAATTGACCATTTGTTTGTAGGCCAGCCATTTTTTTAATCCATTTGTGAGTATGGCCTGAGCTTGACTTGCTACAGTGAGTCTTTCCTTAGTCAAATGGAAGTCTCCTCCTTTTAACCCATTGGAGTGAAGTATCACTTTCTATATACTCCTGTTTAAGCTCCTCAAGGAGCTTTCCTGCTCTTTGGTGACTTTACCTTGATTTATTTTTTAATTAGGTTTCTGAGCACCATCCTCGGGTTCTTGCCAAATAATCAATTCAATGGTGTGGCTCCATTTTCTGTTGTTTATTTTTAATTTCTGCAGCTAAAGCTTTTACTTTAGATTAGTTTCCTGCTACCTTAGTTTATGAAGAGTGAGTGTGAGTTTTCATATGTCTGGCTAACTTTGATTTAGCAGAAAAAACATATCCACAAACTTGACAAGAATATGTCTTTTCACCAGTGTGTGTTCTTACATGTGTCACAAGGTATGATTTTTCGGAACAAGAATATCCACACAGTTCGCAAGAATGTGGCTTTTCACCAGTGTGAGTTCTCATATGTTGCACAAGGTGTGATTTTTCAGAACAAGAATATCCACATACTTCACAAGAATATGGCTTTTCACCAGTGTGAGTTCTCATGTGTCTCACTAACTTTGATTTTTCAGAACAAGAATATCCACAGACTTCACAAGAATGTGGCTTTTCACCAGTGTGTGTTCTAACATGCCTTGCTAACTCTGAGTCAAAAGAAAAAGAATATCCACAAACTTGACAAGAATGTGGCTTTTCACCAGTGTGAGTTCTCATATGTCTCACTAATGATGATTTGTGAGAAAAAGAATGCCCACATACTTCACAAGAATATGGCTTTTCATAACTGGGGACCTGCATGTTTTACTAAAATTGATCCTGGAATAAGCTTATCAACTTAGTTCTAAATAATATAATTTTCATCCTCGCATTGTTTTCTCACAGATGTTTAAGCAAATTGGAGAACAGACACTTACCATTCAATGAATATATCATTTAATTTGGTTTACGTCTCTACCATATATTTCTTGGTGGTGTGGTTTCTAAAATTATATACAATCTATTTTTTTCCAAATACACATATTGTCTGCAATTTGTGATTTCATATGTTCATATCTATGTTTTTCTTGTAATATTAAACACATAATTCACAAACAAAAATCTTCCAGAATTTGTTTAATAATAAAATCCTGAGTAATACAAAGAATAACTTTGTTTCTTCACGTATAAGTCGTTTAAAGATTATAAAATCCAATGTAGGCGTTCAGGCAGGAACATCTGTAAATAAAAAATATATGAAATTCAATATTTTTAGTATCATCATTCACATATTAGTGATTTGTTTTTTTTTTATTATTGTCAATATAATTGGTTTGAACTCATAAAATTGAGATTATTCCTATCAAAATATTCATAAGAGACACATGAGAAAAATAACCAGATTTTCTAACCTGAAGAACGAGGCAATACAGGCGTTCTTAAGGATATAGTTAAAACACTGTAACATGTTTTTGACTCCTAATGGGGGTATGAGATGAATGGATTCGTCAATCATTTTTATAACCACCGGCTGTGCTAAACAACCAATGGAAACCTTTCAACATTACTATAAAAATTGTCGAATTTTGGATTCAATCAGTTCACCGTTAACTACGACACAGACCGAATTTTATTATTGTACCTAGAATTATATGTACTTTTAAAAGAATTGAGGGGTAAAGCTTAGGTCAACAGAGAAAGCAGATGTGCTAGCAAGAGGTCTTAAAATAGATATGGAAAGTGCTGCAACCAGGAAAGGGGTAGAATCTCTTCTGATCTTCATCCAAACAGCTGATTCAGGCCTGGTCAATTTAAATAAAGAATCTTTATAGAAATGAAACCCTTGTCTTAGTTCATCTGTAATTCCTCACCCAGAACAGAATTTGCCTGCTACACGAGACAATGGAAAAGACCTCACCAGAAAAGTGACAGAAGAGGAACGACCAAAAGATATGTCTGAAGATGTTTTCACGATCCATTACAAATGCATTAATACATTAAAGAAAGAATGTCTCTCTTAAAGAAACTCGTTAAGAGACTCCATGTAAGATTAGTACGTTTTAAGTCAAGTTGCTTTCTTAAGGTCTACATCTACCTTAATCTAAGTCAAAGTCTGTGCAAATCAAATTTATTTATATTACAGAGAAATGTGATAATCTTTCAATAAGCATTTGAATATATATATATATACCCAGTAACATATTCATATGTGATCTTGAATTAGCCCATGTTCTTTTTTATCACACTTTCACCCCAAACAAGGTACCTTGCCACTTTGATATAGGAGGCTACTGTCAGGGACCTAAGTTGCAGGAGTAATATGTAGGGAGTTTAGCAGCAAGATGTATGTTCACATTACACTTGAGCTTCTGCATGTCAGTACAGTTTGGGAAGCAGCAAACCGGAAAAAGTATTCCAAAGTCCTGCAGTTCTGGGAAAGAAGCTATTAGAGTAAAAGGCTTTCTTGCATCTAGGTATCTCAACTGTGTAGGGGTGGGACTTTGCTGCTCATCAGGTTTATCGGTTGTATTTCCGCCGATGGGGTACAAGTGCTTGTAGTTCATCAGAGCATCAATCATGAAAATACTTGTAAATAAGGCAGAGGGATGCAACATTTCGTCGATGGGACAGAGGCTGAAGTTTAGATGACAGTTCAAGACCTATTAGGTTGACAACTCTCTTTTGGACCCTGTCTAGGAGCAAGAGACTAGTAGCAGATGCACTAGCCCAAATGTGACGGCAGTACTCTATACATATGCTAATGGTGGCTTTGTAGAGTTACAGGATACTTTCAGGCGGAAGTAACTTTCTAGCACGATAGAGAGAGCACACCTTCTTTGCAGCAGCCTTAGCAATAATCTCGATGTGTATATTCCAACTCATGTTTCCTGTGAACGTTAAGCCAAGGAGCTTGAACGAAGTGCTCTCAGGTAAAGTATTTCCAGCCAAAGGTATTGGTGGTTGGTAAGGTTTCACATAATCATGAAAGGAAACGAACTTTGTCTTTGTAGTGTTGAACGTTACCATCCATTTTTGACCCCATTCCACTACAGACTGAAGGTCTTTCTCTAGGGTTTTGGCCATTACCTTAGATATGTGCTCATTAATTTTCCCAATGTGCCTGCTATAGAGCGTGGTGTCGTTGGCAAATATACCCATCTCAGAGACAATTTTATCAGGTAAGTCATTTATGAATATCAGAAATAATAAAGGTCCACACCCACATTTATATAAAATTTTTGGGACCATCAAGGACAACCTGGATTCTTCTCCCATTTAAGGATCTAATTATGCTAAGCATTCATACAATAATACCATAGGATTTTATTTTCATCAGAAAGCCATCGTGCCATACTCCGTCAAAAGCCATAGAAATATCTAGGTTTACTGGCCTCCCTTCCCATGCCTTATCCAGTGCTTTGTATAAACGTTCAGAAATTACAGTTAGAATACCTGCAGTAGAACGGGCTTGCTTAAATCCATATTGATGGTCTGACAGAAGTTTAGCAGCTGTACGGTGGTGGACTCGATCTTTATTAATTAAAAACTCAAATATTTTGGCGAACAGAGGGAGGAGGCTAATTTGCTGATAATTTAATGGGGCAGTTCTTCCGCCAGAGGTTTTGTAAACTGGTACCACAGAAACAGTTTTCCAGCAGCCAGGAAAGCAAGATTCGTTAAGGCAATTGTTAAAGAGTATAGAGAGAATAGGAGCGACCTCACCAGAGCACTTTTTTAATAGCACAGCCGGGATGGGGTCAGGTCCACATGCTTTTGAGGTGTCTAGGTTTTTTATAATATCATGTACTTGGGAAGGTGTGATCTTCCGATCATCTAGCGTGATTTCTGTCCACAAAGGAAAATCAGGGAGGGAATGGCTTGCTCGGTCCAAGGTGGAGTTTGAGGCAAACTTGCAGTCAAGAATGTTAGCTTTCTTAGTTGCTGTGCAAACAACCTCATAATTGTTTGATAGTTGGGGTATTGTTTATTGGCCATTATTTACTACACTATTGTAGATTTTCCAGAAATCACGAGTTCCTAATTTTTGCGCTTCAATGCGTTTTCTGGTTATTTCAGTATATTTACTCTTAGCTGTTGTTACTTCTTTCTTGCAATTATTTTTAGCTTTTATACACTTTTGTCTGTTTGTACATAGATCTATGGTATGCATGTTGCCTGTGAGCAATGGCAGCTGTGCATGTAGAAGTAAACCATTGGGGAGAGTGGGGTTTACTATAGAACTTCCGTGTAGGAAGATGTGCTTCAATTGCTGCTTTAAACCATTCAGTAGTCTCATTTGCGCACTGTTCTGCTGGAAGAGAAAAGATATTTCCCCATGGGGCGTCTCTGATGTGATCTCTAATGGCATCCCAGTGAGCCTTATTCTAGTACCTTGTCATTTTGAGCAATGGCTCTTCAACTTTGGATCGAGAGTTTAGAGTAATGTCTATCATTATCATAGCGTGATCAGCATTCCCGAGCGAGCAATGAGCATGTTACACAATCAGCAGGAACAGTTTTCAGAAATAAATCCAAATGTGAGGCTTGCTGATCCTGGCGAGCTGGGAGGCGGGTCGGGAATGTTATTGTCTGTATCAAGGAATGGGATATAGCAAAGTTATGGATGACGCTACCCGCTGTGTCGGTGTAGTTAGAGAAGCCAAACCAATTTCTGTGGTAGGCGTTAAAGTCACCAAATACATGTGTTTGGGCGCTAGTGTCAAGGGAGAGTGCTACATCTATGCTGTCAGAGACCTGATTGATTATAGTACAGTCCTTGGTTGACAGAGCGATAAAGAAAATACAGGTAGCTAACGCTATGTTGTAAAGTTAGTTTAAAGCACATGAAGGGCTGGTCACCTGATTCTAGTTTAGATTCCCTAGACATGGGGAGGATGTTATGAATATAGACTCCAAGTCCGTGTATGTGCCTGTCACAGTCCTTCGACAAAGTGGAAGATAACCAGACATGTTAAAGATGTTAGATGGGATGAAGGATTGCAAGTTAGTTTCACTTAGTACTAATATATCTGGAGAGTTTGCTAGGATAAATCATTCTACATCATCCTAGTTAGTTCTAAGTCCTCGGATATTTGTAAATGCAAGCCTCAAGGGAGGAGGTGAATTGTTTCATTGTGTGTTTGGTTTGAACGTTTTTTTTTGGATTGAGTTGTCATTGATTTTATTTCATAGTTAGAGATCTAGGGTGAGGTGCAAGATAAAATGGATGCGCATAGCCACCATCATGCAACACGAGTAGACCATCAGCTGCCTCCTCATCCACAGGAATGTGGCCTCGGAAATGCCCACGAGAGATGAGTGCAGGGTGCCTTTCCATACGCGACATAGCATTACAAACATCCCGACATTATACAGCTGATGATAGAGCAGCCACTCTAAGCACTACCAAAGAGTTAGGGTTCCCGTACTATCAGTCGGAAACAACAACCAGCAACTGTCAAACCGGTACCCTCAAACCAGTCCGACAGGAGTGGCCAAGTCCAATCACGTTAGCATGTATGGTAAACAAGCACTCCCAAGATGCCCAGGTGTAGGGGAAGGAAATGAAGCAATTGTGTGGGACGGCATTCATTGTCCTAGACAAGAAACAAGGCTAAGCACTGCTCGTCTCTAATGTGTCCCTGCAGTTGCACCTCTGCGCCTGGCTAATAGGGAAAGGCGTAAGTTAGGCGATAGGCAGAGTCTATCTACTCCTTAAGCAGTTTAGGTTTGCAAACCGGTGATTTGATCAAGTCACCAACTCTAGGGAAGATGCAATTTAGGACTGTGGAGGCTTTCCTCCCCCGTTTTGTGCCAAGACGTATGAGGTCAGTGGCACAGGTTTACAAATCAGAGTTTTCCTTCTCCTAGATAGATGACCTGATCAGATCTACGAGTCCATCAGCACCGAGAGAATTTTCCCTACACCTGGTTTCAAGACCAGGTATTTCTATGCCGCTGCATGGATAGTTAGGATTAATAGAGTTAGTATCAAAGAATTAGTATCTGCTTTGAAGTTACACTCCTCAGAATAGGGTTTATATTGGAAAATATCGTTACGTTTTGAAAGTAGATATGTGTGAGCATGGGTTGTAGATTTGAAATTAATTTTGACTAGGAACAAAAAGATCAAATATGGTTTTTGGATTTGTGACTAATTGGAAACTTATAGTATAAGTGTACAGGTGTGTTTGAAATGCGGTTAGGTATTAGTTTTCATGTAAATATAATAACCAGCATGTTTCCCATTGAAGTGAAAGAAATGTAGTTTGCTAGTTAATATAGATCACTTATAGTCTGGGCACAAAATGTGGCTAATAGGTATCTATTCTATATATATTCTATAGAGTATAAATATAGGTTAAGATAATGCATGCCTTAGCAATAGAATTCTATAGATGTTTAGTATTTAACGATGTTTAAAAAGGTCAGCCTCCTATTGTTTAGGACCGAAAGCTAGAAACCTGTCCCAAGGTAGTGCAAAGTATGTGACTTTATATCAGCTTGGGGAGAAGAGCAATTAGCTCTTGTGAAAGAAATATAGATAGCGGAGTTGGGGCTTGTTGAACAGGGATAAAGGCCAGATAAAGGCTGACTCAAGTAATTCTCACATATTGAAATGCCCCACAATGTGTTTAAAAAGAAAAAAAACACTTCAGTCATTCACTCTTAGCGATTCTTCTCTTACTATAGCCATGATTTATTCTATTTAAACAAGAGAAAATTATTGGTACAATATGCTTTGAAATGTAAAAAAAATAACATAGAAGGAAACAAGAAATAGTACATATTCATATATAATCTTGAATGTGAAAATGTACCATTATATGACAATATGAATAACATATTCATCTGTGATCTTGAATTAGCCCGTGTGAAAATGTAACACAATATTATATGACAATATGATAAACATATTCATATCTAATACCACACCATTATATGACAATATGATTAACATATTCACCTGTAATCTTGAATTAGCCCGTGTGAAAATGTACCACAAACTTATATGACAATATGATTAATATATTCATATCTAATATTGAATTAGTCCATGTGAAAATGTACCACAAAATTATATGACAATATGAATAACATAATAATATCTAATATTGAATTAGCCCATATGAAAATGTGCCACAACATTATATGACAATATGATTAACATACTCATATCGAATCTTGAATTAGTCCAATTGAAAATGTACCATAATATTATATAACAATATGATTAAAATAATCATATCTAATCTTGAATTAACCTATGTACACCAAAACGATCCTCATATTCTATAATCTACCTTAGCCCATGTGCATATAATTATATGACAATATGATTAACATATTCATATATTATATAAACTTTTATTTTAAACGTATTCACATGTAAGATAAGCATATAAAGGGACAAAACTGAAATTTTACAATTTTTTTAAATTATTTCGTTTATATTTTTTAGATGCTAGAGTTTTTTTCTGCATGTATTTTGTAGTGGATTGTAACGATGCATTTTTCATTTCACGAATTCAGACAATTCTTCATCGTTATGTGGTTATATTAAAACAATATTTGCATGTGGTTCTAAAGTAATTTAAATTTTTTTGTAATGAAAAATATTTTTGATACATCACTAAAAGATTAATGACACTGTTATAAAAAATGAAAATAAAATGGTCAATAAAAATGCTGACCTCGAACACACACAAAAATGTAAACCTTATAGAAATGTCAAAAAAATGTTTTTTTTAATCTTCAAAATCTAACCCAGCACTGTTTTAAACAAAAGATACGTTTGTTACGTTTTGTGGATTAGAGTGTACATGTTGTTAACTATTTTGTGCTTTTATCTAACAAATTAATAAACAAATGATACGGTCAAAATATCGTTATTCAATTTATTAATTTCAATTTTAGATTCACGGAGAGGGCACTTTTTACTTTTATTTTGTTTCCTGTTTCAAATAAAAAAATACCCCCTCATTAATACTAATGTTATTATTTAGAAAGCCATTCTTAGAAAGTCTCTGCTTACTAATTCTTACTTTCACCAAACATATTCAAAAACAAAACGTGCATCTCCAAGTATAAACAAAAAACAAATCAATGACAAATAATAATCAATGAATGTTAGCTACACCGATTCTTGGCCTTTTGGTCAAGATCAAAGTGTAGTATCTGTACTTCAGACGCTGCACTTCCATTTCTTGTTCTCTTTTGGTGGAGGAGAAATCCTTCACGACTGAGACAATTTTTATTTTTGTACCTTTTCTCCACGTTAAAAAACGACCCCGGTGTCTAACTCTGTCCCGTGGGGAGGCATACACCGATAAGTTTTGTGTTTCCACTTATTTTCAATATTAATTTCTCTCGGGTCGTACGTGATAACAATAAATAAATATAATTCCTTATTGCTTAAAAAAAACATTCTTAACATGAGATGGAGTCCCTACTAACTAATTCGTACTTTCACCAAACACTTTCATAAAGAAAACGGGCATCTTCAAGTATAACAAAGCAAAATCAAATCAAAATACAAAAAAATAGTGAATAAATGTTAATTACATAAATAGGTTGTGTTTAAACTTATTTTAAAGCGCTTATTTATTTTAAGAAATTATTATACTCGGGTTTTACACTAGAACAATAAACAAAAATGCCTGACATAAGACAGTCATCTGAGAGTCCCGATAATCGAACATTAAAAACAAATTGCTCGACAAAAACACCCAATAAATGTCATGGTGACACATTTGCATATTTGTTATGACAAACAATATTTAAGTGATATCTTTTTTTATATATATAGAAAATTGTTAGGTGAAAGTATAGAATAGTTAACAACACGTGTTCTCATCCTACCTTCCTAAAATCAAAACAAAAATCGATCCGAGCTTTTCCCTCTCCCCTTTTTGCATCACAAAAATTAGAAACTGCAAACGATTACATGTCTTGTTGACTGCAATTTGGTCAGTAAGTAGGTGCTCAGTTTATGTTAAATTTATACAACAAAGTTTTAAATATTTATAATTTTTTGTTTGTTAGTCTATTTTTCCATATTTTTTAATGGCTTTTCAGACGTAATGGAAAACAGATATTTTTTTAAAGATAGCAAATATTTACCGATTATTTTTTCTGTTAAGTGGTGATGATGGCCAATAAATGGATGCTATTTTTTACGTAAACTTTATTAAAGAAACTGTTTCTAAAATATTGAATGAAACATCACAATTCAAATGGAAAACCATAGACGGAAAACTGTTTTTAAAAAATGTTCAAAAACACAATGAAATATCGAGAAAGTAGTTTTTTGTGCTCAGTTGTCTAACAATTAAACCAACTCCGAATTAAATTATTTTGTTTATGCTAAACATTATCATATTCTCAGAAATTCCGTAAGTTTAAACAAATGTTTATCAAAAATCTAATTGTCAGGCTGAATATTATATTTTAAGAAATACTTTTTTTAATCGGAGCAGAAATTTGTTTGCATGTTAAACAAACTTTAAATGGATAAAATATAATCACATAATTATTGAAAATGTGATGGTGTGATGAAAATTTTAGGGTTTGTATTACTGTACACATAGATTCGAAAAAGTTGTCAAAAAAACAAATATATAACAAATAAATGTTATGAAAGGCAAGATAAGTTACTTTTCTACCAAACTGGATATAATTTTCGTGTTTTTATTCAATGTAACATGTTTATTCAGCTCGAAAAGCATACAGTGTTTACCGATGTATTGGAAAATTCAAGATGGCGGCCGATTCTCTCTTTAACACGGTAAGTTTGGAAAAAGGTGTAATAAATAAAAAACCGGTTATAATACTGTTAAAAACTCGCTCAATATATGTTACCGTGACATAGGTTGACATATATTCGGCGGGGTTTTAATAGTATTTTGTATAGTTTTTTATTTATAACACCTTTTCCCAAACTTACGGTGTTAAAGAGGGTGTGAGACGCCATCTTTAATTTTCCAATACATCGGTAAACACTGTATGTTTTTCGAGCTGAATAAATATGTTACATTGAATAAAAACACAAAAAAATATATCCAGTTTGGTAGAAAAGTAACTTATCTTGCTTTTGATAACATTTATTTGTTATATATTTGTTTTTTTGACAACTTTATCGAATCTATGTGTACAGTAATACAAACCCAAATTTTATTTAAATTAACCAGTGTTTAAAAAAAAAAAAATACCTTACCTTTTATCCAGGGAAGTAAATACGAGAAAAGTGTCGTTTTTTTTTCTTTTGTGTTCAAAACAGCAAATGTTGTTTTGTTTGTTATGATTTCTTTAGTAAATTGATACAACTTTTGTTTCGTGTGTTCAATTCATTCAGAAATAAAATATATGAAAATATAAAAGAATAAAAATTTAAAGATGAAAACACGATTTAAACGTGAAATTATTTAAAGAGAAAATCAACTACTAAAGAACAAAGAAGTTAAGGTCATCGTAATAACACGGTGAAATCATTATTTCGTCTCTTGTGTAAAAAGTGTGCCGAATTGTTTTCCTATCAAGCTAAGATTCCTAAGCTTTTTGGACATTTCTATGGTTAATACATATTTTTCTATTTAAATATATATTTCGTGTTCAATTCATACAAATAAAATGAAATATACGGAGCTTTAAAAATCAGGTTTATTTATTTATTTTTTTTTAAGATTGAACATTTTATTATTTGGATTGGTCGAATTACTGTTAACGTCCAAGATGAGAAACTGCCGTTCGAATAATCCAAAGAATCATTATATTAAAAAAAAATGGCACTTCTGGAAAAGCAAAACATTTATTGCATATGAAAAAAAAAATAATTTTAATGTTTTAATGTTATTTCTTTTAAATGAGTGATTTATAAGTTAAAATAAAATGAATGTGAAAAACATGAAACATTTATAGATTTTTTTTTAGAATTTTTTGTTTTTCTTTTTTTCCTGTACGATTGTATAAAATGTAGCAACATATAATTATTTATCTTGCCTTTGATGACATTTATTTGTTATATATTTGTTTTTTTATTACCTTTTCGATTCTATGCGTACAGTAATACAAACTCTTCTTTTTTTTTATAATATACGTCAATTTTTTATTGGAAAGCAAAAAAAAAAAAAAACTTATTTTGGTGCTTCTACACTTTATCGCCGATCGCCGAAATTGGAGACACCATTTTATTTCACGCACCTGCTGTCCAAATGCAAGGGAGACACCATTATTTTAGACTATGGCCGGAGCATGTAATAAATAACAAAAAATTTAAACTTCCGGAAAGAACTATGACAGACAGTAAATAAAGAACGTGAAAGAGAACATATATCCGTAGTTGTTTAATTGGAAATATTTCGATTTAATTACTGAGAACGGGAAAGTTTTTCATGGAACATTTTTTTTTATTAATAAAACAGAAAATGAGATGAGGTATTCATAATGGTTTAAACTGGTCGAGCGCCATTTGAAAACCGAAACAAAACCAAACATTTATTGCATAAAATTTTCTCAAAATATAATTGTAAAAACATTTATTGAAAAGTTTGCGTAAAAAAATAATATAATTTTAATAAAACAATTTTGTAATGAAAGCAACAGTGGATGTTTATAAAATAGTATTTTTTTGCTGTTGCTTTTTTCTTCTTTTGCTGATATTATTATCTGTAAAAAAAAAAAAAATAGATGTCTTCTTGAGTAATATTGTCAAGATTTATTTTCTTCAGTAATGTCGGCTTTACCACGTTTCTGCAAGTAAGAAATGTTAATTTTAGTTTAATTTTTAGGGAGTATTATTTGGTGCTTTCAAGGCACTCCCTAATAAAATAATTTAACACAATTTTCCGAACAAACAACAAACCACTTCTTAAACTTAACAAGGAAAAGGTTTATTTAGAAAGGCATTAAACTCAAAGGAGGAAAAGAAGGAAGGAAGGAAGGTTCGGGACTTCACTGCTTACTAGGTAGTTACGGCCGGTGGCTGTCGTCTGATACCTAGTATTCGAAAGCTGGTGGAGTAAGAAAGAGTGTTTTCTTCTCAGAACCGGAAGCTGTCAGGTCCTTGGGGGTTAAAAATATTCATGCGCTACTCCTCTGATTGGCCAGTGTATGGCCACATCACTCAATCAGGGAGGAATATGCGCAATAAGAAAGAGGTCTATTTGCGTCTGCTACAAATTTATTCTTTTCCTTACCGAAGTAATCGTTCTCCACTTCAATCTTATTGTTATTTATTTCATGCTTCGGCTTCGGCTTCGGCCATAGTTTAAAATAATGGTTTCTCTCTTGCATTTGGACAGCAGGTGCGTGAAATAAAATGGCATCTCCAATTTCGGCGATAAATTGTAGGAGCAGCGGATCTTCTACTGACAATTTGCATTTGCGGAAGGGGCACTTGGTTATTTTTTACTGTTGCTTTTCAATATTTTCAAAAACAAAAAAGATTATATTTGCGTTCCGTTGCGTAGGTTCAATAGGATTAAGAATAGATCTTCTCCCGAGAATTTGCATTTGCGGAAGGGGTGTTTGGTTATTTTTTACTGTTGCTTTTCAATATTTTCAAAAACGATTATATTTGCCGTATATTTATTGTTCCTATTTATTTGCATCAAGAGTGAGACACAAGGTCGGTTTTTGATGTGGAGAATTTGGAGAAAATCCAGCCCCCCCCCAAAAAAAAAAGAGGCACTCTGGATAGGAATACAAATTCAATTTTTTTTCAGTCATGAAGGATTTCTCCTCCACTGAAAAAGGAAAAAAATGTGAAGCTTAGTATAAAAACAGATACTACAAGTCATATTTTCTGTCCTTGTCCAGAGGAGGAGAAATCCTTCATGATTGAATTTTTATTCCTAGTGTAGTATCAGAACAGATAGTACATTGTGGTCTTGTTGGCATACGGATTCTTTATGCCCCCCCCACCGCCACCACAGATGACCAAAAAGAATGTAAATGTAAATAAAAACACAGAATTTATGTGAAATGTTTAATTTCGCAAAACTTATCTTTGTTTAATTTGTATTGATATTTATTTAGCATTTATTAAGCATAAAAAAACATGATAGGAAAGTAAATTCGCACACGTATTCATGGGTACTTTTTCTTATTTTAGTTGTTTATGCGAAATATCCAATTTGTCAGTTTTTATATGAGGATTATTTTGATTATTCGGATTACTGTGGGATTATTGTTCTCATTTTGGTAGGAAAAAAATTCGGCACATTTAACAAATGAACGGACATTTTTACACGAATGGTTTTTATGTCTTCATTTTTTTACAAAATACAAATTTGAAAAAAATCGTACCAAACTTTAAATACTGACAAATATAATCTAAACTTAATAGAAAAACAATTTCGGCACATTTAATTAATGATCGGACACTTTTACACGAGGAACGAAATAATGATTACACCGTTTTGCGATCTCCTAAGTTCATTTTTCTGTAGCAGTTGATATTCTCTTTAAATAATTTCACGTTTAAATCGCGTTTTTCATCTTTTAATTTTGATTTTTTTTTTAAATATTTTCATATATTTTATTTCTTAATGAATTGGACACAGTTGTATCAATTTACTAAAAACATCCTAACGAACAAAGCAAATCTTCTGTTTTGAACACAAAAGAAAAAGAGAAACGAATTCATCTCGATTTTTTTTTACTGATTTCCGATAATGAAAGGTAAGCGTTTTTTAACACCTTTTAAAAATTCCATTCAATAACTTTTAAATTCATCTTAAACATTAAACTAAGCGTATTTATTTATTTATTTATTTGTTTGTTTATTTGTTTATTTATTTATTTGTTTATTTATTTATTTGTTTATTTATTTATTTGTTTATTTATTTATTTGTTTATTTGCAATCTAATTAAAAATATTGATTCCGCCATGATGCATTCTTCTTTTTTGTTTACACTTAAATAAATTCCATTCGATAACTTTTTAAAATAATCTTTGGGTTTGTATTACAGTACACATAGATTCGAAAAAGTTGTCAAAAAACAAATATATAACAAATAAATGTTATCAAAGGTAAGATAAGTTACTTTTCTACCAAACTGGGTATATCTTTTGTGTTTTTATTCAATGTAACATGTTTATTCAGCTCAAAAAACATGCAGTGTTTACCGATGTATTGGAAAATTCAAAATGGCGACCGACTCTCTCTTAATCACGGTAAGTTCGAGAAAAGGTGTTATAAATAATAAACTAGACAAAATACTATTAAAAAAACACCGAATATATGTCAACCTATGTCACGGTAATATATATTGAGCGAATTTCTAACAGTATTTTGTCTAGTTTATTATTTATAACACCTTTTCTCGAACTTACCGTGTTTAGGAGAGAGTCGGCCGCCATTTTGAATTGTCCAATACATCGGTAAACACTGCGTTTTTTTCGAGCTGAATAAACATGTTACATTGAATAAAAACACAAAAAATATATCCAGTTTGGTAGAAAAGTAACTTATCTTGCCTTTGATAACATTTATTTGTTATATATTTGTTTTTTGACAACTTTTTCGAATCTATGTGTACAGTAATACAAACCCTAATCTTTAATATGAAATAATTTTTTTTTTTTTTTTATTGCAATCCCCCCCCCCCCAAAAAATATTGATTCCCTCATGCTTTATAACAGACGTGGTTAAAAAAAATGCATCTCCGATTAGAAAAAAATCTTCTAAAAATATATCATTCAATCTGACATATGAATATATTTTTGAATCTGATATTTAGTTTGTGTCAAAAATATGTTTATTTAAGTAAAAATTTGGTACTACTGCACTTATTGATCTGTGTTGAAATAATAACGTTATTATTTAGAAAGCTATTCTTAACATGTGGAGGGAAGGATGCTTTGTACCTATTGTGTACTTTAACCTTGCAATTTTATTAAAACGGATATCATAAGACTTGAAAATACTTTAAAAAAAAACGCGGATCAATAAGTACACTAGCACTTAAACTTTTGTGACGTCTGAGAAAATAATAAAGTTTACTATGAATAGTAATAATTCAAAGTTCGTCCAATTGTTTAAAAACTGAACACAAAAACCCCCAACTATTCGACATTTAATTGTTATAACATTTTCGCTGCTAGTGCACGTATTTCCAAGTTTAATTAAAGTTTTATGTTATGTTTTTTTTTTATTATTATTCAATTGTAAGGTTAAAGTATAGAATAGTTACAAAACACCCTCCCCTCCCTATGTAAAGAATGTTTTTTTGTTTTTTTTAATAATAACGTTATTATTTCAGCACGGATCACAAGTGCCACATTTTCAAAAATCTTTTTCCTGTTCCCACCCTATTCAGTTGCTAGAGATTTATGTTTGATTTTTAGCCACCTCCAAAAGTCACCACAGAAATAACCCCCCCACCATATGTAAAACGATGTAACTTTATTATAAATTAATATTATCAATATAATATATAATATTGCTATTAAATCAATATTATCAATATAATATATAATATTGCTATTAAATCAATATTATCAATATAATATATAATATTGCTATTAAATTAATATTATCAATATAATATATAATATTGCTATTGAATTAATATTATCAATATAATATATAATATTGCTATTAAATTAATATTATCAATATAATATATAATATTGCTATTAAATTAATATTATCAATATAATATATAATATTGCTATTAAATTAATATTATCAATATAATATATAATATTGCTATAAAATTAATATTATCAATATAATATATAATATTGCTATTAAATTAATATTATCAATATAATATATAATATTGCTATTAAATTAATATTATCAGTATAATATATAATATTGCTATTAAATTAATATTATCAATATAATATATAATATTGCTATTAAATTAATATTATCAATATAATATATAATATTGCTATTAAATTAATATGATCAATATAATATATGATATTGCTATTAAATTAATATGATCAATATAATATATAATATTGCTATTAAATTAATATTATCAATATAATATAATATTGCTATTGAATTAATATTATCAATATAATATATAATATTGCTATTAAATCAATATTATCAATATAATATATAATATTGCTATTGAATTAATATTATCAATATAACTTTTGTATCATTTAAAAGAAGAAGGGCAAAATAAACTAGTCATAATTCAAAATTTTTTTTCGATACTTATCCATTTTTGAATGAAATGCAGTTTCCGTCAAATATACGACGAAAAATATTTTTTAGTGCGCGTCCCCCCCGTATTTATTTTTTCGAAATTTGAACAAATATATTTAAACTTAGCGAAATTTCTATTTATTATAAACCATAAGAGTTCAAAAAAGTAAAACGTATTTATTGTGTTTAAATTTAAATACACATATTGAACAAAAACTTACCTTAAAGGTGCAATTAAAAAAATGATATAATCTTAATATTATTATGTTTTTAATGGCGTGTTTTTTAATTAATATATACTATAATCAGATGAGCTGTCAAGAAAAAGAAACTTCATAAACTTAATTATTTTTTTTAAAAGATTAAAACGATTAAAATTCCATTATTTCAAAATGTTCCGTTACAACAAAGATGTTTAAGTAATTGTGTTTAATTTTTTTTAATTAAGTTTTAATATGAACAGAGCTCTTGTCAGCTATTTTCTCGCCAGATTAAAACTGATTTAAAAATATTATTGTACAAAAATTAAGCATTTTGTAGGCCCCCTCATATTTTGTTTGTCTCTTTTTACCAAACAAAATATGGAAGCCGGTAGTTAACCAAATGAAAATTCAGTAAAACCGTATTTCATATTTAATATACAAATGTTTATAATATTATTAATCATAAAACTGTGTAAATCTTAAAACCTAACAACATTATAATAAAAAGTAATTATTAATTGCAGTTTGAAGAAGATAAACAAAGGTTTTAAAAAATCATTAAGTCGCTTCTGCTTTTCCATAGTTCGTATAGTAAACACAAGTTTGACGTCACATAATCATGCTTTCTTTTTTCCACATTGTTTTGCCTATCACTATTGGTTTTTTTATGTTTAATCCAAAATTTTAGATGTTAGAATGGGGGATCGCTTTCTTTTATAAAGTTTACATAAAATGAGCATCCATTTAAAGTAAAAGATGATCACACTTTTTTAAGACACTTTTTAAAAGTAAAATTTAATAGAGAAATTTTTGAAAACTTTGTAGTGTCGAACACAATGATAAAATCATTGTTTATTGCTTTTTTTTGTAAGTCCTATATTTCGCTAATACATAGCCTCATCAGGGTCGAAAGTCCGGTTCGTGAATTTCTTTTTCTTAATTTTGGTGTTATGGCGAAGAGACGAGCATTTACGTGTTAGACCGGTGGTTTCAAGTGTGTGGTTCTCCAGTTTCGAGCGGGGTTTAAAGTAAAAGATGGTCACACTTTTTGAAGACACTTTTTAAAAGTAAAATTTAATTGAGATCCATTTGTTGGTCATCACCAGTACTAGAAACTTAACGTTGAAAAAAAATATTGCTAAATATTTTTAATTTTTCTCAGCATAGTTCATCCTCTAAAAATTAAAAAAAAAATTATTATGTTTCAAATAACTAAAAACATATCCGCAAAGAAGGAAATGATTAAAAAATAAATAAATAATTAAGATTTTAGAGTTGGTGATCATTTAACAATACAAATTTAACGGACAATGAGTATCCACTACATGACCAGTTAGTGGTCAACAAGACATGTAATCGTTCGTAGTTTTCAATTTTTGTGGTGGAAGAGGGTACGAGAGGCGGGCTCGTATTGGTTATTATTTTCTTCTTTTTTTGGAGGGCGGAGGTAGAAACCATAGGTTGTTAAATGTTGAGCAAAAATTAATATGTTCTACTTTTTGGGGGCCGTACGTTGTTAACTGTTAAGTAATAACTAATATTAGTCACCTCTTTCATCTCGACCACAATAATTGGAAACTGTACACTATTCATTGTCTCCTTGACTGCTAACTGGCCATGAAAGGAGTATTTATTTTACATGAAATTTATATAGGAAAAGAGCCCCCATTTTAAATTCTAAGGTATTTACTATTTTAAATTCCTTCTTTGGTGATATTTTTAAGGTTGTTTAATAAAGGTAACAATTTTTATTTCGACTATTTTCATAATGGTTTTAATTTTATTTTTAGAGGGAATTACAATTAAACTTAAGGAGGCGTTGTTAACTATTCTGTACCTAACTTTAACAATTTAATAAACAAAAGAAATGTCTTCATAACCTGATAATTTATATAGTTAATTCACGTCATAATATTATTCTGCATGTTTATTTCTCTTAGGAAAACACCTGCGTTTTAAATCATTACGACCTGGCTAAGCCTTTGCCCCCCTCCCAATCCCAGATTTGAGTACTGCTAGAAATTATGCCAACCGAAACTGACAAACGAAACTGGTTTGTTAATCCCCTTACAGAAAAAAAAATGTTATAAATGAAAAGCAAAAAACCCAGCAAATACAAAGAAATTTCCAAATTACTTAAGGATTCACCGGTAATATTCAGGATAAATACTGAAAAAGCTATCCAAAAAACAACCATAAACACTTTTTATTGAGTATAAAAAATCACCAAAATTATTCTAGATGAATTTGTAGTTCAAATAACTTCTGCTCACACCTTTCATTTTTACAATTCCTGGATGTCCCTCTGTACCTGTACTACTACTTGGTTTCTCCAAAGTAAGTATTCCTCCATAGTCTCCAATTCTTTTTTTTTTACATAGACGTCACCACTTATCAAGGCCGATAGGCCACTCAAGGATTAGGGTTAAAGAGTGTAGAGTAGTCAAAAGTCATTTTTTACAATTCCTGGATGTCCCTCATGGAATGCCTCTAAGAGTTCTTTTCGCTCTTCTATACCTGTACTACTACTCGGTTTCCCCAAAGTTTTCTCCATTTTTTGAAGTAAGGGTGCCAATCTTCTATTGAAGTAAGGGTGCCAATCTTCTATTGAAGTAAGGGTGCCAATCTTCTATTGAAGTAAGGGTGTCAATCTTCTATTTAGGACACTTCTCTGGCCACCCATTTTTTACATAGTCCAGCTTTTTCCTGTCCTTTTCTGTCCACCTCGCAATTTCTTGGTATGTAACAGGAATTTGATCCAGGTATTCTAGCAACATGATGTTATCCTCTGATATGTACACTTCTTTGTGTGTTGGCATAATCATTCTTCTTTAAGAGATTTATTCCAGAGCAGTTACAGTGGGACGGTTATTTGGTGTCCGCAATTTTTCAGAAGTTACACATTAAAGCCATCGAGTCTTGCTGCCGACTTAGACGAGATTTTGTCAATGGTCGAAATTATATCAGTCTTTTTAACCTCTACACTTGAGAGTTGATCTGTTGTTTCTAATACAGTATGGGGTTGTTGACTTTCATTTCTTCCATAGGTGGACTGAAGAAATGTTCATATTGTTGCTTGAGCATCTCCGCCATTTTGCTTGGGTCACTTTCTAGTTCCCCTGTAGTTATCCTAAGTGGTCCACTCACCATAACATAACATAAGTGGTCCACAAAACATAACAACACCCAATGTTATGTTTCTTCTTGGTATATGCATAGAAGAATTTTCTATTTGTTTTCATGTTGGATATGGTTGTTGACTCCTCTTTTAATCTTTCATCTTCATGTGATTTGATTCTAGTTTAAGTTTTATTCATTCAAGTTCCTTTTCTAATTTAATAAAGAAAAGGTTACGTGATGTCACAAAAATAAATAAGTTGTAAATAGGAAATTCTATGCAACTGTCTATGAAAATAAATAACGTAAGGCATAATATCTGGAGTTAGGCTTCGTATATTTCAAACCAAGTGGGGTTATATGTATATAATTATATATTTACATATACAACAAAATAATATACATACATAGATATCAGCATATCTTTCTATCCACATGCTGGAATCAACAAGCCCCCAAAAGGAGGAACTATCATTCTACTCTGATAGAGAATTTCCGTATAAATCATTTCCCTCATAGAAAATTGTCAGATCCAATTAAAGTAGAAAGCCATTGACTGTTGATCACGCAGACAATTTGGGTGAGTGCATACTGGATTTCCAATTATATGACGGTCAACTTTCAAGCACCAAATATCACCATATGCGTCTATAGGTGTCAAAACTATACATCCATACACGAGATGAAGAAATTGGTGTTGAGGCTCAGAGTTGGAGAAAATATAATGTACAACGGAGTTTGAACTGACTCAGTTTACCAGTAGAAACTCACAAAGAACCCAACTGTCCTGGGGTGGAGTGAGGTAGCTAATAGCGTGGCTTCCTATTGTTATGTGAGGAAAAATGTAGAGTAATATGTATGATTTTTATGCGAGGAAGAAACTTTCTATGCTGATGATTACACAAGGAAGGGGGCAGCAAGGGGTCAAACGGGTTAGGAATAGCTAGGAGTCGGGTGTTTTTGAAATGTTCTTGTCTTTTCTAAGCACATGGAAATGCCAATTTTAAAATATTTTCTTGCCAGTTAGAATAGAATTTACTCTAGTCATGCTATGGGGTTTATAATCAAAGGAAGCAGTTTATTACCAGGTGAAGGCTGAGTTCTGAATGATATCCAGATGTTATTTCTTAAGCATGCTAAGCTTATGAGGTTTATAAGTGTTTGCAGACGTTGTGTGCGCAGCTATTTTTAGATGGGTTGATATTTTTAGATTGGTGGGTATTTTTAGATGGGTGGGTATTTTTAGATGGGTGAGTATTTTTAGATGGGTATTACGTAATGTGAGTCAAGAGTAAATCTATTTGTTTTTGCTTTTTATTTAAAGACAATACTTAATATAATATTGTGTGTTGTATAGATGTATTTTGCTTTGGAATTTTATTTTTTTATTTAAAGACAGTATATTATTTCTCCTTAGGTTTCTGATGAGCGTTGCTTCGGAATTATTGTTTGAGAAAAATATGTGGTTTCCGATGCAAGATTTTATAAAATAAGAGGAAATACTATATGATTGTGGATATTTGAAGTTAAGCCATTGTATGTGGGCTGGGTAGATTAGGTGGGTAATGTTTATTATTTAATTATTCTGTTGCATTTTCAATTCGACATACGCCTAATAAGGCGTATGTCGAATTGCAAATGCAATAGAATAATTTACAGCAGTTGCAGTGATTGATTGTTTAGGTATTGCATTGATTAAGGCTTTGTTTGCGTTTTGTGTTGATCAAGGCTTCGAGTTTCACTTCAGCAGTAGTTGGCTATTGGGTTTTAGTGGGGAATGGTGAAAGTTGCTATGTTTGGGGTAATTCAATAACTGTACATCAATAAATCACAAATAGACAGTTATGTTCAAAAGAACAATTCTCGGGTGAGTGGCAGCTGCTGTTTAGAAGGATTTAGTTTTAATTAAAACTTTTGATTATATATATATATGTATATATATATACATATATATAAATATGTATATTATAAACTTTGTTTTACTTTATTTATATAAATATTTAAAATGTGTTTTATCTTATCATAATAAAAACAAAACTAATATGTGATTTACAAACTAAAAATATTTAATTTCTTTTATTTTCATTTACAGATGTTCCTGTTTCATCACATTTATATAATTTTTTTTAACATTCTCTCAACAATTGCTCACTTGTATGAAGAAAAGCATTAGCAGCAATGTATGTTATATTCTTATGAAGCAGGTTTCTGTAATCAATTTTAGTGAAACATGCAGGTGCACAGTGATGAAAAGACACATACTTGTGAAGTTTGTGGATATTCTTGTTCTAAAAAATTAAATTTAGTGATGCATATGAGAACACACACTGGGGAAAAGCCAAATTCATGTGAAGTGTGTGGATATTCTTGCTCTACAAAATCAAATTTAGTGAAGCATACGAGAACTCACACTGGGGAAAAGCCATATTCTTGTGAAGTGTGTGGATATTCTTGTTCTGTAAAATCATCATTAGTGACACATATGAGAACTCACACTGGGGAAAAGCCATATTCTTGTGAAATTTGTAGATATTCTTGTTCTACCAGACAAAGTTTAGCAATACATATGCGAACGCACACTTCTGAGAAGCCATATTCTTGTGAAGTATGTGGATATTCTTGTTCTGAACAATCAAACTTAGTGATTCATATGCGAACTCACACTGGCGAAAAGCCATATTCTTGTGAAGTGTGTGGATATTCTTTTTCTACTAAATCAACGTTAGTTCGACATATGAGAACACACACTGGCGAAAAACCACATTCCTGTGAAGTTTGTGGATATTCTTGTTCTAGAAAATCAAATTTAGTGACACATATGCGAACTCACACTGGCGAAAAGCCATATTCTTGTGAAGTGTGTGTATATTCTTGTTCTGATAAATCAACATTACTTACACATATGAGAATGCACACTGGCGAAAAACCACATTCTTGTGAGGTTTGTGGATACTCTTGTTCTGCAAAATCAAATTTAGTGAAACATATGCGAACTCACACTGGTGAAAAGCCATATTCTTGTGAGATGTGTGGATTTTCTTGTTCTGAAACGTCAACATTAGTTAGACATATGAGAATTCACTTCAAGTGTTAGTCCCAGGAAAGAGCCACCTGATCTCGTCAAACTAACAAAAGTAAAATTTAAAAAGGAAAACCATATTCTTGTGAAGTTTGTGAATAGACCCACACCACCAGTCTTAATGGTTCAAACTCTACAGTCTGTCATGTGTGTGGATATTTTTATTCTGCAAAATCAACGTTATTGACACATATAAGAACTGACACTGGGGCAAAGCCACATGCTTGCGAAGTGTGTGGATATTCTTGTTCTGTAGAATCACATTTAGTGACACACAATAGAAGATGTAAAAGAAAAAATATTCCCTCAATTCAAAAAATAAAATGCAAGTCTAAAGCAAAAAATATTACATCAGCATGGCGACTAAAGAATATCATCTGCTCAGTTTCCAATGTAAACATAGAAGAGATGAAAAATGTTGCAAAAGAACTAGAGGACAAAATAGAAGGCCAGATACAAGCACTAAAGGATCCAAGGAAAGAGAACAAACCGAAGACAAAATAGCATAATAATCTCTTCAGAAATAATCTAATGCTATTCTACAGAAACCTAGTGACTTAGAGACCAATTGGATAAGAAATAAAAACAAGCCAGAAATTCTGATAACATCTAGAATGAAAAAAATGTGGATAAGTTCCAGAATAATAAAAAAAACTAGAAATACAAAAAAAATATAAATAAATATATAAAGAAATATAAAAACACTAGAACACAAATGGAAATACAAAAAAAACTAGAATTGACAACTTTCCATTGTTTTATATTTTCATATATTTTATTTGTTAATGGACACACAAAACAACAGTTTTATCGATTTACTAAAACGAAAACGAATTTACAAAGCAAAACAAATTTCACTTTTTTTTTAATTGAATTCTTGTAATGTAAGTTTTTGTTTTATTCTTTAGACATTTAAACAATCCCATTCTATATGTTGTAAAATAATCTTAATTATTAAAAATATTTTTATTGCAATCTAATAAAAATGATATATTGATTCCACCATGCATTTTAATAAATGTGAATAAAATTCATAAATTTCTGATTAATTTTTTATTTATTTATTGCAATCCAATAAAATAGATATATTGATTATATCATGCTTTAAAATAAATATGAATAAAATTTATGAATTTCTGATTTAAAAAATCCTGTTAAATATTCAGTCCGATATTAGTCTTTAATTCAAAATGTATTTATTTTAAATAAAATGTTCCATCTGATATTTGGATTTCTATCAATATTTGTTTACTTAATTAAAAATTTTGTGTTTTCTGAGAAAATAATGTTTACCATAAACTAAATAATTTACAATAAAAACAATTTAATTCAAAGTTGGTCAAAAACTGCTTTTTCGATATTTAATTGTTTGAACATTTTATACAATTCTTTTTCTGTCTATACTTACCTAGAGGATAATATTTGATTTTTGATATTTTATCCAATTATTAATATTTTAGAATAGGGGCTAATGGTTTTATAAAGTTTACATAAAATGAGAACCCATTTATATTGGTCATCATCAATTAACAGAAACTTAATGGAGAAAAAAATCGGTAAATCTTTACAATCTGCACAGCATTGTTTATCATCTAAGAATTAAAAATCTACTTTTTTTGTTATTATATTTCAAAATACTATAAAAATATCTGCAAAGAAAGAATTGATAAAAATAAATAATTAAAATGTTAGAGTGTGTGACCATTTAACAATATTAATTTTATGTAAAATGAGCATCAACTTTGTGGCCAGTTAGTGATCAACACGACTAGTAATCGTTTGTAGTTTCTAAATTTTATAGCACAGGAAAGGAGGAGAGAATGCTCGTGTCACATTTTGTTTTCTTTCTTTTTCGAGGGGGAGTAGGGCCGATACGTTTTTAAATAACCATTAATCAAAAACCGATATAAGTCACCCATTCAACCATCTTATTTGGAAATTAATCTATTCAGTGTCTTGGTGACTGCTAACAGGGGTGTTCATTTTCCGTTAAATTTATATAGGAAAGTGATCCCCAATTTTAAAATCCGAGCTATTTAATATTTGTAATTCCTTTTTATTTTTTAATAATCGTTTATACGTAATAGTAAAAAAAAATAAAGGGGGTGATCTACACTGAGTTAGATTGTAAAGATTTACAAAATATATTTGTTTGTTTTTATTTTGACTTTTTGTATAACGTTAACATTTCTTGTGTGGCGTGGGAGGCATTTTTAACAAATAATTTTTATTTCGTCTATTTTCATAACAGTGCCACTTTTATTTTTTGAATTACCGATCATCTTTGTTTTTATTTCTAAAATAATAAACTACTTTTTGAACAGCACACATATACGTTATTACTTGAACAGCACACATATACGTTATTACTTGAACAGCACACATATACGTTATTACTTGATACAATTGCCTAACTGACGAGAATTGCAACTTCCAGTTAAAAAAATGTTCATCAGTCAACGGTGAATTGTGAAAATCAGTTCCCTGTATAATTAACACATACGAAAATCTATTTCCCCCAATTGGTTTGGTTTAATGTGATTTATTTCACTGGAAATTTGAATTTAATTTTCTTACAAATATATTTATTGTAATTAAAATGTTTCCTTTCTTCAAATCTTATAAGAAATATTTTTAAACAGATCCCCTTCCACATTGTTAGAATGATTTTCTACATAATTCTTTAGTAATATATTTTAAACACGGGAAAGAGGTACTGTTAACTATTCTTTACTTTCCTAAAACAATTTACTAAACAAAAAAAAAAACATCTTAGTTTTTATTCAAATATGTAATGAATTCAGTACATAATATTTTTTTGCAAGTTTTTTTTAAACAACTGTGTTTTGAATCACTATGCACTGGCTAAGCGTCCCTCCCCTGGACTAGATTTGAGTACCGCAAGAAAAGTTACCTAAATGATCCCTTAACCCAATTGTTAGGCCTAGCAATAGGAACTTGAAAAGGAATGTGGCTCATTAACCTCCTTACTTGTATAGCATTTAGCTTTTACAGAAAAAACGTGAAAACATACTAAGAAAAATCAGCAAATACAAGATAATTAGCAAATTACTTAAGAAAACCTAAATAGTTACACAATTCATAAATAATGATGTCAAAAGTGCTGATCATTTTATTTTAAATTTATTTCAAGAAATTGTCCTTTAATAGAAATCAAAACTATTGCAATAAAACATATCACTTTTCTAACAGCATAATTGTTACACAAAGAAAATGTTGTTAAATTCATTTGCCGCCAACTACGATTGTTACTGCACAACTTCTAAAGATTGAAGTGTCGAAAAATTTTGAATTTTTACATTTGCCTATTTTTATTTTTTCTTATTGTATTCTGTTTTATTTATTGCATGTTTAAATTTTTTGAATTTTTTATTTGTATATTTTTCTTTCTACTTATCGTATTCTGTTTTATGAATAACATGTTTAAATTTTTTGAATTTTTTTTATTTGTATATTTTTCTTTCTTCTTATCGTAATCTGTTTTATGTTTAAATTATTTGAATTTTTTCATTTGCATATTTTTATTTTTTCTTATCGTATTCTGTTTTATTAATTACATGTTTAAATTTTTTGAATTTTTTCATTTGCATATTTCTTATCGTATTCTGTTTTATGAATAACATGTTTAAATTTTTGGAATTTTTTCATTTGCATATTTTTTATCGTATTCTGTTTTATGAATAACATGTTTAAATTTTTTGAATTTTTTCATTTGCATATTTCTTATCGTATTCTGTTTTATGAATTACATGTTTAAAATGGAATCTAAACTATTGCCATAAAGCAAAGCAAGATTTCGAGCGACATAGACGTTAAATCTGATACTGTGTCATTATCAACACCAATTAAACATAACAATCTCAATTGTTAACATCGTAAAAAGAATCTTCCAAGTAAACAGTATTTTCCTGTTCTTTATTACATGTGAATAAATCTGCCACTTAATAAATGGTTTCAGTTTGAAGAGCGCACATCACAAGGAGAGAAAACTGTGAAAATGGAAAAATCTCAACAAATAAATGGGGCGCACCCATCCAGTTTGACCAATTCTTCTCCAGACCAATTGCATAACATGGAATACACCACTTGATTTTCATACACTCCCCTCCCCCCCAAAAAAATCATGAAGATCATATTACTTCTAACAATACACGTTTTTACTTTGTTCCCAGCGGAAGACAACCCATGCTGCCTCACATCTTAGAAAAAGACTCGGGCTTAGTTCAGACGGCCATATTAATTTGCTGTACAATGTTGTTAAGTACTAGCTGGAGGAAGTACTTATAAAGAAAAGACGTAGATGTCAGGGTAGAACCCAGATCCATGTCACAGCTTCAGAGAACCCCAGAATTGGCTGTCTGCGAACGTATACAGTTTTACTTCTGCGCTTATTACTCTTGTCTGTTAGTTTCCACATTCAAGGGGTTTCCTTAATATTTTAGCTGTTTTTATTATTGTTACTCGTTGTATTTTTCCAGTCATCCCTTTGATTCCAATTTCTCCCATTCTTTTTTCACGGTTTTTCGGAATTGTTCTTAGTGTTCCTACTATTGTAATATTCTGATTTTCTTCATCTTCCATATCCTTTTCAGCTCTCTGCCTAGCTCTGTGTATTTGCTCCGTTTCTCCTTTACTTTAATAATAACCATGTGGTCAGCTGGAACAGCAAAGTCTAGGGTTTGACAGGATTTTTCTTTCTTGTTAATTATTAGGACACCTTGTCTTCTTGCTTGGATGGGTTTATCCGTTTGTATGTCCATGCCCCATAGGACTTTGTGAATCTCGTTTTCAAGTACTGTTGCCAGCTTGTGTTTGTACCACTTTTCAGTGCGTTCGAGATGCAGTTGTTTGCATAATTCCCAGTGTACTACCCTTCCCACTTGGTCATGTCTGTTCTTGTATTCCTTTTGGGTCAGTTTGCTGCATTCATTTATATAGTTTATCGTTTCGTCTCTTTGTCCACTGAGTCTGCATTTGCTGTTTTCTTGTTTTTTTTTTTGTCGATTTTTGCTTTGATGTAGTTGATCTTACCGAGTTTTCTTGTACCACAGTTGTTAAGGATTCAGTTTCTCGGCTTAAGTGTCCTTTTCGCCTCCATGTTCAAGTGTTTTCGTTCTTTTCATCTTTTATCATCCTTATGAATCTTCCGTGTAGTTGTTTCTCTTCCCACTTTTCTTTTCTTGTCTTACCCTTTGTCTCTCTGCTTTCTGTTTTATGGATTTTTTCTTTTATGATTAATCTTTCAGTGTTTGGATTTAAGTATTTTTCTAGTTCTTTCTTGCTGTCATTAACACAGTCTTCTACACTAACCAATCCCCTCCCGCCATCTTTCCCTTTTACGTAGAGTTGGTCAACATTGTCTTTCGGATGTAGTGCGTTTTGCATGGTCATGAGTTTCCTAGTCTTCTGTTCGAGCTGACTCAGTTCTTCTTAAGTCCACCCTATGAACGGTCCAGAGTATCTTACTAGTGATACTGTCCATGTATTTATGACTTTTATTAGTTTTCTGCTTTATAATTTGGTTTTGAGAAGTGTTCTTGTTCTCCTGAGGTATTCCTTTCCAATTCTCTCTTTCATTTCTGTTGCTTTGATGGTGTCTGCTTCCAGTACTCCTAGGTACTTATAGACGTCTTGTTCCCCTAGTGCCCTAATCTCCGTTTAGTTGAATAGTTTCATGCCTTCTGTCGTCTCTAGTTTTCCCTTTCTTATAACTAGTAGTGCGCACTTTTCCATACCAAATTCCATTTGGATATCCTGGCTGTAGATCTTGGTGGTATTTATTAATATATTATCTTTGGTCTTCACATGGGTGATCACGTGATCAATTAGAGCTAATGCTCCAGGACAATTCTCGATGATCATGTCCATCTTCTGTTTAAATTTAGCACCAGAGAGTTTGTGCGAGTGTTCCTCTATCGTTGGGGATTTGTGGCGACAACGCATGATATCCCTGTATAGATCTTTAGGGTTTAGACATCGGCGAAGTTGGCCATTGCTCTTACGCACATACCCGATGCTGTTTGCATAATTCCCAGTGTACTACCCAATCTGTTTGCTCATCAACTTTCGGATTATTTGTTGGTTTACGAGTTCATCCAGTTCTGCTTTTACCTCCTGTTATCATGTGGATGAGTCATTCCCTAGGTGTATGAATCATGGGATGGATGTTCGGACGAAGCACGATGTGGTATCCCCTGAGAAGTGGTCAATCCAGTCAAATTGGTCCTGGTACTCTTTTATAAGATCCTTTGTAGAGTTGATTGGGGTGTGGTTTGTAGAAGTAACTGTGGCATCTGTTGCAAACTTGGCCATCTCGACAAAACAGCAGTCTGTGCAGTCTCCATCAACTGTCCTAAGTTGTCTATCTTTTGTTGAAAAACATCTTGAGACATGACTAGGCCAAAGGACATTCTTTTGAAACAATATCGGCCGAAGGGTGAATTGAAAGTCAGTAATTGTTATTCCCTGTCGCGTTTGACTGATCAGTAACCATTGTTGGCATCTAGCTAGGAGAAAAATTTTGCACCAGAGAGTTTGTGCGAGAGTTTCTCTATGGTTGGGGATTTGTGAAGACATTGAATTTCTACAGATCCCTGCTGTGGGATGCTATAACCAATGTACACAGTAAGTAACGCTGTTTCCTTTTTTGTTGTTCCTGGGCGTGGATATCCATTGTGGTCCACATGTTCCGGCAAAAATTAGCTGGAATGTATGTAATGAGAGTGTATTTCCCTCTGCTCCTGTGCCTACGTTAACCTTCAGTTCGTGAACACCTTTTCTGTTTGGTATTATGACGTTTAGGGTGGCAAATAATTCTTACCGACAGCTCCTTTTTCTGTGGTTCTGCATTGAATAAAATGACATATTCTCAAATTCATCAACCATTTGTTTCTGAACATTAATACAGCTCTGACGATTTTTAGACAGGCTATGCTGGTACAATTTTCTTGTGTTTGGTATGCTTATTTGTTTGTGGCTGTCTGCCCGTTCCTTTTTTCTTTACTCTTTTGGTCTGGAACATCTTAGCCAATGATTCATGTGTCCGCATGCTGAACAGTGCTGCCTCGACCGGGGCAATTTCCATGCTGATTGAGAAGCTAACATTTGCCACATGTTTCTTTTATCGCGTTTATAAGTTTTTCCTTGCAGTTTGATCATTGTCTTCAGTTAATCGAAGCCTCACAGCTTCTACACGTGTTAAGTACTTCCTGTAAGGACATTGCCTCTTTCTTGCTCAGTAGTTGCTTTTGCAGCTCCAGATGTTCCGTTCCGACTATTATTTGTTCAATCCCTCGTTCTTCCAACTCATAATCATCTCTGAATGTACATTTGTGTGCTTGCAGCTTGTAGCTCGCAGGAAAAACATCAATGTTTTCTGTTTCGTTTTGCGAGTAATTCTGTAAACAAAAACGTGAGATCTGAAAATTAACTTGAGGTTCTAACTGCTCTAGGATTTTATTCTAAATCATAGCAGGATTGCGTCTGTCGGCCTCGTTTTCAAATGACCAAGAATTATTACGCCTAAGACCTTCTATCACCAAAAACAAGCGAATGTGATCATCCTGTCTATAATACCTTCTACGAAAAAATATAACTCACACTGTTGCTTGAAAAATTTGAAAGATTCCACTAAATTAGTCGTTTCCCAGCACATACCTGGTTCACTTGTAAGATTCGACATTATTCTTGGTATCGTCAAAACAATATAGGGTTGAAAGACAAACAATTTTTTAGGCAACTTACAGTTCACACGTTCAAATCCAATACTGCGTCTTTTTGGACACACATGGCTACGTCCTTTTTTTCCTACCAGTTAGACGACTGATTCTGTAAGGGTTCTCCTCTTTTTTTTTACAGTAATATTCTATAATCGAATTTTTCTGCTGCCAACATGTTATTCTTTTTTTAATATTGTTAGTACGAATGTGTTATATTAAGGAGACGAAATGAGACGTGTTAGCAGAAGGAAGACATCTTTATTTTCATAAGGGACATAACTGGTACAGCAAGAATTACAACCAACAAGGAAAGATAATCCATGAGTTGACACCGAGGACGACCGTGTGCGTGTGTGTGTCTCTCTCTCTCTCTCTATCTATCTATCTCTGTCTATCTCTCTATCTCTCCTTTTTACTCGCAAGATAGTTTGCCGATCTCTGAAAAGTGGAAAAAGCTTGTTAGTGATTCTGATTGGCTGTTCAGAAAACAGTGCCAGCAATCTTTTTTTCTTTCTTTTTGTGTGTGTGTGTGTGTGTGTGTGTGTGTTTTGCATCTTTCGAATCAGTTCAAGGTAGGGTTTTTTTTAGAGCAAGACTCTTTTTTTGGGGGGGGATTCCATCGTATTAGTGACCATATACGAACGACCATAAAAAATAAGAAGAAGCTTTCAGAGAAAAGGAATTTTAATTCGGACTCTAATCTTGAGGCGAGAGAGAGAGAGAAAGAGAGAAAGAGCGAGACAGAGCGAGAGAGAGAGAGCGAGAGCAAGAGAGAGCGAGAGAGAGAGTGAGAGAGAGAGAGAGAAAGCTCAACACTTGAACCTTTTGAAGGTTTTGTTTGTTTTGAAGAAAGGGAAGAAAAAAAACATGAAAACAACTCTTTCTATGTTATCCCCCCTTTCAGTATCCCTTTTTTCAAGTAAGCCTTTCTTATTTATTTTAAAGGAAACGAGAATGACCCCCCTGTCGTGATAACACATACTTTGGAAGCATTGATAAACAGACTCGAAGGTGGTGTAAAATGCGTTCTTTATTGTCTAGTAGTAAACGTTGCACTGAGAAACAATGGCGGACGAGATTCATACGTCACGGGCCAAGGGGCATAACTCTAGACGACTAATAGTCTCTTAGCCTATATTATGACATCCCTTCCCTTCCATATATATGTATATAGTCCAAGGGCGATATTTAGCCTTTATCTGATTAAGGGATAACATAGTCTCTAATATATTATTTAGCTTGTCTCCATTGTTCTAGGGTAATGGTATTGTCTCTTTTTTTTAGGATAGTGTAACCTATAAGTTCAGTTTCTGAGGAGCATTCACCCGTCTCTGAGATCTTCTTAATTCGGGGGTGAGTTTCTCAGTTCGGGTGTGAGGCGTGCCGCTGGAGTGTTGTTCGGTGGTCGGCTGTTCGATTTGTTTAGGGGGGGGGGACCTTCCTTCTGGGTGGGATCCGGTGGAGAGTCGTTGGGGCGAGGTTGGTCGGATCTATTTGCGGTTGTTGATCTCCTCCCAGCTGGTCTGAGGAACTGCCTGTTCCTTCTATAGGTGTTACCGTTCTCAGATTTAACTATGTAGGATCTGGGTGTCACGCTGGAGCGCTGAATTTTTCCAGGCTCCCATATCTTTGCTTTTTCCTGCTGGACATAGACATTCTGTCCTGCATGTAGGTGGGAGTGGTGTCTGTTATGTTTCCTGTCATAGCAGACCTTAGACTGATCTTTCTGTTTCTGTATGGCTGTCCTAGTCTGCTCATCGCCAAGTTGTTGCTTGGATACTAGGGGTGTCCGTATTTTTCGTCCGTTGAGTAAATCTGCCGGGGACTTAATGTCTGCTGACAGTGGCGTGGCTCTGTAAGCCATCATTGCTAGGTAGCTGTCTTGACCAGTTTCCCCTGCCTTCGTCAAAATTTTCTTGCATGTTCCCACCATTCTTTCGGCGAATCCGTTAGACTTGAGGTAATGTGGCGACGATGTCCTGTGTTGGAAGCTGTACGTTCTGACGAAATCCTTGACATCTTTACTTGTAAATTGTGGACCATTGTCCGAGTAAAAGATTTCCGGCACTCCTTGTTCCTCAAATATCGTCTTAATACTTCTAATAACGGATATTGATGAGGCGGACGGAAGGCGTCGTACGAAGGGGGTTCGGCTGTACTGATCTGCCACAAGCAGATATTCTTTCCCTGCCAATGTGAACAAGTCTGTGCTGACGTACTGCCAGGGGTACGTAGGGGTTTCGTGCTGGAGTATTGATTCGGGCGGGATACTGGCTTGGTATTTCTGGCATGTGTGGCACTCTCGGACTATATCTTCTATGTCCTTATTTAACCCTATCCAGTACACCGCTGAACGAGCTCGTAACCTCGTTCTCTCTACTCCTTGGTGTGAAGCATGCAGCTCTTCCAGTATGCCTCTTTGCAACGAGGCTGGGATAATGATTCTCTGGCTCTTGAGTAGAATTCCATCCTGGATCCCAATCTCATCTCTGAAATTCCAGAATGGCAGGAGAATTCCTGGGCAGTCAGCCCGGTTGGAAGGCCAGCCGGTCAATACCATGCTTACAAGTTGCTTTAGGAGTGGATCCTGGGATGTTTCCACTCTTATATCTTCAACTCTCGTCGGCGCAAAGTTGAGGTATGAGATCATGCTATGGACGTTGAGATCGATCCCTTCAATGTGCCCACTGGGTCTGGGTGCTACTCGTGACAAGCAGTCTGCAATTGGAACTGTTTTTCCTGGGGTATATTTTACAGTAAAATCATATCCCTCGACCTTCAATAACATTCTAGCCAGTCTTGGGGGTGCTTGTGCTAGATTTTTCAATGCTATCGACTCCAATGGCTTGTGATCCGTATGAATTGTCGTTTTGTGGCCCCAAACGTAACTGTGAAATTTCTCCAGGCCAAAGACGATAGCCAACATCTCCCTCTCTATGTTTGAGTAGCGTGTTTCTGGTCCGGAAAGTGCTTTGCTCGCGAATGCTACTGGTCTGTCGTTTTGTAGCAGAGCCGCGCCTATACCCATTGAAGACGCATCTACCTGTAGCACTATTGGTTCTTTAGGGTCGAAGTATCGGAGTGTCGTATGATTTCCGATCTCTTTTTTGATTTCTTCGAATGCCTGTTGCTCCTGTGAAGACCATGTGAAGTCATTCTTCTTCGATGTTAACTCACGTAGGGGTTTTGTCAGTGTCGCGAGTCGTGGAGAGAATTTGTTCAAGTAGTTCACCAGGCCTAGGAAGCTGGTGAGCTGCTTTGCATCCTCGGGGGGTTGCATCTGTGTGATCGCCTCTATTTTCCGGGGATCTGGCTTGACACCGTCTCTTGAGATTATGTGGCCGTAGAAAGGGATTTCGGAGGTTTTCACCACAAATTTCTCTGAATTAAACCTGCAGTTTCTTTCCCTTGCTCTAAACATTAGCTGCCTCAGTGCCTTGTCATGGTCACTGCCGTCTTCCTCGAATCCGTACACTACTATGTCGTCGCATATGGATAGGACATTTTCGAGGTCTCCGAAGTTTTCCTGCATGGCTCTTTGGAACTCATCTTGGGCAGATTTGACTCCCATGGGGTACCTGTTGTACATGTATCTGCCATGTGGGGTAATGAATGTTGTGAGACGTCTCGACTTTTCGTCCAGTTTCAAATGCCAGTAGCCGGACTTGATATCGACTTTTGTGAACCATCTAGCGTTGTCTAGTTCCGCAGTGATGTCTTCGAATGTCGGAGTCGCATAGTGTGGTCTGTGCACTGCTTTATTTAAGTCTCGGGGGTCGAGGCATAGCCTGACCGATCCGTTCCTTTTAGTGGTACAGACGAATGAGTTTACCCAGGGCGTCGGGTCCTTTACAGGGGAAATTATTCCCTGGGCCTCTAAGGAGTCCAACTCCAATTTCAACTTTCCTTTTAGGGATATTGGGACTCGACGTGGTGGGTGGACATCTGGTGGTACTTCGGGGTTTAAATGGATGGTGTGTTCACCTGGCAGACAGCCAATGGAGTCGAATACGTCTGGAAATTCCTCAATGATTTTCCTCCTTTCTCCAAGGTTTCCCATCGTACATGGTTCCTGCACGGGGACCGGTTTCATGTCGTGCGGGGGAGTAGGCCGGGATGCTTTGTCCGTCACATGAGTTGTGTCCGTTTTTATAGCCAAGTTAAGGGTGACTAGCCCTAATTCTCTTGATGTTTGGAGTCCTATTAGTATAGGGTCTCTTGATTTCACCACGTGAAAGGTCGCTTTAACGAACTTGTCGCGGGATCTGACCCCTAAACGACAGGTCCCTTCTTGGTCTATCGTTGAGCCTCCAAACGCAATTAGCCTTATAGCTGATTTTTCCAGTGGTACTCCTTTCAGTTCCTTGAATACCTGTTTAGGTAACAGGTTGCTCATTGCACCTGTGTCGATTTTCGCGTCAACCTCTATTTGGGCTTTGCTGTTGCCTATCTTCAGTTTTGTGAAAGCTTCTGTGGTCGCTAACGGTAATTCCTTTACTGTGTGAAAGTACAGCTCCTCTGTGGAACTGTCGTCGTTGCTACCCATATGTGCTGCTGCCATGTGGATTTTATTCTTATTATATTTCCTCTGTGGCTGGAATGACTGTCTGCGTGTGTGCCCCTCGTCTCCCATTTTAGAGTGGCAAACTTTAGCAAAGTGTCCCTTTTTATTGCATTTTAGGCAGTATTTGCCTTTAGCTGGGCATTTATATTGATGGTGTTTTGTGCCACAATTACCACATGTGGTAGGTCCACTGGGCTGTCTGGCTCTAACTGCGAGTGTAGAGCTGTCTTCTACTGCTGTTGTACGTAATGCTTCCATTTGTTTACACGTGGCTTCTTCTGTCTCGACGATTCCGAGTGCTTTCTCGATCGTGAGATCGCTTCCTTCTCTTATTAGGGACTTTTGTGCAGACTGTAAATAAATACCGAATATGAATAGGTCCAACACAATGGTCTCTTCCACCGTCCGACCGTATTCACACTGTTTGGCTGTCTGACGCAGCCGACTTAGAAATGCGGGTGCCGATTCATCCGCGTTTTGTTTACATTTTAGTAGGTTGTGTCTAGCTACACGAAAGTTCGATCGCGGATTCGCATATTCCTTAAAAAATTGGATATATTTATCCAATGTCCTTTCTTCTCGCTGTCGAAAGGGAAAAGTGTCACTTATTTCCTGGCCCTCGATACCAGACCATATTAGCAAGTAATTTAACTTTGTGTCTGAATCTACGTCTTTCATTGGGCCGTCGAAATATAAATGAACTTGCCTGATAAATCGGTCCATTGATTTGGCCAGATTTGAAGTGTTCCAATCGATTGTTGGAGGTGGTAGTTGCGAATATGTATTCATCGTCGATTGCGAGAAAAATACCGACACCACGTGCGTTTTTGTATTAATTTTTTTTTAGATCACGAAAATGTTCGTTGTTTTTTTTTTTTTTTTTTTTTTTTAGAGTAATATTGTTACTATTCCTTTGATTCTTTAGAGGATCCCACTTCAGACACCATGTCGTGATAATACATACTTTGGAAGCATTGATAAACAGACTCGAAGGTGGTGTAAAATGCGTTCTTTATTGTCTAGTAGTAAACGTTGCACTGAGAAACAATGGCGGACGAGATTCATACGTCACGGGCCAAGGGGCATAACTCTAGGCGACTAATAGTCTATTAGCCTATATTATGACATTGCCTACCGAGAGTCATGGAAAAACCGACTTAAAACTGAAGATCCGAAGTTTTACAATATGTTCTTTTTTTAAATATTAAAAACGTTGAACGATGCAGAATACAATTTTGGGTACATGTGTATTTTGGTACCGTGCTGAAATAAGATTTTTTTTTCCAATGCGATTTAAACCTTTGGAAGGGGAGGGGGTTGTCAGTATTAAAACAAAAAAATAGGGTGAAACTTGAATTTTACCTGAAAACACTATTTACAAATAACCCGGTACCAAAATGCATAACCAATGTAGAGGACGCATGATTTTTTTTTAGATTTCTTAAAAATGTGTATGTCTATGGCTTCAAAAACATCAATACACAGGAACGATTTTTGTCTCGCGTTTACATTGTTTTTGTATGTTGTTAAAATTATTAGCAGTTCTATTGCGCATAGGGACCAGATCAACGAAGAGTATCATAACGGTTATTCCATAAAGTATTTAAGTCGGCAATTATAGCCGGTGTTACGATGTTAATGGCACGTTTTTCTAGTCCATCTACACAATCCAAATATTAAAAAGAGGTCTCAAAATCAGTTATGACACCAAAGATCGATAGGGACTGCCAAAATTCACCACATAATTACCCTGTATGTAACACGAGGTAACTTTATTATAAATTAATATTATCAGTATAACTTTTGTAAGATTTAAAAGATAAACAAAATAAACCAGTAATAATTAAAAAAATGTTTTATCATCTAAAAAAAATTTCATCTAACGAAAATAATGAAATTGCGAGACGAAAATCGTGTTTACATAATTATCGCTTTAAAATAACGTTCCCATGTAGTAGACATCCCGAACGTGAAAACATTTCCATATTTAATAAATCTATCAAAAATCAACTAATAGTCAGATTTTCGTAAAATTTTCGATACTTATCGATTTTAGAATGAAATTACATATAACATGCAGATAAAATCGATTGATAGCGTATGGTGATTATATGATAAAATAAAGCTGTGTACGCATTATAAATGTTTCTTTTCTGTGTCTTATGTTATACATTAGTACATTAGGGGTCATTTCGAGTTAAAAGTTTATTTACTGCACCCATCTGAACTTGATAAAATCATGATTTAAATGTGTATGTCTCGTCTAAATAACTAACGATGAATATCTAATATGGCCAACCAGACGGTTGCTCAAAAAGTCAGATCGAGGGTACCGGAAAACGAAATGAAACCAAATTGACAACTGGCCTTTTTTTCTTTTTTTTTTCTTTTTTCGTTATGTTTTATTTTCTTAGTATATATATATATATATATATATATATATATATATATATATATATATATATATATATATATATATATATATATATATATATATTTTTTTTTTTTTTTTTTTTTTGACCGTGTTTTTTTTTTTCAAGGGGGAGGAGTTTTTTTTTAGGAGTACCTTTCATTTTCTAACCCTAACCCTAACCCTGACTTCACTGTTTGTGCCATTCCTTCCTCTTATTGAATTTGTTTATGTGAAATATTTAGTTTTACAATTTTTAATATAAACATTATTTGGATTATTATTCGGAATACTGTTCTCATTTTTGACGTTAACAGTAATTCGACTAATCCAAATAATAATGAAATGTTTTATCTAAAAAAAAAAACCTGATTTTTAAACCTTCATATATTTTTTTTAATGAATTGAATACGAAATATAAATTTACAATAGAAATACCTCAAAAGGTTTAAGAATGACAAATATAATCTAAACTTTATAGGAAAACAATTCGGACATTTTTACACGAGGAACGAAAAAATGCTTTCACCGTGTTATTACGATGACCTGAAGTTCTTTGTTCTTTAGCAGTTGATTTTCTCTTAAATAATTTCACGTTTAAATCGTGTTTTTCATCGTTTAATTTTGATTCTTTTATATTTTCATATATTTTATTTCTTAATGAATTGGACACACAAAACAAAAGTTGTATCAATTTACTAAAGAAATCATAACAAACAAAGTTTCTTCTTTGAACATAATAGAAAAAAAACGACACTTTTCTCGTATTTAATTCCCTGAATGAAAGGTAAGTTTCTTTCTCTTTTTTTTAATATCATTTAACAACTTACAAATACTTTTAAATATTAAAATAATTTATTTTTTATTGCAATCCAATATAAAAGGTAAGTTATTTTTACGACTTTAAAACATCCGTTTGAATAACTTTTAGAAATAATCTGAAACAGAAAGCAGTTTATTTTTTGTACCTCAGAATTTTACAATAGAAATACCCCAGAAGTTTTAAGAATTGACAAATATAATCTAAACTTTATAGGAAAACAATTCGGACATTTTTACACAAAATCTTAAAAATTAAAAATGGTTTATTTTTTTTGCAATCCAATAAAAATATTGATTCCGCCATGCTTTATAACAAACTTGAATAAAAATATATGAATCTCCGGTACTTGTACAGTTTAATCAGACATTAAAAAATTAAAATTTAATGAATTTAATACGAAATATAAATTTACAATAGAAATAACCCAAAAGGTTGAAGAATTCACGAATATAATCTAAACTTTATAGGAAAACAATTCGGACATTTTTACACAAAATCTTAAAAATTCAAAATGGTTTATTTTTTTTGCAATCTAATAAAATTATTGATTCCCCTCAAGACATTAAAAAATTAAAATATTGAAAAGAAGGTTATATTGTACGTATCCGTTTTGGACTGAAGATCTTCGAAAAAAAATTTCACTTAATTTGATCGAGTAGTTTTATTTATTTTTTTTTTTTACAGCGTAAAAACATGTTTTTATGAGAGCGCGTTGAAGTCAGCCATTGTGAAATTTATTGAACACGCCACGGGGAGATAACTCTAGTTAAAGCACTGACATCCCCCTCTCCATTTTTATTACTAGCTTTTCTTCCTAAACATCGAACCGTTTAGTCGGTATCATAACAAATTGTTTTTTCGCTGTAAAAAAAAAAAATAAATAAATAAAATAAAAAACACTGCTTGATGAAATTAAGTTATTTTTTTATTTATTTATTGTTTTTTTTTTTTTTTTTTTTTTTTTTTTTTTTAGAAATTTGTTCCATAACGGATCCATACAATTTAAACATTTTTCGATATTTTCATTTTTTTAATGTCTTGGTTAAACTGTACAAGTACCGAATCTCCGATTAAAAAATAAAAAAAATCTTCCGGTAAATATGAAGAATTACTCCACCCTCGAAAATTCATTTAAAATTACCACTCATATAGGTTTTCGGGGTCACTGAAAACGAAATTAATGTTTAAAATGATGGCAAACGAGTAGATTCCAAGATATAAAGAAATGTTAGTTTTTTTTTTTTAAGTTAGTGGATCACTTTTCTATATTAATCTAACGTAAAATGAGCACCCACTTTGTGGCCATGAGTTTTTTTTTTGGGGGGGGGGCTTTCTTTCCATCCTCGGAAATTAACTTGTTGAAACCGCAGAACTGTTTAAAATTTTACAAAAAATTCTGTTTCCATTTAGTGGGAGGCGGTGGAGGGGCGGGGATGTTGTGGCGGTTATAGCACCCCCTCCCTTCACCACCTCAAACCAAATGTAAGCAGAATTTTTGTAAAATATTAAACAGTTCTTCTGCTCGGTTAATGTCGGCGTGTTACATATGTTAAAACGGTTAATTAAACTGCATAACTACCTATTAAAAAACTATACAAGTTCTATAATTGAATACCCCCCCAAAAAATGAACGAAAAACAAACCGGCACTCCGCCCTCAAAAAAAAAGGTAAACATAAAGTGAGTGCATTTCTTCATATCTTAGAAACTACTTGTTTCTTGGAATTTTAAAAGTTAGTGGTAATTTTAAAGGATTTTTCGAGAGTGGAAAGGAAGTCCCCCCTCCCCGAAAAAAACCGTGTCCACAAAGTGGGTGCTCATTTTACGTTAAATTAATAAAGAAAATAATCCCCCACTTTTTAAAAACTAACATTTCTTCATATTTTGGAAACTACTTACTTGCCGTAATTTAAAACATTATTTTCGTTTTCAGCGACCCGGAAAACCTATAAGAGTGGCAATTTTAAAGGAATTTTCGAGAGTGGAGTAATTCTCCCTTTAAAATATAGTATTCAATGTGACTATTAGATCGTTTTGTCAAAAATGTGTTTATTTCAGTAAATTTCAGTAAGTGATTTCTAGTAAAATAATAATGTTTACCATAAACAAAATAATTTAATTCAAAGTTGGTTTAAACTGCTTTTTCGATATTTAATTGTTTTATTTTTTTAAACAGTTTTCAATCTACTGTTTTCCATGTGAATTGTAATGTTTTATTCAATACTTAAGTTTATATAATAGGCAACACTTTCTTTAATAAAGTTTACATAAAAATGAGCACCCATTTATTGGCAATCACCAATTAACTAAAATTTAATGTAAAAAAAATAATTGGTAAATGTTTACAATCGAAGCCACCATAGTTTTAATCCTAAAAAAATGAAAATCTACTTTTTGTTTGCAATTGCGTCTGAAAAGCCATAAAAATATCACGAAAAATAGAATAAAAAAATTATAAATTATAAATATTTAAGACTTTGTTATAAAAATTTAACATGAATTAAGCACCTGCTTCCTGCTCACATTGCAGTCAACTAGACATGTACTCGTTTGCAGTGTCAAAGTTTTATGGCAGGGAAAGGGAGAGGGAATTGCTTGTATCGATTTTTGTTTTGATTTTACGAAGGTAGGATTAAAACCCACATGTCTGGAAGAGCTTAAGCAAAGAACATGTTTTGGGGAATGTTGATTCTTTTTATGCTTGAGGTATCCATTACGTCACACTCATTTGATTGGATAATTTGGGTACAAAAAGTCACATGATCAGACTGAAGGTGTGGTTAATCATTCTGGAGTTATGATCAGTGGAGATGAAATCTTTTCTAACATAAGCAGACCGTCAAGGTTATACTTTTTGTGTTACCTACGGCACAAATCACAACAATCCATTGTGGCAAACCTAAGATAACCGACACTCTACAGTGGAAAAATACCACATAATTCTAATAAAAAAATTGGAAACTTTTCAGCATTCAGATGACATTCTAAGTTCCATCACTTTCTAGCCCACTCAATTATCACTGCTAGTCTCGCTTTATAGCCCACTTAGATATCCCTGCTAGTTTTGCTTCCTAGCCCACTCAAATATCGCTGCAAGTCCCGCTTCCTAGCCCACTCAGATGCTCCCGCTAGTCTTGCATGCTAGCCCACTCAAATATTCCCATTAGTCTTGCTTCCTAGCCAATAGAATATTCCCATTAGTCTTGCTTCCTAGCCAATAAAATATTCCCATTAGTCTTGCTTCCTAGCCAATAAAATATTCCCACTAGCGTTGCTTTCTAACCCACTCAAATATCCCTGCTAGTCTCGCCTCCTAGCCCACTCAGATATCCCTGCTAGTCCCGCTTCCTAGCCCACTCAGATATCCCTGCTAGTCTCACTTCATAGCCAACTCAGAAATCCCTGCTAGTCTCGCTTCCTAGCCAACTCAGATATCATTGCTAGTCTCGCTTTGTAATGCACTCAGAAATTCCCGCTAATCTTGCTTCCTAGCCCACTCAAATATCCCTGTTAGTCTCGCTTCCTAATTCACTCAGATATCCCTTCTAATCTTGCTTCTTTACCCACTCAGATATCCCTGCCTTTTCTGATTCCTAGTCCCCTCAAGTATCCCTGTTAGTCGTGCTTCCTTGCCCACGATACTTGGCTAGACACAGCTAAATACGTGAGGACTCCTCCTTAATACGACAAAACTGAATCACATTTTCAAAATTCTTCATTTTAAAACAAATTTAAATTACTTCATTTAAAAGCGACAACATTTTTCAGCAGATGCAACAAAATTTCTTTTTAAATTTCTCATTTAAAATCGACGACTTTTTCCATACAAGTCAACTGGATTGCATTGAAAGTTCTTTTAACAGCAACAATTTTTTTTTGTTCAAATACAACCGAATTAAAAATGTAACCGAATTCCAGCATCACACAATCGAATTACCATTGTAACTTTTATAGAATGTTTAATTTTCAAATTTTGACTTGCATGTGCAAATAAAAAATTCTCTATAGTCCGACAAATAATCACAAGTCCCAGCTTTGAATGCATTTTTAACTTCTCAATAGCATCAATTTCCCAAAGTCCAGCTTTAGATTACATATATAAAGTCCACAGCATGACGAATATTGACTTTGACTTTTAAATGTGTATTTAACATTCAACCGAATATTTTTTTAAATACGTTTGTTGTATGATGACAATAAAAAAATCCGACGAATTTTTACTTTGACTTTTAAATGTGCATTTAACATTCAACTGAATAATTTTTTAAATATGTTTTTATATGATGACAATAAAAAATTCCAACGAATTTTTTATTGTCATCATCCAATGAATATTTTTTTTAAATACGTTTGTTGTATGATGACAATAAAAAAATCCGACGAATTTTTACTTTGACTTTTAAATGTGCATTTAACATTCAACTGAATAATTTTTTAAATATGTTTTTATATGATGACAATAAAAAATTCCAACGAATTTTTACTTTGACTTTAAAATTTGTATTTAACATTCAACCGAATATTTTTTAAATATGTTTGTATGATGACATCAAAAATATCCAATCAATTTTCACTTTGACTTTTAAATGTGCATTTAACATTCAACCAAATAATTTTTTTAAATACGTTTGTTGTATGATGACAATAAAAATATCCAATGAATTTTTATTTTGACTTTTAAATATGACTTTAACATTCAACCAAATAATTTTTTAAATACAGTTGTTGTATGATGACAATAATAAAACCCAACACATTTTCACTTTGACTTTTAAATGTGCATTTAACATTCAACCAAATAATTTTTTAAATATGTATGTTGTATGATGACAATAAAAAATCTAACGATTTTTCACTGTGACTTTTAAATTGTTTATTAATTTGTTAGATGAAAGTACAGACAAGTTAACATGAAGACTCTAATTTCCAACAACGTAACAAACGCATCCTTTGTTTATTAATTTTTTAGGTGAAAGTACAGAATAGTTATCAACATGTAAACTCTAATCTACCAAAACATAAAAAACGTATCTTTTGTTTATTAATTTGTTAGGTGAAAGCACAGAATAGTTAACAACATGTGGGCTCTAATCTCCCAACAACGTAACAAACGTTTTGTTTATAAAAATTTTTTGTAAAAAGCTGCAACCGATATGCTGCTCTTATACCACTATCAGCCGGTCACTGAGGTGTATGACCGACATACGTATTATATTAAATGTCTTAAAGTGGTCTCGGGTGGGCGTAAAGATGGGCCAGTCATTAGAGTCTTTGTATCAAGAAAATCATACCTGAGATGTTGAATGTGCTGTGTTGCTCCTCTTTCTCCCAGGAAACGTCTTGACGTCTTCACCCTTGGTGACGTTCTGACTGGAATTTTCTTTCTTCATTTTCCAGACCGCTTCACAATTGTAATATATATATAAAACATAACTATTTTTTTAAAATATATTTTACAAAAACTTTTACTATTAAAAACTGGACAATAGGTTTTTCAAAGCTTACTAACCTAACTAGTATTAAGGGTGGAGTGCTCCCCAATTTATGGAGAGACAGAATATGTGTCTTCACTTCATGGTGGAAGTGCAGGAAAGAGAAAGAAAGATAGCAAGGGAATTATGGGAAGGGATTTCTTTGTATCTATAGACATACCAATATTTCTCTCTCTATATATATATATCAATATATATATATGTATATCAATATATATATATATATGTATATCAATATCTATCTATATATATATATATATATATCAATGTTTCTTATGTTTTCACTATGATGAATATCATATAAAATTCTAGGTGTAACTGTTTCTAAAGTATATGTTAAAAAACACCTGTATCGACTCTTTCTGTGTCAAATTATAAAACATGCGATTATTTTCTTCTGTGTATCATATTAAGGTTTGAGTAAACAAGATTTGATAAAAAACAATATATAAACGATGATACTAATATACTGAAATTCATTTATTTCTTTTATTTACAGATGTTCCTGTTTGATGATTGTTATAGAAAATTATTGATATGCACGACAACACATATATGTATGCGGTGATATTTATTGAATCAATTTCTTTCGGTATTTAGTTTGTTTGGGGAGTTTTAAGCCAGTAATGACACTTCAAAGACGGCATGTTCTTGTTGGTAATATTTTCTTTTTAACTCTGCAACTCGAGACTACATTTTTTTCGAACGGAATAAAACTTTAAAATACATCCAAAGTACAAAACTTATCCCGTGTAACTCTTTATCAAGTATATGTCAAAAACACTGGTATCGACTCTTTCTGTGTCAAATTATAAAACATGCGACAACACATATATGTATGCGAATATGTATATATATGATTATATATTATTACATTTTCATGGATCAGTATGTTTTACTATAGAAAATTATTGATATAAAAGACAACACATATATGTATGCGAATACTACTATTAAAAATAATTATTGGAAATAGTGTTGAAAATCACACCTTGAAGATAATATTCACATATGCGGTATATGTGATTAATGTTCAAACAAATGTAAAGCTATAAACAAGATAATCACAAATCACAGAAAAGTATGAGGCTTTTGAAAAGACAAGATTGTACAATATTCGATTCCATTAAATAGCTTTTCCATAGGTAAAAAAAAATATTTTATTCTTGTGAAGGAGAATATTTTCGAAATGATGCTAAAGTGAAATTCTGTAATATTCATTACAGAATAAATAATATTGAACTGGGATAAAGTTTAGTAAAACATGCAGGAACACAGTGAGAAAAGGCCACATTCTTGTGAAGTGTGTGGATATTTTATTTTGAAAAATATTCTTTAATAAGACATATGAGAACTCACACTGGGGAGAAACCACATTCTTGTGAAGTGTGTGGATATTCTTTTTCTCGAAAATCGTCCTTAATGATACATATGAGAACTCACACTGGAAAAAAACACTTTCTTGTGAAGTGTGTAGGTATTCTTGTTCTCAAAAATATTGTTTAGTGAAAAATATGAGAACTCACACTGGCAAAAAAACACATTCTTGTGAAGTGTGTGGATATTCTTGTTCCAAAAAGTCAGCATTAGTGACACATATGAGAACTCACACTGGTGAAAAGCCACATTCTTGTAAAGTGTGTGGATATTCTTGTTCTAGAAAATCATATTTAGTGACACATATGAGAACTCACACTGGGGAAAAGCCACATTCTTGTGAAGTGTGTGGATATTCTTGTTCCATGAAGTCAGCATTAGTGACACATATGAGAACTCACACTGGGGAAAAGCCACATTCTTGTGAAGTTTGTGGATATTCTTGTTCTCAAAAATCAGTATTAGTGACACATATGAGAACTCACACTGGGGAAAAGCCACATTCCTGTGAAGTGTGTGGATATTCTTGTTCACAAAAATCACATTTAGTGAGACATATGAGAAATCACACTGGAGAAAAACCACATTCTTGTGAAGTGTGTGGATATTCTTGTTCTATGAAATCAAATTTAGTGACACATATGAGAACTCACACTGGAGAAAAACCACATTCTTGTGAAGTTTGTGGATATTCTTGTTCTATAAAATACCATTTAGTGACACATATGAGAACTCACACTGGAGAAAAACCACATTCTTGTGAAGTGTGTGGATATGCTTGTTCTGAAAAATCAGCACTAGTGACACATATGAGAACTCACACTGGAGAAAAGCCACATTCTTGTGAAGTGTGTGGATATTCTTGTTCTCGAAAATCTTCTTTAGTGAGACATATGAGAACTCACACTGGAGAAAACAAAAGTGAAAAGCCACATTCTTGTGAAGTGTGTGGATATTCTTGTTCTCAAAAATCACATTTAGTGACACATTTGAGAAATCACACTGGGGAAAAGCCACATTCTTGCGAAGTTTGTCGATATGCTTTTTCTAGAAAATCAGATTTAGTGACACATATGAGAACTCACACTGGGGAAAAACCACATTCTTGTGAAGTGTGTGGATATGCTTGTTCTAGAAAATCAGATTTAGTGACACATATAAGAATTCACACCGGGGAAAAACCACATTCCTGTGAAGTGTGTGGATATGCTTGTTCTAGAAAATCACATTTAGTGAGACATATGAGAACTCACACTGGGGAAAATGAAAATGCAAACTTCTAAATCTACAAACTGGCAGGATGTCGCCCAGAATAAAAAGATCCCCTCAGCATGGCTATGCACTGGGTCATACAAGGAAAGCAACGGTGCAACTTCTCCTAGTGATGTTACCACAAGTAACAACTCTGAGCTGGATACTCCATCAGACCAGACCAACTCTAGTCCTGGAATTCGGCAAAACCAAGCAAGGACCACCAATAAAAGGAACTATAGTCTTATCAAGTGGTCTGTTGAGGAGAAGAAAATAATTCTTCACTGTTTTGCATATTCAAGATATGAAAAATGGGGAAGAAAAAAATATTCTATATTCGAGGCCCAAATAAAATCGTCTCTCTTACCAAAGGAAAAGGTATTAGAGACAACAACTAAAAACTTACTGTCGATCGTGTCACAGGTTAGCAAATATCTTAGCAAAGATATAAGAGATGTAATAGAGCTAAAGGCTCTTGCTGAGGCAGAGGAGGACTTTAGCCAAAGGGACACAACTGAGTTTGCGCAAACTCAATGGAGCAGGGAGGATAAATGGATGCTTATATGGGCGATGGAATATGCAAAAATTAAGCATTCAAAACTCAAAGAAAGATGCCAAGAATGGCAAAAAATCTTTAAGCATCATTGCCCAAATAAAAAAAGGCATCGCAAGAGAAAAACTCACATGCCGGAAGTTTAACTACATGAAGAACAATGCTTTCTCTACGGAGCAGATTTCCAGCATGATTAGAGACATTCACTTGATGATTGAGGATGACATCTGTCCAATAAGCAACCCCATCCCTCTTCCCAGTGATATTACACCAGAACCCATTTCATCTCAACTACCCGACATGGTCTCAGACCTAACATTGACAGAGGAGACGCATTATCAAGGGCAATGCCCAATAAACAACAGTAACTCTCCTCAAGACTCACCCACGAAAATATCTCAACTAAAACATGGGCAAAAACAACACCGCAATGCCCCACCTGTAAACATGACACTGGATGCCGACCAGATGGAGCTGGAGGAAGAACTGGCGAATAAAATAGAAATGGCACGATGCCTGGCTGTTGGAGATCGACCCAGACTAGTGAAAATAAATTGTACCAAAGCCTTCAAGATCCTTGTTACGAAAGTGAATGATGCTCTCACAAAAATTGTCCCAACTAATGCGTCATAAACTGAAATAAACCATGCAACTTTTGGGGCAGCATGGTTTATGCAGAGGAAACTTTTACGTCAGCATAAAGAGAAAAAAGAGAGAAAATTTGAGGCCAAAACAAAAGAACCAGTCTGGAAAAGTAGGCTTCAACAGAAAATATTAAAATTCCGAAAGGAAATATCCCGGATATCTGCCTTTCTGTTATGTGACAGCCCAGGGAAAAATTTAATTAAAGAGGAAATCAAGGTAAATTCGCCACCGTCACAGGAAGAAGTGGAGTCATTCTGGAGGCCACTGTATGAGGATCCCAAACAACACCAAGAGAGGGAGTGGATATATACAATTAAAGAGGCTGTCAAGGGCAAACAAAATATGCCACCACTAAAAATCACGAAAGATGCTCTAAGGAAAAAAATCACCCATTTTGGCAACTTTAAAAGCCCAGGAATTGACAAGATCCCAAATTTCTGGCTTAAAAAACTCACAGCACTTCATGAACATTATGCACAGGCATTTACTCGTGTTGTCAGCGGTGAGGAAGATCCACCAGACTGGTTAAGTCTTGGTAAAACGACTCTGGTACCCAAGAGCCAAGAGACTCACTTGCCCAATAAATACAGGCCTATCTGCTGCCTCTCAACCACATACAAGTGGCTTACAGAAATGATTGCAGATGCAATCTATCAACACCTGACCGAGGGTGAGTACCTTGAAAACGAACAAAAGGGATGCACCAGGAATAAACTTGGTACAAAGGACCAACTGCTCCTCAACAAAACCATCCTGGAGGACTGCAAAAAACGTCAAAGAAACTTATCAATGGCTTGGATAGACTATAAGAAGGCATTTGATAGTGTGCCTCACTCCTGGATACTGCGATGTTTGGAGATATATAATGTTGATGAGAGCATAAGGACATTCCTTAAAAAACAAATGACCATGTGGCAAACATCAATGGCTCTACACCACATGGAAGGGACAATACAAACTTCAAATCTCAGTGTCCAGCGAGGTATATTTCAAGGTGATAGCCTGTCACCATTGCTTTTCTGCCTTACTATTGACCCACTCAGCAAGCTCCTCAAAAAATGTGATGCTGGGTACAGTCTTAGAAGGGGAAGGAAAAAAGAAAAAAAGTAAAAGAGTAAATCATCTACTTTTTATGGACGATCTCAAACTCTATGCAGAGACAGAAAAACAGCTTGTCTCTCTGATTGAAAATGTAAAGACTTTTACAGAGGATGTCTGCATGGAGTTTGGATTTGACAAATGTGCCAAATGCACAATAAAAAAAGGAAAAAAGACGACATCCGAAAATATTCGGTTCAATGATGGCTTGATTGAAGACCTAGGAGAGGATGCCACATATAAGTACCTCGGTATAGAGGAAAATGTAACTGTGGAGCATGAAAAAATGAGACACAAGGTGGAACAAGAATACACATCACGCCTTAAAAAGATACTCAAATCCGAATTAAGCCCGAAAAACAAAATAACTGCCATAAATCAACTTGCAATCCCTGTCATCACATATGGGTTTGGTATTATTGACTGGCCCCAATACAGTATCAATAGGCTAGATACAAAGACCAGGAAACTCCTAACCTTACATAAAATAATATATCGAAACCAATGTATGGACAGGATATACCTTCCACGAAGAGAGGGTGGCCTCGGTCTCACCGAAATAAACCATGCATATCGAGCCACCATAGTAAGCATGGGGTAGTATATTAAAAGCTCAACAGATATGTCAATAGAAATAGTGAGGCACCACCATGAACGCCTACCCCGACCAACCTCAGTCACAAAGCTTGCTGAAAACTGGGGGTGTCATACTGGAAAATACCGCCAAGGTATATGATGAACCAGCCACACAGATTGCAAGAAAAAAAAGAAAAAATACACCGAAATCGAAATAGACACAAAAAACAAGGATGGGAACAACATAAAAGAGCAGGAAAATTCCTAGATGAACTTAAACAGGAATATATAGACAAAGATGCTTCACTCCAATGGCTCAAGAGCGGGAGACTTCCATTTGATGAGGAAAGATTCATTATAGCCAGTCAAGATCAGGGCTTACTCACAAATGGATTGAAAATAATGGTGGGCCTACAAGCAAATGGCCAATGCCGGTTTTGCCACTCAGCAATTGAGAGCCCATACCACCTATTGTCTACATGTCCAATCTTATTGGCAGATGGCCTCCACACTTTCCGCCACAACACAGTATGTAAGTACCTTCATAGGAAAATCTGTGGAGAGATGCAACTTGACAGAGCGACCAACATCTGGGAACATGAACCACCACCAATAATATCAAACGGAAAAGTGACCGTATTCTATGACAAAGACATACAGGCGGGCAGATACATAAAAGACAAGGCCATCAATCCAGACATTGTAATATGGAACAAGCCTGAAAGAACTGGTCTCATTATCGATGTTACAGTCCCAAATTATTTTAGAGCGGAACGGGAAAGGATAACAAAATACCAAGACCTAAAAAAATAATCTAAAAACGACTGAAAAAAATTAAACATTATACCGGTTGTGATAGGAGCAACTGGCTTAATAAAAAGGAATCTTCATAAATACTTTGAAGCGATCCCTTGAAGACCAAGCTATAATGAAATACAGATAGCAGCCATAAAGGGAACAGTATCTATTCTTAAAAGAGCCCTCGGATATAAATTTAAATCATAACAGATTCAAGAGTTAGCTCCAGGAGGGCATCACTTGATATCTTAAAACTTACTTAAGTAAAATAAATTTTAAAAAGTGAAAGGAAAATTGATCAAGTTCTAATTGAAAGAAATACAGGCAGAGAGATACACAAAAAGTAATTAAACCATTAAATCAGACGTTGCATATGAAATGATTAAACCAGACATTGCATATGAAACCATTAAACCAGACATTGAATATGGGGCCATTAAATTAGACATTGCATATGGGACCATTAAACTAGACGTTGCATATGAAAGCATTAAGCCAGGTGTTGTATATGAAACCATTTAACCAGACGTTGCATATGAAACCATTAAACCAAACGTGTCATATGAAACAATTAAGCTAGACATTGCATATGAAACCATTAAACCAGACGTTGCATATGGAACCATTAAACCAAACTTTGGATATGAAATCATTAAACCAGACGTTGCATATGGAACCATTAAACTAGACGTTGCATATGAAAGCATTAAGCCAGGTGTTGTATATGAAAGCATTAAACCAGACATTGCATATGAAACCATTAAACTAAACGTTGTATATGAAACAATTAAACCAGGCGTTGCATATGAAACAATTAAACCAGACGTTGCATATGAAACAATTAAACCAGACGTTGCATATGAAACCATTAAACCAGACTTGCATATGGAACTAGGTTGAAAGAACTAGTTGTGATAGGAGCAAGTGGCTAAATGAAAAAATATTTCCCATGCCAAATTTCATAAAATGATGCTTCCCCTATTAAAATACTATTCAAGGATTTGATTTTACATAGATGATGTAATTGATTGTGATGATGGTGATTATGAGTTTACATAGACGATGTAATTGATTGTGATGATGGTGATTATAAGTTTACATAGACGATATAATTATGTATAGCAGAACTTTCAGTGAACATTTAAACATCATTAAACAATTTTGTCTGAAGCCTGAAGAAATAAAGCTGTATGCAAATTTAAGCAAATGTGAATTATGCCAAGCGGATTATGTCGGCTATACTATTGGTCAGGGACGAGTGAAGCCTATCTCGGCAAAATATAGACGCTATTGTAAAAGATACTGTCATTAGCAATAAAAAATCAACTGTTGCTATTTCTTGGCATGGTAGGACTCTGTCGAAGGTTTGGTTAAAAGTTCTTATCAACAGCAAGTCCTCTCACCAATGAAAATTGCAGTGAGCATTTCAATAGAATCAAGTCGAGTATAATCTTTTCTAAACAATTCAAATTACAAGTCGATGTCATTGATGTTAAATTGGCTAAAACACCCGCCCAAGTAAATTATAAAGGAATCGACAAAGCCATTCTCTTAAAAATTAATAACTTACCAGAAGAACTACTCTACAATCAGAATAGAATGTTTTGCAGTGCTACCAACCTTGCGAGACTTTGACTTTTATTTCAGTGTGACTGTGCATCCTATTCCAATCTATACTGACCATAATCCTTTAACTTTTCTACAAAAGATGATTAATAAAATTCAAAGACTCGCGAGATAAACTCTACATCTCTATGAATATCATATTATAATTGAACATAGCAAAGAAAAAATATTATTGCAGATGATTTTGTCTAAAATAAAATTTTATCTTGCATTTCTTTTTGTTTTTTTTTATGATCATCGATCGCAAAGTGCGTTGATCGTATCGACAGTCCGGAAGGATTTCGCGAACCCTCAACTAATTCTACGAGCGGCCGAGTCTACCAGCATCTTCACAAGAATAAAACTACCTACGCCTTTCAAGGCATGAACTATAATTACCATCGCCTTTCTAGGCAAGAACTACCCGCCATTTGGCAGAAGCTAAAGAGGGCACTCTTTTGCAATATGGACTCCTTTTTTACCCTTTTGTAAATAAAATTATTCTTGGATTTAAGGTGAGCCTTTGTTGCTTTTTCTGAGTCTCTTTCATCCTGCCATAGGCAAAAACGAGTAAGATAATTTCTTTTTGTTTGCTTCCAAACTTTTATTTGCATGAACTATTTCTGTTTTGTGCAATGAAGTGCATTTCCACTCAGCATCTTAACAAGCTTGATAAATTAAAGAAGCACGCAAAGATAAAAAGAAAAACAATTAAAATATGGAATTAGTAACTCGCTAGCCGGCAAGACATGTCCATCTGTCTTATAAAGAATATTTGTATAGAGTAACATTTTCGAAAGAATAGATATTTATATAAAGAGAGTTAACTTAATAGACGTTCAATATTCAGAGTTCAAATTAAATCCTATTTTGTTTATTTTTAGAAGATTGATTTGTGTTCATGAAAGTAACCGAATTCCAGAGGTGTTTTAATGGTACTCCTTTCTGGGGCACGTTAATAAAAATCAAGGACACGAGATAAACTCTACTCCTGTAGGAATATAATATTATAATTGAACATACCAAAGAAATAATAATATTGCAAATGCTGTGTAGAACATAATTTTATTTTGTAAAAGAACAAAAATAAAACATAAAAACGTTATATTATTGCATGTTTTATATTTGAGAAAACTATTCCTTTTTGGATTTGTTTTTGTTTGTTTCAAAATTATTTCCGGTATATGCGGTCAAAAAGAAAACGCTTAAGATTTACATGCACACACACACACACACACACACACACACACACACACACACACACACACATATATATATATATATATATATATATATATATATATATATATATATATATATATACAACCTTAAGTTCTTAACACATTTTAAATTCACAAATGTCTCTTTTCGTCACTGGATGGCACTCAGGCGGATAAAGAGGGGGTCGTGGAGCTTTTTTCAGAGCTAATTCCTTCTCGAGATTTCGGCGCACTCTGTTTTTGAGCGAGTATTAAGGTCATAGGTTGGAGTGGACGATCCATCCACCCAATCAGCGATCCGTTTCTTGCGGATTTTCAGATCTAAATTGCGCATATGAAGTACAGCCATAGTAGAGAGTATTGTAAATCTGAGACCAAAATGAAATCAATTTCATATGACCTCGGGATCAGTACCCATCATTCAGAAAGCCAGTCTGAACGAGTGCTTTTCAATATAAATCTCGTTCAACAATAATATATATATCTGTTGAGTTTTGGATAACTTATGCGACAGGAAATATATCAGAATTTCCTCTAGTATGCCAAACACGGAGCCTTACTTCTCAGGACACGGTTGGGTCAGCACCGCCCCTATACATGTGTCACTCGCGTCCGTATACAGATCAATAGGCTTACTTAGGTCCGGATATGCTCCTTCAGGGCGTCAAAAGCCCTCTGACATTCTGGAGTCCATTTATAACGGGCATACTTTTTCGTTAACGCTATTATGGGAGCGGCCAATCAAGTAAATGCAGGTATAAATCGGCGAGAATAGCCGATCATTCCAATGAATCCTCCCACTTGTCGCACGGTTTTCGGCTCAGGTAGAGACCTGATAACTTCCACCATGTCTATGTCCAGTCTTATTCCAGCCTCATTAATCCCAAACCCCAAATACTTGGTGTCCTTCTTAAGAAACTGACATTTGGGCAACTTTATTTTCAGTTGATGTTGGGTTAACCTCTCAAATACTGCAGTCAAATGTGCAAAGTGCTCCTCAGGCGTTTGTGAGAAGATTAGAATATCGTCCAAGTATGCCACTGCAAACCCTTCCAACCCCCGAAAGACTATCGACATCAACTGGGAGGAGACCACTTGTGCATTATAGAGGCCAAACGGCATAACTCTGAAATTAAATAGTCCCCCATGACATGCAAACACCGCTTTCCCTTGATCCTACCTATTGAAGTCTACCTGCTAGTAACCTGATCTTAAGAGTAGGGTGGTAAAGCATCTCGCTTTACCCAACAAAGCCAGTATTAGGGGCAAAGGCACCGCTAAGGGTTTGATAATAGTATTCAACTTCTGGAAATCCACACAGAATCTGTGTCCCCCGTCTTTCTTTTCCAGGATCCCCACGGGGAAACTCCACAGTGAGGTGGAGTGTTCAATTATTCCCGCCTCCAACATCTCAGACACCACTTGCTCTACAATTTTTATTTTATGAATCGGGGTTCGGTAGGGTTTCAATCTAACAGGCAGGTGGTCTCGCGTATGAAAACTCATCGTTACTGTGTTTGTTCATCCCAATTCCCGATCCCCGGAAGCGATAATATCTCGATTATGCTCTAGCAGTTTTATTACCTCCCTTTGGTACTCGGGCGGTGCTATCACTTCCTCTGTTTTTATTCTTGATGATTCCTTCCGATTCCTTGTCGCCTCTCTACCCCAGATCCCTATTCTTTGAACTGTTTCAACAGGGTAGGCTTATCCCACCTGGGTTCCACGTTTAACCCATACCATCTTACAGGAATTATTTGTTAACAGCACCAGGAAGCTTCCAGGTCTACTCACTATAGCATCTCTACGTCCCCATCTCCCTATTCTAGGAAGATCACGTGGTACCCACCAGGGCTTCCCTTCCTTCGCTCCTGGATCTTTCCCGTTGTGGACACTATTGTTCAGGGTGGAATTTCCGTATCCTCTGAGGTCACAACTGGGAGGTCCTTTAGCTGTGTTCGGCCACTTTGGGGAATAGCCCTCCACCTCAATCACAGGGTCGGTGGAGCAAAGGTGACCGCTGCTCCAATTTCTTCTTGCCAATCGTATCCCAATATTAATTATACACAAAAAACGGGGGCCACATAAGCCCGCAATTGCCTCGTCATCCCCTCTACCTCATAGGGGAGCCTGGTCAGTCCTTCCAGGGATAGTTGGCCCTGATCCGCCTGTGTCAATTCTTACGCCTTTTTCTGTTCTGAAAAAAAAACATCTTGTTTGTTACTTATTTGCTGGTTTATTTGACCAAGATATTGTAATACCCGGAGTCCGTGGAAAGTTTAAATGTGATGTTAGTTTTCAGCATACCCGAAAACCAATAAAAGTCGTAATTTAAAAGGTGAGTGTTGTTACATATGGAATAAACACGAATGATCTCCATTTGACTTAGTAACTGCCGCCGTCACTCTTGACTGCAACCTCCCACTACCGTTGAGTGACACTCTTTTTAGTAGTAAACTGCTTTGTTTCTATTCAGTGTAAATAAATTCCTCGTTACCATACCACGTGCGTTTCGTCTCTTCAATGAATGCTGCTCCACTAACAAATTACTAACATGATTCTGACTAATATTCACCTGTATCAACCCATAATATAAAAGGTGTTGAGCTAGAATGCTCTCTCCTTTTATTTATTTATCTTTTTTTTTAATTTTTTATTTTCTTTTGAACCTGAAATATCATTTAATAACACATACTTAACATGAAGATGCGATGATGTTTAGAAATTGTCCTGTTGGACCGAATGTATAAAAATGGCCAATTTTTTTTTAATTTAGGAAAACTCGTCCCCGGAAAACTCGTCTCCGGAAAACTCGTCCCTGCTTGCTAGGTAGGAAAACTGGTCTCTTATTGAATAAATAAGGGGACAGTTTTTCTACCTAGCAAAAAGGGACAAGATTTCCGGGTACAAGAGACGAGTTTTGCGGGCACCATTTTTTTGGAGCGGGGGCATTCTCAGTTTCAGAAAAGTGGCTTTTTCCGCTAAGTGGAAGAGGGGGGGCAATGCCAGAAAAGTGTTTCCGGTAGGTGGCAGTGTCAGTCGTAGATAAGTAGATTTGCGGATGATCGCCAAAATACGATTTTTTTTTATATCTGTATAACTACTTATTTCTGCAAAATTTCCACGCGATTTTCGTATTCAGCATCGAAATCGAAAACCGTTAAAAGGCGTAATTTTAAAGAAAATGGTGGAGGTGGACATACTCTAAACCAAATACCCTTTTTTGTTATTTGGTTGACTTCGCCGTTTGTGCTATTCCGTTTTCTTGTTTGATTGAAATTATGGGAAATATTCCGTTTTTTGGATTTCGGACATCTTGGATGTTAACAGCAGTTCGACTAATCAAAAATATAATATATTTTATTTTTAAATTACTTCGACACATAAAAATTAGATTTATAATAAACTCACAACAACTCTTAAGCATTGACAAATATAATACAAAATTGACAGGAAATTGACAGGAAAACAATTCGCCACACTTAACTAATGAACGGACATATTTTATACGCGGAACGAAATAATGATTTCACCGTGTGACGATGACCTAAATTCAGTGTTCTGTAGCAGTTAATTTTCTATTTAAATAATTTCTAGTTTAAATCGTGGTTTTCATCGTGTAATTTTGATTCTTTTATATTTCCATATATTTTAATTTCTTAATGAATTGAACACACAAAACAAAATTTGTATCAATTTACTAAAGACATCCTAACAACAAAACAAGTTTCCTATTTTGGACACAATCGAAAAAGGAATTCATCCCGTCATGTTGTAATTCCTGGAATGAAAGGTAAGGTTGTTTTTAGTACTTTTTAAAAAGCAGGTGTGATATATATGGTGCTAGTGCACTTACTGAACCGCGCTATTTTTTAAATCGTATTTCCAAGTTTAATTAAAGTTTTATGATATGTTTGTTTTTTATTCAATTGTAAGGTATAAAACACCATCCCCATGTTAAGAATGGCTTTTTAAGTAATACCGTTATTATTTACGTCCGGATCGCTCTCAGCACTAGCACCAAAGATTCTATTCAATAACTTATAAACTACTTTTAAACATTATAAAATCTTGGATGTTAACAGTAGTTCGACTAATCCAAAATATAATATATTTTATTTTTAAATTACTTCGACACATAAAAGTTAGATTTACTAATAAACTCACAACAACTCTTAAGCATTGACAAATATAATACAAAATTGACAGGAAAACAATTCGGCACACTTAACTAATGAACGGACATATTTTATACGCGGAACGAAATAATGATTTCACCGTGTTACGATGACCTAAATTCAGTGTTCTGTAGCAGTTAATTTTCTATTTAAATAATTTATAGTTTAAATCGTGGTTTTCATCGTGTAATTTTGATTCTTTTATATGTACATATATTTTAATTTCTTAATGAATTGAACATACAAAACAACATTTGTATCAATTTACTAAAGACATCCTAACAAACAAAACAAGTTTCCTATTTTGGACACAATCGAAAAAGGAATTCATCCCGTCATGTTGTAATTCCTGGAATGAAAGGTAAGGTTGTTTTTAGTACTTTTTAAAAAGCAGGTGTGATATATATGGTGCTAGTGCACTTACTGAACCGCGCTATTTTTTAAAATCGTATTTCCAAGTTTAATTAAAGTTTTATGATATGTTTGTTTGTTTTTTATTCAATTGTAAGGTACATCATCCCAATGTTAAGAATGGCTTTTTAAATAATACCGTTATTATTTACGTCCGGATCGCTCTCAGCACTAGCACCAAAGATTCTATTCAATAACTTATAAACTACTTTTAAACATTATAAAATCGTTTATTTTTTGTTGCTATCCAATAAAACAAAAATATTGATCCCACCATGCATTATAACAGACTTGCGTAAAAAAGTAAAAATCTCTAATTAAAAAAAATCTCCTAACTATATATTATTTAATTTGACATTAGATTTTTGTCAAAAAAGTTCATCTAAGTAAAACTTATGATATTTGGAAGAAAATAGTAATGTTCGTCATAAACAGAATAATTTAATTGTTTTCTTTTCGATATTTAATTGTTTTAACATTTAAAAAAATATATTTACACTTTTTCTATTATGTCGCTAGAGAATTCTGTTTGATTTTTTAATGTTTTATCAAGTATTTCAGGTGTTCAAATGAGAATCGCTTTCTTTTAAAAAGTTTACATAAAACAGGCACACATTTATTGGCCATCACGAATTAACAGAAATTTAATGTAGAAAATAATATTGGTAAATCTTTACAATTTAAATCTACTTCTTTATTATTATTATTATTATTATTATTATTATTATTATTATTATTATTATTATTATTATTATTATAATAATAATAATAATAATAATAATAATACACAGCCTTAAATACCCTTTGCAGGTTGAACAATCAGTTCACATTGTCCTTTTTTTCTTTTTTTTTCTAATATGATAAATGAATGCCGACACCCTGCCTTTACTTAAAAATTCACCCAAAATAACGGAATTAACCAATTTTAATAAAATTTTCAGTATTTATCAAATAATGATCGCAGAATATAATGAACTAATTATTTTTATTTAAATGTTAGTGGAAATGTGTTATTTTGTTTAAACAAAAACACCTTTACTAAAGTTATGATTTTCAGGAGTAAATAAAAAACGTAAGACTATTTTTGCTATTTTTTATGTAAATAAAGCATCGTAATTTGTAACAATAACAATAACAATAAAATAAAATGATTTTGGTAAATTAATTTGTCAAATTGTGTGGGTTTTCAAGTACGCTGAGGACGAATATCGCATTTATTTTTTGCGAAAATACGCAATAAATCATCCCTATTTGAAGACATTCAGTATCCAACGTAATCTCTCTAATTTTTAATGGCGGCCATCTTGTTTTCCAATAACGAAAAAACGCCAAAAATAACTAAATATGCTACATGTAACTGGAATATCCTCTTCCCCACCAACGGCGTTGGCGCAAAAAAAAAGAAGGTTTATTGGAGGGGGGGGGCAAATTTCAAGAAATCTTGAGCGAAATGAAAGAACGTAAAGACAAAACCACAAATTAAAAACAATATTTAGAGTAATATTTATTAAAATAAATTAAAAGGTAAATATTACCTTTTCATTACAGCAGAAAACAGACCACTAATTTATTTATTTTAGGGATATTCGATGTTGCTGGCCACAAATCTGATGATCAAATCTGATGATCAAATCCGTCACAAATTTACGGTTTGCATTGTATTAACCCCTTTTAATTGATCTAAAAAAATTAAGTTTCCACAAGCGGTTTACAAAAGCATATCTGATGTTTTTCGTTCTTTTTTGTTGGGTGAGGTATTCAATTATAGAACTGTTTACATTTGGGGAAGGCGGTGGAGGGGCAGGCCGGGTGTGTTGTTGCGGCCGCGGCCACCACAACATACCCGCCCCCACCCCTCCACTGCCTCCACCAAATGTAAACAGAGAATTTCTGTGAAATGTTACTGAGTATTCTACTCAGTAAATGTCGGTGCGTTATGTATGGAAAAACGGTTAATTAAACTGCAGAAGTAACTGTTAAATCCACAAGTTCTATAATTGAATACCCCTCCAAAAAAAAGAATGAAAAACATAAAATATGCTTTGTAAACCGCTCGTCGAAACTTACTAACAGCTATTTTTACTGAGGTGAAAACTTTTTATTTTATGAAAACTATTTATTGTCATTTAAAATGTCTGCCGTGTATTCATGCGTGTGCGCATTTTAGTAAGAAAGTTAAAAAAAAATGAATATAATTAAAAAAGTGAAAAAAATTACTGTAATTAAGAAAGTGAAGACAGATTGTCTGTTTCGATATCGGGGAGTGGAAAAATATCCGGAAGGGTGAATTGTGGGAGGAGTGGGTTCATTTCGGCCTTTTTTGGGTCATGTTTTGGCCCTTTTGGCTCCGTTTAGCTCTTTTTGGCGTTTTTTTTTCTAAATGGGAAATGAGATGGCCGCCAGCAAAAACAATAGTGATTATGTTGGATACTGAATGTCTTCAAATATGGATAACTACTTGTTTGCGCAAAAAATGAATGCGATATTCGTTTTCAATGTACCTGAAAATTTATATAAGTCAACAACCTATAAAAGTTTACAAGTTAAAGGTGAATGCCGAGGTAAACTAAAAAAAAAATACCATTATTTTTACAGGAACATTACGAAAAAGAAGCCCCTAAAGTTTGTATTAAAGTGGGGTAGGATTGCTACTATAGTAGTTTCCTATTATTGGGGGAGGAAAACTTCTATACCGATGACTTCACAGGGAAGGTGTTTAGGTGGATAGCAAGGGGCCATAGAAGGTAGGAATAGCTAGGAGTAGGGAATAAGGGGAGGAAAACTTCTATAATGATGATTTCACAGGAAAGGGATTAGGCGGATAGCAAGGGGTCACAAAAGTAAGGAATAGCCAGGAGTAGGATGTGTGTGAAATTTATATTTTCTTTTCACACGCGAAATTCCAATTAAAAAAAATTTTTGCCCATTAGAGTAGAAAAGATATTTATCCTCTATGAAATTAAAGTTAAATAATTTTTACATAGAGAAGATTATTTACAAAAATAGAAAATTATTTTTTTAACAGAACAAAAGAGGCAGTTTATCACCAGGTGAAGGTTGAGTTATGAATGGTGTCGAGAAATGATTTCTGAAGCGTGCATTGCTTAAACAGTTTATGACTGTTTGAAATATAATGGGCACAGCTATAGATTAGTGGGATTTATGGGATATCAGTCAAAAGTAAATTAAATTCATATGATAATAAAATAGTCCACAGTGATTAGTTCTTACCTAGTGGCTTTTTGATGAGGTTGTTTCCAGAATTAATATTATTTCCATATTTAATTTTTTTTGTGTCGACATTGGTTTAGGATTTCAATTTTTACAATTACATTTAGGTATGAAAGGACTGTAATTATAGCTCTAGATACTTAGTTGCAAAGGAGGAAATATTTATATTCTGATGAGTAAGACCTTGATATTTAAGGATGTTCGATTTAAAAAGTACTTAATATTATTTGTCCGTATGTTTTTTATGGGTGTTATTTGGGTAGATTTGCTTTGGAACTTTTGTTTGAGATAGAGATGTTTGCAATGCAAGTTTTAATATATAGGAGGACAGTACTATATAATGTGGACTTTTTAAGTTGGGTCGTTGTACGTGGGTTGAATTGACGAGGTAATAGAATAACTTACAGTAGTTTGGGCGATTGATGGTTTGGGTGCCAGCTTGACAATAGTTAACTATTGGTTTTAGAATCGTGCAAGTAACTATGTTGTACATAAATACATAAGATGTTAGTGTAAGCAGTTATTTTAAAGATGGCAGTTCTTGGGTAAGTGGCAATTGCACTTTTGAGAAGTAGAGTTTTGTGCCACTGTTAGGGTTGCCCATGCACCCTTACCCTCCAAGGCTAGGTTGTGATTTGGCTGAGGCGGAGGGATACATAAATGTGCAGACTAGATTTCTCGTCCTTTTTTTCGTTCTCTTTCGTTCTGGACGCCATGAGGTGAGCACGTGTTTCCCCCTCCTCTCATCATAGTTAGGTTAGTTTAAGAAGTATTGTATGAGACAATTATTAAGTTATTGTATTGTATGAACAATCGAACAATAAAATAGTTAAGATTATATATAATTCAATTGTGTTGTGCATTATTTATGTTGTATTGAATGTCTTCCCAAGGTCTCAGGAAACGGGCTTGAAAGAAAAGAGTGTCCAATGCTGACCGACATTACTGGAGGGGAATGCAGCGGCCTTGATATGGGAGATGGCGACACCCAACATTCCAGGTATGCTTTGATTTTTCCTCTGACGGAGACATCTAATCAACGGGTCTTTGTCGTGGACTGTTTCCAGAACAATTAGGTAACATGTGGCTCGGTCACGCACCAGCGACTGGGCAGAATGTGTCATAATTTGAATTATAATGTTTGTTTATTTGGGCTATTCTTATTTTTATTATTAGAATTTATTATCACTTGCTATATTTGGCGTAGTGGAGAAACAATATATATATATATATATATATATATATATATATATATATATATATATATATATATAATTATGATTAGTTTTTTTTTGGAAAAAGAATTCCAGCAGAGTGCTCAATTAAAAGGAAAATCCAAATTTTAAGAGCGTACTTATATTAATAAGGCCCATTTAAGGTATCCTTATCAAGCTCTCTTCACGAATATTGGCTGAAGAGAGCTTGATAAGGATACCTTAAACGGGCATTATTAGCGGGCTTGAAACCGACGGTACCAATGATCTGTCTCAACTAACAACTTTCTGTACACAATATATATATATATATATATATATATATATATATATATATATATATATATATATATATATATATCATTGTTTCCTGTTTTCTCACCAGGATGTTAATTGTACACGACTATATCAGAAACATTTCGCTATCGTCTGGTTCTGTGTGAAGTTAGAAAATATCTAATTATTTTTCTGTTTCATATTACTTTTTCGATAAAATATAAAAGGTTTGTGAGTTCTATATTATCATTTTTACAACAAAAGACTTATATGTATTCGACGATACTAAAAATATTGAATTTGTGTTATTTTTTATTTACAGGTGTTCCTGACTCTCCACGTTGGATTTTAAGGAATCAGCATTTTTTAAAATAATTGTTGACTTGTATGTTTCTCAAATCTGCAGACACTTGTGAATTCAGACTAAAATACGAAAGTAAAATGCCATATTATTTATAAACACATTGACAATTTTCAGTATTAGTAAAACATGCAGGTATATAATAGTGAAAAGCCATATACTTGTGAAGTGTGTGGATATTCTTCTCCTGTAAAATCAAGGTTAGTAACACATATTAGAACTCACACTGGGGAAAAGCCACATTCTTGCGAAGTTTGTGGATATTCTTCTTCTCAAAAATCAACATTAGTGAGACATATGAGAACTCACACTGGGGAAAAGCCATATTCATGCGAAGTATGCGGACATTCCTGTTCTGAAAGATCAGATTTGATGAAACATAAGAGAACTCACACTACAGAAAAGACATATTCATGCAAAGTATGTGGACATTCCTATTCTCAAAGATCACATTTGGTGAAACATATGAAAGCACACACTGCAGAAAAGCCACATTCTTGTGAAGTGTGTGGATATTCTTTTTCTGTAAAATCAAAGTTAGTAAGACATATGACAACTCACACTAGAGAAAAGACATATTCTTGTGAAGTGTGTAGATTTTCTTGTTTGGATAAATATAACTTAGTGGCACATATGAAAACTCACACCGGTGAAAAACCACATTCTTGTGAAATGTGTGGATATTCTTGTTCTAAAAAATCAAATTTAGTTGCTCATATTCGGATTCACACTGGGGAAAAGCCATATTCCTGTGAAGTGTGTGGACATTGCTATTCTCATAAATCACATTTAGTGGAGCATATTAGAATTCACACAGGGGAAAAGCCATATTCTTGTGAAGTGTGTGGATATTCTTTTTCTCACAAATCAAAGTTAGTAAGACATATGATTATACACACTGGGGAGAAAACTTGAAGGCCTACTATACATTGTCCTCGAGTGTCTAAGTGTACAGGGGTTTGTTAGAACAATCTGGCATGAGGACACTTTTTCCATAGAAGTAAACCCTGACCAAATATTCAAAGTCACATTTTGTATTCGGAGCCCAAATAAGATCTCCTCACTATGGCTACCCCGCATTAGCTTTTACGAGGAATGGTGCACCTTCTCCAAGTGATGTTACCTAAAGTAATAGCATGAAGCTGGATACTCCACCAGACTAGATAAATTCTTGTCCTGAAATCCAGTAAGAACAAGATGAAAGATATACTACAACGTATAAAAATGGTTAATTGGGAAGAGGAAAATTATGTTCTCAATTTCTAAAAAGTCTTTATCTCTCAAACACTGAGTTAGTAATAATTCAGTGTTTGAGAGATGAAGAACTTTAATGGAACATTCGAATATCTATGTATCTCATATAGAGTTCAAGTGTTAGCCCCAGGTTGTGGGCCCCTTGACTTCTGATAACTTCGACTGAAGTAAAATAAAACAAAAAGCGAGAACTTGAATGCTTACTAGACACTATCCTCTAGTAGGAAAGGTCTCTCTGTATAGGAGTTTGTCAGAACAACCTGTCATGAGGATAATTTTTATCTAGAAGTAAACCCTCACCAAATATTCAAAATAGCATATATGCCGCCCAAATAAGATTTTCTTTTCTATGGCAACCTTACTTTACCTTTTACAACTTTATTAAGTCAGTGTTTGAGAAATAGGGAACTTAAGTGGAACATTCGAATATCTATGTATCTCATATAGACTTCAAGTGTAAGCCCCAGGTTGTGGGCCCCTTGCATTCTGAGAACTTCGACTGAAGTAAAATAAAAAAAAAAGAGAAAAGGAGAGAAGTTAAATGGCTACTAGACACGATCCTCGAATGTCTAAGGTCTCTCTGTAGAACAACCTGGCGTGAGGATACTTTTTCCAAAGAAGTAAATCCTGACCAAATATTCAAAGTCACATATTATTCGCTGCCCAAATAAGATCTCCTCACTATGGCTAACACGCATTAGCTTTTACAAGGAATGGTGCACCTTCTCCAAGTGATGTTACCTCAAGTAATAGTGTTAAGCTGGATACTCCACTAGATTATATTAATTTTTGTCCTGGAATCCAGAAAGACTGAGAGCAAAACGAAAGAAATGGAACTGCTTAATAAGGGAGAGAAAAATTATATTCCTAATGTCTGTACAAACTTGGTGTTTGAGAAATAAAGAACTTAAATGCAACATTCGAATATCTATGTATCTCATATAGAGTTCAAGTGTTAGCCCCAGAACTTTGACTTAAAATAAAACAAAAAAGGAAAAATCATGGTAATTTTAAGTGTGTGACTATTCTTGTTCTGAAAAAATTAAAACTTACTGGCCAAACATTTAAAGAAATCAATATTATAACTCTTGTGATAGAAGCAACTAATGAAAAAATTAAAACTTACTGGCCAAACATTGAAAGAAATCAATATTATAACTCTTGTGATAGAAGCAACTAATGAAAAAATTAAAACTTACTGGCCAAACATTTAAAGAAATCAATATTATAACTCTTGTGATAGAAGCAACTAATGAAAAAATTAAAACTTACTGGCCAAACATTTAAAGAAATCAATATTATAACTCTTGTGATAGAAGCAACTAATGAAAAAATTAAAACTTACTGGCCAAACATTGAAAGAAATCAATATTATAACTCTTGTGATAGAAGCAACTAATGAAAAAATTAAAACTTACTGGCCAAACATTTAAAGAAATCAATATTATAACTCTTGTGATAGAAGCAACTAATGAAAAAATTAAAACTTACTGGCCAAACATTTAAAGAAATCAATATTATAACTCTTGTGATAGAAGCAACTAATGAAAAAATTAAAACTTACTGGCCAAACATTTAAAGAAATCAATATAACTCTTTTGATAGAAGCAACTAATGAAAAATCTGAAGAAATACTTAAAAACAAGATGTGGAAGACCAAGCTTGCAAAACATACAGATAGCATCCATTCCATTTTTTATTCCATTATTTATCTGTTTTTTACATGAAAAATTAATATATTCCAACTAACGTAGGGAAAATTAAAATTAATATATTTGAATAAACATAATAAATATAATATTAATATATCCAACCTAAACTAAAATTGTTGCATTTTCTCTTCATTATTTTAATAAATTCTCGATTAACTCAGAAACGTGACATAAAATAAATACAGCAAACAAAATGAAGTAAGTTTACTATTGAGATAAACAACTTAACAATTAAAATTTGTTTAGGATTGATGGTGTTGATATAAACGTGAGAGTTATACTCTTTTTGTAAAACATAAAAAAACATTTAATCAAATATTTTCGACGATTATTAAAATAATATTATGTAATTTGGATTTGCTACGATTATTCTAAGTGGCTTTAATTATCATAAGTAATCAATTTATCAAGAAATGTATTGCACACATTTTTAAATGAAATATAGGTATCCTAATTCGATACATTATTAAATCATTTTAATATTATGTGATTAAATTATTAATCAAATTATCAAGAAATTTATTGCACACATTTTTTTAAATTAAATATTCCTATCATAATTCGATACATTATTAAATCATAATGTGATGAAATTATTAATTAAATTATCAAGAATATATTGCACATTTTTAATTAAATAATTTAATCCTAATTTGATACATTATTAAATCATAATGTGATTAAATTATTAATTAAATTATCAAGTAATATATTGCACACTTTAATTAAATATTCGTATCCTAATTCGATACATTATTAAATTGTAATGTGATGAAATTATTAATTAAATTATCAAGAAATATATTGACATTTTGTAATAAAATATTCGTATCCTAATTCGATACATTATTAAATCGTAATGTGATCAAATTATAAATTAAATTAAATTAAAGTATTTTAATATTATGTGATTAAATTATTATTTAAATCATCAAGAAATTTATCGCACACATTTTTTAAATTAAATATTCCTATCATAATTCGATACATTATTAAATCATAATGTGATGAAATTATTAATTAAATTATCAAGAAATATATTGCACATTTTTTAAGTAAATATTCTTATCATAATTCGATACATTATTAAATCGTAATGTGATTAAATTATTAATCAAATTATCAAGAAATCTATTGCACATTTTTTTAAAATTAAATATTCTTATCATAATTTGATACATTATTAAATCATAATGTGATGTAATTATTAATTAAATTATCAAGAAATATATTGCACACATTTTTTTAAATTAAATATTACTATCATAATTCGATACATTATTAAATCATTATGTGATTAAATTATTAATAAAATTAAATTAAATCATTTTAATACTATGTGATGAAATTATTAATTAAATTATCAAAAAATTTATCGCACACATTTTTTAATTAAATATTCCTATCATAATTCGATACATTATCAAATCATAATGTGATTAAATTATTAATTAAATTATCAAGAAATATATTGCACATTTTTTAATTAAATATTCTTATCATAATTCGATACATTATTGAATCGTAATGTGATTAAATTATTAATTAAATTATCAACAAATATATTGCATATTTTTTAAATTAAATATTCTTATCATAATTCGATACATTATTAAATCATAATGTGATTAAATTATTAATTAAATTATCAAGAAATATATTGAACACATTTTTTTAAATTAAATATTCTTATCCTTATTCGATACATTATTAAATCAGTGATGAAATTACTAATTAAATTATTAAGAAAAATATTTTACAATTTTAATTAAATAATTTATTAATAATTCGATACATTATTAAATCGTAATGTGATGAAATTATTAATTAAATTATCAAGAAATTTATTGCACACGTTTTATAATTAAAATATTCGTATCTTAATTCGATACAATTTTAAATCATTGTCATATGTGATTAAATTTTTTAATTGTCAAGAAATATATTGAACACATTTTTAAAATAAATATTTTATCATAATTCGATAAAATATTAAATCATTGTAATATTATGCGATTAAGTTATTAATTAACTTATCAAGAAATATATTGCACACGTTTTATAATTTAAATATTCTTATAATTCGATATAATATTATGCAATTTGGATTTTGTCACAGCAAATACTACACGGTTTTATATTATTTTATCTATTTTTGCATATAATGTATCTTTGTACAATTCATCGTCTACAAGCATTGGTATATTGTCATGTTTACCATTGCCAATCTCAGTCACTGTTTCAACCGTTTTACTCCTAAATTTTTAATTTAGATTTACAGGTATTTTCATTAAAATAACCTTAACAGATTGGTACTAAAATTATTTTATCATATATAAACTTATTTCTTTTATTCCTATCAAGTTTATACTAATTTTGTGCTAGTTTTCCAAGTGTTCATTTAAGCTAATATGTATGCATCTTAATTTATTAGTTATTAATAAATAATCATTTTTGTCTTTATCATGTTCTCATATAAACGAATGATACAAAATTTTTGCAGTTGCCATTTTTGTTTAAAAAATGTTTCGAAAGTTAAAACTTTTATTTGAATAAAGTTGATAATATAAACTTTTCTCAGTTGCATCTCTGTTTTAACCATCAATCCAGATTCAACAATTTAAAATTTCATAAAATATTTCAGTCTAATTAAACACTATTTTATTGAAAACAATCAATATATTGACGGAGGCTCTCATTATCTTTTGACGATATTAAGTACCTTGTGAAGTTTTTTTGAAGGTTTTAATATTTTGTACATATATATGTATATATATATATATATATATATATATATATATATATATATTCTATGACTAAGAAAATAGATTCAGAATTATTGATAAAAATTTGATCATTGCAACTGAACACTTGCTAGCTTAGCTCTAATCATACTATGAAAATAATAAAGTTTTAATATTTTGTGCATGTGATTATATTAGTTTTTACATTGATTGGGAATTTAATCTATTAAATTGAATTCATTGTATAAAATAAATTGCAAAAACAATTACAAGATCAAATATTAATATTCAATTCAATTGTGTTTAATTCTTACATATTGAAATGTTAAAATTCCACCAAATATTTCAGTCTAATTAAACACGATTCTATTGAAAACAAACAATATATTGAGGTACCCTTCAGAAAAGTGATTGTTGGAATAAGCATATCTTAACAATATGAAATATGTTAATTACTTTGCGCCCAATAATTACTATCGCCTTCCTTATGTTGATTATATTGACAGAATAAGGGTAGATCCGTCAGGTAGATTTTGAAACCCTTTAAAGAAAAGTTTTAATAGTTTGTACAAGGTTTTTTTTAAAATGTGGTGAATTGGAGAGTCTTTTGTTGGGTTTTGTTGTATATGTGTTTTGCAGGTTTTTTTTAGTGTTGTAACAAATGGTATTGTTGATAAAACACTTTCATCCAAGTCAAAAGTAATCTCTCTGCACAATTTACATCTAAAACTCTAGTAGAGGTTAGAAGTAAAAAACAAAAACAAAAAACAAATTGAGTCCAAACTGTAGGTGAACCTCATGCGACTTTCGATAAAATAAATGGTCTGCGATGTGATATTATAAGACGCACACTATAAATTGAATAAGAGTCCAAGATACTGGTGTAGTTTTTTGTTTCGTTTTAATATAATTTAATGTTAGAATGCATGTATGCACTCAAACTAGTCGTACAACGTGAGGACGATTACAAGTCAGACTTTTTGTGGAACTGGTGTTCCTATATAGTATTCCCTCGTGAAAGACGTTCCTGGTGGAACCTACTATATCCCTTCCTACACAAAAATGTTTGTCATCTCGGTTTCACGGTTAAGGGAAATAATGTTTCTTTAAACATATGAGTTTAGAGTTTGTAAAAACTTTCACTGCAAGTCAGCAGATGTGGCCTCTGACGCTGTCGAAACTACAATGGCCATAATCGTCCTCTCTGGGAGTTCGTTACAAGATTCTTCTACGTTGCAGGCCTCGTTGTCGGTTCCCAATGGTGAACATGAATTAGCTGCTCACAGGGGTTTCTAGTCTACTAAAAACTAATTCCTGAAATTACAGGTGTGTTACATATGTACAATTGTTCTGTTCGTTTACACCAGAAAACAATCTGCAATCTTATTCTTCCTTCTCCACGATGGCAACCGTGATAGACAGGAGGGGGTGACGTTCGCTTGAGTAGGTGTTTTCGCCTCGAGATCTAGCTCCAATCTGCTTATTTGGGCCCGGGCATTCATTTATATTCCAAGAGAAATAGTTGGTTGGGGAAACCTGCTAGACCAATCAGAATTCAACACGTTAATCCGGGGAATTCCCGGTTCCTTGTATGTGTGCAACATGCACCTTCACAGGCCTGCGAATCTGGGGGCCAGAACTCAAATTTATTAACACGCTCGCCCTGACGTCTGACCCCTGCGTACCCTTTTCAAAACTCTGAATATTTAGGAGTTAAATCGAAGTCATTTTTTCTTGTTCTCATGTAACGCTTGACACTATATATATTTAGAACCGAGTAATCTTTTAAAGTTAGTAAAACTACTAAAGAAATTTCCAAATAGATAGAAGAGTAACTGTTTTTGTCTTTGATAACATTTATTTTTGTATATATATATATATATATATATATATATATATATATATATATATATATATATATATATATATATATATAACTACCTAATTTACTCACATAAAATCAATATACGAAAGTATAGATTTATGCGTAAACTTTAAGTATTTACTTCAAAAGTGCTCAATACGTACGTAGAGCTAGTTAGTAAGTTATAAAATATATATGGCGATTAAGCTACACTGATTATTCCGTGGTGGATACTAGAAAGCTGGTTGGCTACCTAAAATCTCAGCAGAAGATGCGTATATAAAAAAGACAAACAACCACAAAATTCGCGCATACGCCTGAAGAGTCCTAGAGGGGATGAAACGCGGAATATTCAGTGTAGTTAATCGCCATATATATTTCATAACTATATATATATATATATATATATATGTTATCAAAAACAAAAACAGTTTTACAATCCACAGAATATATATATATATATATATACACACACACACACGCACACACACACACACACACACACACACACATATATATATATATATATATATATATATATATATATATATATATATATATATATATATATATATATATATATATTATTTGGATTGTAAAACAAATCCGAATTGTTCGGTTAATCCTGACTCATGTTTTCTTTGTCCATGAACGTTTTTCAATATGTTGCAGTGGGTTTAACAACCAGTTATAAAAACCAGTTGACAACCGTACAACTAAAATATTAAGACAGAGGCTAAAAGAAAAACAGGGAAAACAACAAGAGATGACAAACGCTACTGCGTTAACGAATATAAATCCGTGCAGGTTTATTTTTAAGAGAAACTGAATACTGATAGGAGGTTTCAGGCTGAGGGTTGGAGCCCAGCTGGTGTTTGAACTGGCACGGCGACGAGGTGTCGCCAGTGGCTACAGGAAACGCATGCTTGAAATCGAGCCTGTCGACGGCGAGTGACCGATGCTGCTGCTACTGGGTTCAGCCGTTGTCAGGGAGTTAGTCTAACCCGTTCTGTGTGGATATGACTCATGTTGCTTCTGCTGAATTGGGCTGCTGAAGGGCCAACCTCGTCATGTAGCAATCTAGCCGCGACTGATTATTAATTTGTTTTACACAAAACAAAATGTTACATAAGGTCGGTTGCTGAAAAAAAAACGCTCTATTTATACTCGTCCGGCGAACATAGTTGTAGACACCGAGGCTTGAAGCGCTGGTCGTGATTTTCATTCTTGATTTATGTTTGTTGTCCAGTTTTTAAAGTGCTGTAGGGAGTCGTCTGTTTGAGCTTTGCATTTGTGTGTTGTATCAATTTGAATTTTGGAAAATTGTGAATATTATTCTAGCGGGAACTGTACTATTCAAAGTTCCACAAGATAATTATTCATGTCGAAGTATTTGTCGAAGAGTCATCGGCTGTGGTTTTTACGTGGGGGCAGCGTTAGACACAAGATCATATTTTAATGTGGGGAAATCCAGCTCCTCAAAAAGGGGTACTGTGGGTAGGACCAAAAAATTAAATATTCTCAGTCATGAAGGATTTCTCCACCACTGAACAAGGACAGAAAATATGAAGTGTAATAGAACAGATACTACGCTGTGATTATATTGGTATAAGGGTTTTTCCGTCTCCTCCAACCAGAGGACAAAAAAGAATGTAAGTGTAAATAAAATGTTTAATGTCGTAAACTTGTCTTTGTTTAATTTGTCCTTATATTTATTTATTTATTTAGCGTTTATTAAGTATTAGCAAACATGATAAAAATTAACACACGTATTAATGGGCACTTCCCCCCCTCTTATTTGTTTATGCGAACAAACATGATAAGAAAACAAATTAACACACGTATTATGGGCATGTTATTTGAGTTGTTTATGCGAAATGTCCAGTTTGTCAGTTTTTTTTTTATATGAGGATTATTTTGATCATTCGGATTACTGTTGAATTATTAGTGACTGCCAAATGATTGTGAAGATTGGACCGCATGTTTCCGTGACGTCAGACTTGTGTTAACTATGCGAACTATGGAAAAGCAGAAGCGGCTTAATGATTTTTAAAACCTTTGTTTATCTTCTTCAAACTGCAATTAATAATTAATATTCGTTATAATTTTGTTAGGTTTTAAGATTTACACAGTTTAATGATGGATAATATTATAAATATTTATATATTACATATGAACTACGGTTTTTGTGAATGTTCTTTTGGTTACCTACGGGCTTCCATATTTTGTTCGGGATGGCTACAAAATGCTTAATATTTTGCGATAATTTTTTTTCAAATTGGTTTTAATCTAGCGATAAAATAGCTGACAAGAGTCATGTTTTTATTAAAACTTAATATTTAAAAAAAAAATTAAACACAATAAAAAGGCTCTGTTGTAACGGAACATTTTGAAATAATGGAATTTTAATCGTTTTAATCTTTTAAAATTAATTAATGTTTACGAAGATTCTTTTTCTTGCCAATTCAACTGATTATAGCATATATTAATTTGAAAAAACGCTATTAAAAAAAGCATAATAATATTTATTTTATTACATTTTCACCCCAAACAAGGCATAATGCCACTTTGTTGTAGGGGGCTACTATGAGGGACAAAGGCATCAGGGGTACTGTGTAGGGAGTTGGGTAGCAAGATGTCGGTTCACGTTGCACTTGAACTTCTGTATGTCAGTACAATGCGGGAAGCAGGGACCCGACAGGGAATTCCAAAGTCTAGCTGTCCTGGGGAAGAAACTACTGGAGTAGAAGGCTCTCTTACAGCTAGGGATCTCTACTGTGAAGGGGGGGATTTAGCTGCTTGTCAGGTTTGTCGGGGGTATTTACGTCGAGGAGGCACAAGTGCTTGCAGTTCGTCAGAGCATTAACCGTTAGGGACGCAACATTTCGTCGATGAGACAGGGGCTGAAGGTTATATGACAGTTGAGGGCCTATCAGATTGGCGACTATCTTTTGAACCTTGTCTAGGGGCGAGAGACTAGTGGCAGATGCACCAGCCCAAATATGACAACAATACTCCATACATGGGTCTTATAGAGGTATAGGATTCTTTCGGGCGTTTGTATCTTTCTAGCACGGTAGAGAGAACCTACATTCTTCGCAGCGGTACTGGCGATACTCTCAATGTAATTGTTCCAATTCATGTTTCCCGAGAGCGTTAGTCCGAGGAGTTTAAAGGATGTACTTTTAGATAAAGAGTCATTGGCCATTGCTATTGGTTGTAGAGAAGGTTTCTTGTAATTATTGAAGGAAACGAGTTTAGTCTTGGCAGCATTGAATGTGACCATCCATTTATGTCCCCATTCCACTACAGATTGGAGGTCATCCTCTAGTGCTTCTGCCATTTCTTTAGATATGAGTTCATTTTTTTCCTGTCGTGTTTGTTATAGAGCGTCGTCTCGTCAGCATATATACCCATCTCACAAACAATTTTGTCAGGGAGGTAATTTATGAATATTAGGAATAATAGATGGCCAAGGATAGACCGCTGAGGCACTCCCGCATTAATCTCGCATTGTTTAGATGTACGATCGTCGAGGACAACCTGGATTTTTCTCTTATCTAAGAAGGATTTAATTATGTTTAGTATTTTTACAGTGATACCGTATGATCTCATATTCCTGAGAAGACCTTCACGCCATACCCTGTCAAAAGCCTTAGATATATCTAGAGCTACCCCTCTACCCCCCCCGCTTTGTCCAGTGACTGGTATATACGTTCTGAGATTACAGTTAGGATGTCTGCTGTTGAACGGGCTTGTCCAAATCCATATTGTTGGTCTGTCAGAAGTTTAGCATCTGTAAGGTGATGGACTAGAACTTGGTTAATTATTGTCGCAAATACTTTGGCGAAAAGTGGGAGGAGGCCATGGGGCGATAATATTAAGTTTATATCAATTTTTTAATTGCAAATTCAAGGTAATTTTTTGTTCAATATGTCTATTCAAATCTAAAAAAAATAAATATTTTTTTACTTATTTGAACTCTTATGTTTTTTAATAAATAGAAATTTCGATAGAGTTAAATATATTTTGTTCGAATTTTGACAAAATAAATATGGGGAAGGGGAGGGGAACACGCACTAAAAAATATTTCCCCTCGTATATTTTACGAAAACTGAATTCCCTATGTTATTTCGTTCTAAAATGAATAAGTATCGAAAATTTCACGAAAATCTGATCCTTAGGTGCTTTTTGCTAGATTTATTAAATACGGATATGTTTTAATGTTCGGAATGTCGGATGAAGACACCCATTTATTGAAATATCTTTTATTTAAAAAAAAAAATCTTGCTCGCGAATATTCGTAAAAATGTAATATTTAAAAATATTATTTTGAAAATATATTAATTGTCGCTGAAGTTAATGTTGTAAAGAATAAATATTGAATTGTCTTAAAATGTTTTGTAAATATATACTTTTTCTTTTAAATTTTCAAAGGTTTTGTAAATATATTTTTAAAAAAATGCTGGTGAATATTCGAGCATGTTTGCTATTTGACGTGTTTAAAAACAACCGACGCCATGTGCTTGTGCCAATGTCAAGGTCGAATCACCGGTGTTAGTTGAAATGTGCGCCTGGCACCGTCAGGCGGCGTCGTCTGCTACGGGGTATCTATTCTTTACTTCATCCGGAATGTCTACTACATGGAAACGTTATTTTAAAACACCAATTATGTAAACACGATATTCGTTTCGCAATTTCATTATTTTCGTTCGATGAAAATTTTGTTTTTAAATTATTACTGTTTTTTTTTTTTTTGCCCTTCTTCTTTTAAATGGTACAAAAGTTATACTAATAATATTAATTTATCATAAAGTTACATTGTGTTACATATAGGGTGGATAATTCTGTAGCGACTTTTGACAGTCCCTATGGATTATTTTTCTCATTTAATAGGAAAACAATTCGGCACATTTAACTAATGAACAGACATTTTTACACGAATGGTTTTTATGTCTTCATTTTTTTACAAAATATAAATTTGAAAAAAATCGTAACAAACTTTAAATATTGATAAATATAATCTAAACCTGATAGAAAAACACATTAGATACATTTAAACGGACATTTTTACACGAGGAAAGAAATAATGATTACACCGTGTTACGATAACCTAAATTCATTGTTCTTTAGAAGTTGATTTTCTATTTAAATAATTTCACGTTTAAATCGTATTTTTCATCTTTTAATTGTAATCATTTTATATTTTCATATATTTTATTTCTTCATTAACTGGATACGCAAAACAAAAGTTGTTTTAATTTTCTAAAGAAATCAAAACATTTTTTTTTCTGTTTTGAACACAAAAGAAAAACGAATCTTGAAAGGTAAATTATATTTTTGCTCTTCTTTTTGGTTTACACTTAAAAAAATAAATCCATTCGATAACTTTTTAAAATAATCTTTAATATGAAATTAAGTTTATTTTTTATTGCAATTCAATAAAAATATTCCCTCATGCTTTATAACATACGTGATTTTAAAAAAGTGCATCATCTCCGATAAAAAACAAAAATCTGAAAATATATTATATTTAACCTTACAATTTTATTAAAACGGATATCATAAGACCTTAATAAAATTTGGAAATACTTAAAAAAAAAAAAACGCGGATCAATAAGTGCACCAACACTTTTGTGATGTCTGAGAAAATAATAAAGTGCAATATTAATAGTAATAATTTAATTCACATTTCGTCCAATTGTTAAAAAACTGAGCACAAAAAACTTTTCGACATTTAATTGTGATTACATTTTCAGTGCTAGTGCACTTAATGATCCGCGCTATTTTTTAAATCGTATTTCCAAGTTTAATTAGAGTTTTATGGTATGTTTTTTTTATTCAATTGTAAGAATAATTACAAAACACCCTTCCCTTCCCATGCTAAGAATGGCTTTTTAAATAATAACGTTGTGATTTCAGCACGGATCAATAAGTGCACTAGTACCACATTTAAAAAAAAATATTTTTCTTGTTTACACCCTATTCAGTTGCTAAAGATTTATGTTTAATTTTTAGCAACCTCCAAAAGTCACCAAAGAAATAACCCCCAACCATATGTGAAACGACGTAACTTCATTATAAATTAATATTATCAATATAACTTTATTATAAATTAATATTATCAATATAACTTTATTATAAATTAATATTATCAATATAACTTTATTATAAATTAATATTATCAATATAACTTTTGTACCATTTAAAAGAAGAAGGGCAACATAAACTAGTCATAATTTTAAATAAATTTTTCATTGTAAGAAAATAATGAAATTTCGTGTTGAAAATCATGTTTACATAATTGGCGCTTTAAAACAACGTTCCCATGTAGTAAGCATTCCGAGCATGAAAACGTAATCTAGCAAAAATCAACTAATGGTCAGATTTTCGTGAAATTTTCGATTCTTATCCATTTTTGAATGAAATGCAGTTTCTGTCAAATATACGAGGAAAAATATTTTTAGTGCGCCCCCCCATATTTATTTTTTAGAAATTTGAACAGAATATATTTAAACTTATCGAAATTTCTATTTATTATAAAACATAAGAGTTCAAATAAGTAAAACATTTTTTTAAAATTAAATACACGTATTGAACAAAAACTTACCTTAAAGTTGCTATTAAAAAATGATATAAACTTAATATTATTAGGGTTTTTTTTATGTCGTTTTTCGAATTAATATATACTATAATCAGATGAACTGTCAAGAAAAAGAAACTTCATAACCTTAATTATTTTTTAAAAGATTAAAACGATTAAAATTCCATTATTTCAAAATGTCCCGTTACAACAAAGATGTTTAATTAATTGTGTTTAATTTTTTTTAATTAAGTTTTAATATGAACAGAGCTCTTGTCAGCTATTTTCTCGCCAGATTAAAGCTGATTTGAAAATATTATTGTACAAATATTAAGCATTTTGTAGCCCCCCCTCATATTTTGTTTGTCTCTTTTTACCAAACAAAATATGGAAGCCGGTAGTTAACCAAATGCACATTCAGTAAAACCGTATTTATTTAATATACAAATGTTTATAATATTATTAATCATAAAACTGTGTAAATGTTAAAACCTAACAAAATTATAACAAAGATTAATTATTAATTGCAGTTTGAAGAAGATACACAAAGGTTTTAAAAAATCATAAAGTCGCTTCTGCTTTTCCATAGTTCGTATAGTTAACACAAGTTTGATGTCACAGAATCATGCTTTCCTTTTTCCACATTGTTTTGGCAGTCCCTATTGATTTTTTTATGTTTAATTCAAAATATTAGCTTTTAGAATGAGTATCGCTTTCTTTTATAAAGTTTACATAAATGAGCATCCATTTGTTGGTCAGCACCAATAAGTAGAAACTTAATGTTGAAAAAAAAATATATTGCTCAATCTTTGCAATCTTTCTCAGCATAGTTCATCCCCTTAAAATTTGTATATATATATATATATATATATATATATATATATATATATATATATATATATATATATTTGTTATTAGGTTTCAAATAACTAAAAACATATCCGCAAAGAAGGAATTGATGAAAAATAATAAATAATTAAGATTTTAGAGTGGGTGATCATTTAACAATGCAAATTTAGCGTACAATGAGCATCCACTTCATGGCCAGTTATTGGTCAATATGACATGTAATCGTTCGTAGTTTCAATTTTTTTTTGGCGAAAGAGGCAGGTTCGTATTGTTTATTATTTTCTTTTTTGTTTAGGGAGGTAGAAGCCAGAGGTTGTTAATTGTTGGGCAAAAATTTATATTTTCTACTTTTTTGAAGGAGGAATAGAGCCCGTACGTTGTTAACTGTTAAGTAATAACTGATATGAGTCACTGCTTTCACCCCGACCACAATAATTGGAAACTGTAAACTATCCATTGTCTCCTTGACTGCTAACTGGCCATGAAAGGAGTATTCATTTTACGTAAAATTTATATAGGAAAATGAGCCCCCATTTTAAATTCTTAGGTATTTACTATTTTAAATTCCTTCTTTGTTGATATTTTTAAGGTTGTTGAATAAAGGTAACAATTTTTATTTCGACTATTTTCATAACGGTTTTAATTTTATTTTTAGAGGGAATTGCAATTAAACTTAAGGGGGCGTTGTTAACTATTCTGTACCTAACATTAATAATTTAATAGAAAAGAAATGTCTTCGTAACCTGATAATTTATATAGTTAATTCACGTCATAATATTATTCTGCATGTGAATTTCTTTTAGGAAAACACCTGCGTTTTAAATCATTACGATCTGGCTAAGCCTTTGCCACCCCTCCCAATCCCAGATTTGAGTACTGCTAGAAATTATGCCAACCGAAACTGACAAACGAACTGGCTTCTTAATCCCCTTACAGAAAAAAATGTGAAAAATCAAAAGCAAAAAAAAAAAACCTGCAAAAACAAAGAAATTTCCAAATTACTTAAGAAAACCGAAATCGTTAAACAATTTTGTCTTAAAATAATGATAATGATGTGAGCTGATCATTTTATATTAAATTAATTTAAAGACATTTCATCATGAAATCAAAACTATTGCCATAAAACCAAAGTGTTTTTCTAGCGACATACATGGTAAGTGTTAAACAAACAAACTATCCCTTAAGTGTTGAACAAACAATATATGACGACATTGATACATTAAGTGTTGAACAAACAATATATGACTACATTGATACGTTAAGTGTTGAACAAACAATATATGACTACATTGATACGTTTGCAGTTCAATATGTTTATGCACAGTTTTTAAAACCTTGTAAATTTTCAGTGATATTTTTCTTTCTCGCTTATATATTTTTTCTTTTCTTATCGTATTTTGTTGTATTAATTAAATATTTAAAATTAATTGTGTTTTTTATGTTTTATTTTTTTTCTGTATTATTTATTCCATGTTTTTACTCGTGTTTTATTTTGATTATCTATATTTTAATTGTGACTTGACAAGCAAGGAAATAAAAACAAAATTAATTTTTAAAAATTGCAACTCTCTCCTTGCTCCCTGTTTTCACGACTATATGAACATGCAGAAATTTAAATTTATTTTGAACAGACATTGATTCACATCTCACTCTTAATACATAGAATCTCCTTACGTCTCAATAGCAACGTTTTTATTTTTGTTTAGAAAGTTTTTATAAAGTAGGTAAATACTTAAACATCTGAAAACAGCCATAAACATTTTTATTGAGTATACAAATATTAATAGTCTAGAAGAATTAGTAATTATGTGATAGTAAAGATAATCACGTTCACTTTCGAATTTGTTGAAGCATTTTAAGATTTGGAATGTGATTTGAAAAAACTAAAAAGGCAAACAACACTATACGTATGGGCCATTAAGTTAGGTTTAAAAAATATGTAGTCTATTAAAAATAACATATCTGAACATTTCTCTAAATATCAAGAAAAAAGGTAACTTTCAATTTTTGTAAAATGTTTCGGCCATTTCTGTGACTGAATTTAATCAAATGCTAGTCACCAAAGCTTAAGCATTTCCAAATTATTTTTTTCTCATCATACGGGTAAGTTAATATATTTTCTTGTCAGGTAGAATAGAATTTACTCAGGTCATGCTATGTGGTTTATAATTAAAGGAAGCAGTTTATCACAAGGTGAAGGCTGAGTTGTGAATGATATCCACACGTTATTTCTTAAGCGTACAAAGCTTATGACGTTTATAAGTGTTTGAAGATGTTGTGTGCGCAGCTATTTTTAGATGGGTGGATATTTTAAGATGGGTGGGTATTTTTAGATGGATGAGTATTTTTAGATGGGTGGATATTTTCAGAGGAGTGGGTATTTTTAGATGGGTGGGTATTTTTAAATGAGTAAATCTGTTTGTTTTTCTTTCTATTTAAATATTATATTATTTGTCCATAGGTTTCTTATGAGCGTTGAATAGATGTATTTTGCTTTGGAATTATTGTTTTCTATTGAAAGACATTACTTAATATTATTTGTCCATAGGTTTCTTATGAGTGTTGTTAAGATGTATTTTTATTCGAAATTATTGTTTGAGAAAAATATGTGGTTTCCGATGCAACATTTTATAAAATAAGAGGAAAATACTATATGATTGTGGATATTTGAAGTTGGGCCATTGTATGTGGGTTGGATAGATTAGGTGGGTAATGTTGTTTTATTAGGGGTATGTCGAATTGCAAATGCAACAGAATATCTTACAGTAGTTGGGGTGACTGATTGTTTTGATTAAGGCGTTGTTGGGTGTTGTGTTCGATTTTCAGTTCAGCAGTAGTTGGCTATTGGGTTTTCGTGGGGAAGGGTGAAAGTTTCTATGTTTGGGGTGATTCCATAGATGTACATAAATAAATCACAAATGATTGTTTGCAGTTATTTTCAAAAGAACAATTATCGGGTGAGTTTAGAATGATTCAATGAGTGGAAGCTGCTGTTTAGAAGGATTTAGTTTGAATTAAAAAGTTTGATTTTATATATATATCAATGTATCATATCAATGTATCATGAAAAAAAAAAAACCAACATATGATTGATGATATAAAAATTTGAGTTTTTTTTAATTATTATTGTTTTACTTTCTTTGTATGAAAATTTAAAATATGTTTTATCTTATCATAATAAAAAACAAAACTAATATGTGATTGATGATAAAAACAATTGCATTTGTTTTATTTTTATTAGCGACTTTGTTTTACTTTATTTACATAAACATTTAAAATATGTTTTATCTTATAATAATATAAAACAAAGCTAATATGTGATTTACAAAACTAAAAGTATTTTATTTCTTTTATTTTTATTTACAGATGTTCCTGTTTCATCACATATAATTTATTTTTAACATTCTCTTGACAATTGCTCACTTGTATGAAGAAAGACAGAAGCTGCAATGTATATTATATTCTTATGAAGCAGTAATCTTGTCATATTCAAAACTACGTTAATCTTGTTCTACGATCAATTTTAGTGAAAAATGCAGGTTCACAGTGATGAAAAGACACATACTTGTGAAGTGTGTGGATATTCTTCTTCTAAAAAATTAAATTTAATGATACATATGAGAACACACACTGGGGAAAAGCCACATTCTTGTGAAGTGTGTGGATATTCTTGTTCTAAAAAATTAAATTTAGTGATACATATGAGAACACACACTGGGGAAAAGCCACATTCATGTGAAGTGTGTGGATATTCTTGTTCTACAAAATCAAATTTAGTGAAGCATATGAGAACTCACTCTGGGGAAAAGCCATATTCTTGTGAAGTGTGTAAATATTCTTCTGCTGATAAATCAACATTAGTGACACATATGAGAACTCACACTGGTGAAAAGCCACATTCTTGTAAAGTGTGTGGCTATTCTTGTTCTACAAAATCAAAATTAGTGATACATACGAGAACTCACACTGGGGAAAAGCCATATTCTTGTGAAATTTGTAGATATTCTTGTTCTACCAGATACACTTTAGCAATACATATGCGAACGCACACTTTTGAGAAGCCATATTGTTGTGAAGTGTGTGGATATTCTTGTTCTGAAAAATCAAATTTAGTGATTCATATGCGAACTCACACTGGCGAAAAGCCATATTCTTGTGAAGTGTGTGGATATTCTTTTTCTACTAAATCAACGTTAGTTCGACATATGACAACACACACTGGCGAAAAACCACATTCTTGTGAAGTTTGTGGATATTCTTGTTCTAGAAAATCAAATTTAGTGAAACATATGCGAACCCACACTGGCGAAAAGCCATATTCTTGTGAAGTGTGTCTATATTCTTGTTCTGAAAAATCAACATTACTTAGACATATGAGAATGCACACTGGCGAAAAACCACATTCTTGTGAGGTTTGTGGATACTCTTGTTCTGCAAAATCAAATTTAGTGAAACATATGAGAACTCACACTGGGGAAAAGCCATATTCTTGTGAGATGTGTGGATTTTCTTGTTCTGAAAAATCATCATTAGTTAGACATATAAGAACTCACTCTAAGTGTTAGCTCCAGGAATGAGCCCCTTGATCTCTTCAAACTAACAAAAGTAAAATTAAAAACTGACACTGGGGCAAAGCCACATGCTTGTGAAGTGTGTGGATATTCTGTAAAAATCACATTTAGTGACACACAATAGAAGACGTAAAAGAAAAAACAATTCAAAAAAAAAATTGCAAGTCCAAAGCAAAAAATATTACATCAGCATGGCGATTAAAGAATATCATCTGTGGGTTCAGTTTCCAATGTAAAAATAAAAGAGATGAAAAATGTTGCAAAAGAACTAGAGGACAAAATAGAAGATACCAGCACTTGCCTAAAGGATCCAAGCAAAGGCGAAGAAACCAAAGGCAAAATATCATAATCTCTTCAGGAGTAATGTAATGCTATTCTACGGAAACCTAGTGACTTAAAGACGAATTGGATCCTAGAAGAAATGAAAACAAGCCAAAAAATCTGATAACATCTAGAAAGAAAAAATGTGGATAAATTCCAAAATAACAAATAAAAAAATAGAACACAAATGGAAAGTACAAAAAACTAAAATTGACAACTTTCCAAATAGAAGAGATGGAAAAGTTGCAAAAGAACTAGAGTACAAAATAGAAGACAAGATACAAGCACTTGCTCAAAGGATCCAAGCAAAGGAGAACAAACCGAAGGCAAAATATCATAATAATCTCTTCAGGAGTAATGCAATGCTATTCTACAGAAACTTAGAGACCAATTGGATCTTATTTATTGTTTTGGCTCAAATCAAATCAGAAAGATTGTCACATGTCCACGTAACGTAAATGTAAAATTTCAAGTGTGAACACCCAAAATTGTCGGAGTAGTTTGGTAGAGTTTTCAATAGTCAAATAGTTGAACTTTTACCACCTGTCAGCAAAATTTCTGGCCGTAAACCGATTAAAAAGATTTTCTCATCTCAATACCCTTTATGCCAAATCTCGAGTCTGTAAACTGAAAATTGACGGAGTAGTTTGGTAGGGAAATGTACACACACACACACAGACAATTTCACTTTTATAGATATATAGATAACATTCGTTTTTTGTCGTTGATTTAATCATTTTTTGTTTTCTTTTATTAAAGTTGTTTATGAGAAATGTTCAGTCTCACAAAATAAAAGTTATTTTTTGCCAAACAATCGTGGTTTTATTTAATCTGTATCAATGTTTATTTATTTAGCATTTATTAAGCATTAACAAACATGATAGGAAAATAAATTCGCACACATAACTGATGCATGACCTAAAGTCCTAATTTGTACATTTGGGCAGTTGATGGATCATTTTACATTACATTTTAATTCGATAAAGATTCTCCACTATAAAATTTGAAATATTTTATTCGAGCGAATGGTGTTATCTGATTATTTATTTATTTATTTGTGTACGTGTTTGTGTGCCTGTATGTGTGTGTGCGCGCGCCTGTGAACATTTCTTTATTCATTAAAATAATTTGCTCAACTGACCCTTCAAAAGCTGAACGAATTTGGCTACGAGACTCTGCTTCAACCGCCATATTCACCAGACCTCTCGCCAACTAATAATTAATTTTTTTAACATCTCGACAAATTCCTGGACAAAAATGCTTAAAAAGTTGAGCTGATGCAAACTCAACCGTGTGTGTGTGCCTGTATGTGTGTGTGTGCGTGCGCCTGTGAACATTTCTTTATTCTTTAAAATAATTTCTAAGCTCTAATACAGTTGGTATAACTAAAAAAATCTATTAAACATGACTGCTAGAGAAATGAAACAAATAACATGAAGTCCAGTTTTGGAAGGGAACCAATTTTACATTGGTAAACAATTTTCAACTGACACCGGTTTCGGTCGTCCATTCTCCCGTTAAGCCATGAACACACTTAATTTTTTGCCGTTACTTTGATTTGATCATTTTGTTTTTCTTCTGTTTATTAAAGTTGTTTATGTGAAAATATTAAGTCAAAAAACAGTGACGTTTACCTAACAAACATGCCTTTCTTTGATTCGTCTTAATATTTATTTATTTATTTATTTAGCATTAATTAAGCAATAGTCTGGATGCCCGGCGTTGCCCGGGTGTTTGGAGGTGTATGTTGAGCAATAAAAAAAAGAAAAAGTGGTACTAGGCAGACAGGCTTGAACCCTTACCGTGAAGGAGTAAAAGAGCGTGAACAAAAAATGTGACGTCTTTGCCGATGCGTCCATCGCCAAACTGGAAGTGGTGATGGTTTAAATTAAGGCTAGTCAATCGAAAAGAGGGGATGACTTTCGAAAATATTAGTGAAAAAAGCGCCTCCTTTTTGTAGAAAAGTGCCCAGTTGAGGGTGAAAGAAGTAATGTTTTTACTCAATATCTCGATATTTGTTGTCCGAAGGGTCGAGCCTCAAAACGATAACATATCGTGAAAATCCGTCGCCTCTGTCGAATGTTTTAGGCAGACATACATACATAAAAACACACACATACATATAAACAGACAGGTGATATTTATATAATAAACTAGCCTGGTTGCCCGGCGTTGCTCATGTGTTTGTAGGTGTGTGTTGAGCCAATAAAAACAAAAGTTGTAATAGGCAGGCAGGCTCAAACCCGTCACACAAAGGCGGAAAAGAAAATGGAGGTGTGTGTAAGGGTGTTGGTTGAACAAAAAAGAAAAAAAACAAATAGGACTAGTAAGCAGGCTCGAATCCATAACGCGATGACAAAAAACAAAAAAAAAAACGATCTCATCGATGTGCCTACTTCGATTGTGACGTCACAGGCCGTCGAAATAATGTCTTTTATGCGACGTCATTGACGCGAGGTTTGAATGTCATAAAAAAAATCGACCCCTACTTGCAGAAAAGTTCCCAGTAAGGATGAAGGAATTAATGTTTTATCCAATTTGTCGATATTTGTCATCAGAACGGCCAATCTTCCAAACGATACCAATCTCGTTAAAATCCGTCGCCTCTCTCGAAAGTTTAAGACATACATGATGATTGCAAACGTCTTGTCAGACGAGTGCCACTCTCTCAGACACTTAATGTCCATGAGCCCAGAAATGACTTCTTTTTTTTCTTAGTTCTACTGGTGAATTCACACGCTCACGCAGGCATGATACTGAAGAGGGTCATTGAGATCAATTATTACATGTTTCCAGCATTTCAAGCCTCCATGCGCCATAACTTTTCCATCGCCATGGGACCATTTGTATAGACAGATGCCTGAGGGAGTATCTATACACAGGTGATGTTACAGAGTCTAAGCTTTGTACGACAGCTAAGTCTCTCTCTCGGTTCAAAATATTGAGATCCAGCAACAAGCAAGAGCAAGATAGCCAGCAACAACTTAAACTGCAGACCAGCTTAATGCGGGTACTGGTCTCTCGCTTTATGGTTTTTTAAATCAGAGATTTGCTTCTCCTAGAAAGGTTGCCTTCACCACGGCTTATGGGAGCCCTCTCCACCCCAACACACAAACACACATAGTGCTAGTTGGCCGTTGACCCCTAAAAAGAGTTCATTCGCCCTTTTGAAGGTCTTGTTTTTAATCCTTCAGGGAGACTAGCCACCCTCCTCACCAAACAAGTCTGGTGGAGGAACCAGTTTAGTCGCTGGTGACCCGACCATGAGGCAGGTAGTACTGGGTTACATGGTACCAGTAGCATATGATATGACCTGACACAAAGACATACATACATACATACATACATGATGATGATAATTGCAACGTCTTGCCAGACGAGTGCCACTCCCTCAAACACTTAAATTCCATGAGCCCCAAAATTACTTTTTTCTTCTTTTTTTAGTCCTACCGGTGAATTCACACGCTCAACCAGGCATGGCACTGAAGACGGTCATTGAGATCAATTATTACATATTTCCAGCATTTTAAGCCTCTATACGTCACAACTTTTCCATCACTGCAGGACCATTTTTATAGACAAATGCCTGATGGAGTATCTATACACAGATGATTTTACAGAGTTTTAGCGTTGTACGACAGCTAAGTCTGTCTGTCTGTCTGTCTGTCTGTCTGTCTGTCTGTCTCTCTCTCTCTCTCTCTCTCTCTCTCTCGGTTCCAATATTGAGATCCAGCAACAAGCAAGAGCAAGATAACCAGCAACAAGTTAAACTGCAGACAAGCTTTATGCGGGTACTGGTCTCCTGCTTTATGTTTTTTTTTAAATCAGAGATTTGCTTCTAGAAAGGTTGCCTTCACCACGGCTTACGGGAGCCCTCTGCACCCCAACATACACACACATACGTAGGCCCAAACACAGACGGTGCTAGTTGGCCGGTGATCCTGAAAAAGGGGTCATTCACACTTTGGAAGGTCTTGTGTTTAATCCTCCAGGGAGACTAGCCACTCTCCTCACCAAACAAGCCTGGTGGTGGAACCAGTTTAGTCGCCGGTGACCCGACCATGAGGCAGATAGTACTGGGTTACATGATACCAGTAGAATATGACATGACCTGACATACATACATACATATATACATACATACACACATACATACATGCATACACATACATACATACATACACATACATACATATATACATACATACATACACACATACATGGTGATGGTGATTGCAACGTCTTGTCAGACGAGTGCCACTCCCTCAGACATTTAAAATCCATGAGCCCAAATACCTGAGGGAGTATCTATACAAATATGATGTTACAGAGTCTTAGCTTTGTACGACAGCTAAGTCTCTCTCTCGGTTCAAAATGTTGAGATCCAGCAACAAGCAAGAGCAAGATAGCCAGCAACAAATTAAACTGCAGACCAGCTTAATGCGGGTAAAGGTCTTCCGCTTTATGGTTTTTTAAATCAGATATTTGCTTCTCCTAGAAAGGTTGCCTTCACCACGGCTTACGGGAGCCCTCTCCACCCCAATACACATATACACATACACAAATATACACGGTGCTAGTTGGCCGTTGACCCAGAAAAAGAGTTCATTCACCCTTTGGAAGGTCTTGTTTTTAATCCTTCAGGGAGACTAGCCGCCCTTCTCACCAAACAAGTCTGGTGGGGGAACCAGTTTAGTCGCCGGTGACCCGACCATGAGGCAGGTAGTACTGGGTTACATGGTACCAGTAGCATATGACATGACCTGACACATACATACATACATACATACATACATACATACATACATACATACATACATACATACATACAGATGAGATTGATAGAATAGAAGATTAATAAACATGATAGGAAAACAAATCAGCACACTAAACTAATGCATGACCTGAATTTCTGATTTCACCGTTCGTGCAATTCCTTTTTCTTATTTTAGTTGTTTATGCGATTATGTTTTGCAATTTTTTAATGAGGAATATTTGAATTATTCGGACTACTGTTCTCATCTTGGATGTTTACAGTAGTTCGACTGATCCAAAATAATTATGAAATGTCCAGTCTTACAAAAATCTAATTTTTATATTTTCATATATTTTACTTTTAATGAATTTCACATACAAACGAGAAGTTTACAAAGGAAATAGCAACAAGCCTTAAATATTGACAAATAAAATCTTAAATTAATAAGAAAACAATTCGGCATGCTTAATAATGAACGAACATTTTTACAGGAGGGATGAAATAATGATTACACCGTTTACGATGACCTAAATTTATTCATTAGCAGTTAATATTCTTTTTAAAATAACTTCACGTTTAAATTGTGTTTTCCAACTTTGGATTTTTAAAAATATTTTTAGATCTTTTATTTCTTTAATTAATTGGACACACAAAACAAAAGTTGCATAAATTTACAAAAGAAATTGTTACAAACTAAAAAAAAATATTTTGAACACAAAAGAAATACAAATGATGACCCCCACTTTATTTTTCCGAAAGGTTAGTGTTTTTCTTTTTTGTTTAATTTAAAAAAAAATCCGTTCAATTTATTTATTTATTTTTTGTTTATTTGCGTTTTTAAAAAAAGTTCATTCAATAACTTAAAAAAATAATCTTAAACAATAAATAAGTTACTTTTTATTGTTGTCAAATAAAAATGTTAATGCTGCCAATCTGCCATGCTTTATAACTAGGGATATGACAAGAGAATATTGTTTAAATCATTTGGACTCTCGAGTATATATCTTATATGATTTAAGATAATGTGATGTCGGATATATACTCGAGCGTAAAAAAAAAAGAATATTGTCTTGGCATAGCCTAATTTATAACAGACGTGGTTAAAACAACACATAGATCTCCGATTAAAAATAACCTCTTCCAAAAATCGGACATTTAAACTTTTGTCAACAATGTATTTATTTAAGTAAAAGTTTTGTTTAAGATAACATTATCATGTGGATAATAAAGTTTGTCGAATTGTTGTTAGACAATTAATTACAAAAACTGCTTTTTCGATATTTAATTGTTTTTAAAAAAATTTTGAAAGTAATATTTTCTGTCTACACAAACAAATGTTGCTTGAGAATTCTGTTTGAGATTTTAATGTTTTATTTTATATTTTCAGTTTAGAGTGGGGATAAATATCGTTTTAAAGTTTACATATCTAGAATTCCGTTTGAGTTTTTAATGTTTTATTTTATGTATTGGTGTTTAAAATCATTTTCTTTTATAAAGTTTACATAAAATGATCACCCACTTATCGGGCATCACTAATGAGCAGAAACTTAATATGGAGAAAAATATTTGTAATATCTTACACTCTACAGTGTAGTTTAACAATATTTTTGCTATTACATTTCCAAAGCTTTTTTAAAAGGAAGGAATTTTACAAAATAATAAACATTTACTAATTTTCAATTGGTATCAACAAAAGATGCAATCGTTTGCAGTTTTCATTTTTTGTGGAATAGAGAAAAGGTCTCGTTTAGGGTTTTTTTTTTTTTGCTTTCTTTGGGGGAGGGGGTAGATTCCCAGTGTTTTTACTATTCTGTACTTTCACAATTAAACAAAATATAACAAAAAATATCGTTGAGCATAACAAACCTTTGCCAAACAAAATTGTCATCGTTACATTTATTGCGTGGATTTTTACCAGTACTTTGTTTTATTTTCGATTATCGGAACTCTTTGGGTGATCGTGCTGATCGTCTTATGTCAGATTTTTTTTTTTAATTCTAACTTAAAACGCAACATTACTTTTTTTTTTAGTGTTTATGCACTTGTTTTGCAGCACTATTTTATAAAAAATAGTATTTACAAGTAAATTCACAGTTTTACGACTACATACTTTTATTTCTTGTTAGGTGAAAGTACAGAATAGTTACAAAACACTCTCCCCTCCATATGTTAAGAATGATTTTCTAAATAATAACCTTATTGACGATTCGGGAATTTGGGCGACCTAGTTTGGTGCAAGTTGTAAATTTCTTACTGATGTACAATTGTTTCACTTACAAACCTTGACTTTCAGATTTCCTGTTTTATTTAATTTCGCTGGCAACCATGTTTAAGTGTTTTGTTTTTATACCAAAAAATATTTTAGCTTATGTTTACATACACAAAATAAGTAAATGATTGGATAACAAATTCTTTTCTAAATAAGAATTAGCTGAAAAGTGTTTACACACAATAAAATAAATAAATTATTGGATAACGAGTCCTTCAGCTGAAAAAATTGAAAAAGGTGATTACTCTATTTTCGAGTCATTCTAGCGTTTTAAGGCAGGTTACTCAAGTTTTCTGCACTATGCTTGGAAGAAATGAATATTTTTCAAGTAATATATTTTTATAATACTAAAATAGACGCAATACACTGTATTCTTAAAAAAGAAAAATAATACATTTTAAGTCGTATTCTATTATTTCTAATAAGTATAAAAACAATAAATATTTCATAAGGCAGTATATTCCAGAAAACTAAAACAAATGCAAACACTTAATAAAACATTGTATTCTATATAAAATTGTATTCTATATAAAATTGCATTCTATATAAAATGTATTACTTGTTTTTGTACAATAAACGTTAAAAGAAAATTGTGTAAAAAAAGTTTCGTATTTTCTTTCATGTTATTTGTTTTTAAAAATTATTTAAAGTTGTTTCTTGAAGATTTTAATGGTTGGTATGAGGCAGCCGAACCAGCCGCCAACATTGCCCTGCTTTTTATGTTTTTAGTATCGTCGCTCTTTCCTTAAGTGCAACTGTCTGTATTTCTTTTGCACTTGGTTCACCAGGAATATTAGTTAGGTAGGAATTCAGGTTCTTCTTTATAAGCCCTGTGGCACCTATGATAACTGGTATGATTGATATCTGCCTAAGATTCCAGTTTCTTAGAACTGAGAGTCAGGATGTGTAACAATACCGATTTTCTTCAAATCGATGTTTTCATACTACTGACATTAGTGTCACCCACACTATTTTTCCAGCGCAGTTCAATAAGTTTACTTATCAAAGTAAATAAACATGAAAGATTTTGTTAAAACACTCAAAAATCATCCAGCTAGGTTGAAGAGTATCTTCATTTGTTATTTATTTGTTGTTTTTTTACATAGGCATCACCACATTATCAATGCCAAGAGGCAACTCAATGATAAGAGTTAAAGAGTGTACAGTAGAAACTGGACAATATAGTAATCATTAGTAATGAAAATTCGGTAAATTTGATAATTTATATGGAACGGCTCATCAAGAACTTATTTACGTTAGACTTGAACAAAACCATATTGTAGTCAGCCGGAAAGCAGGAAAACAGAAGACAATTCCACAGGCGTGCAGTTATAAGAAAGAAGCTTTGTTCATGGAATCTACGTTTAGGTTTAGGTACAGATAAAGAGTGGGGGGAATTATTGATAGTGTTTTCAGCTAGAGGAGTGTTTCTTGTGAAAGTTAGGCGAGGGGGGACCATAGACTGAAGCTCAGTCGAACACTTTCCATGAAAATAACGATACATCAGAGACAAACTCGCAACATCTCTTCTGTGAGATAAAGGTTGTAAGGAAGAGAAAAGGACATCTCCTACGAGGCTACGAAGTTTATTTTGAACTCTATCAAGGCAGGCCAAGTCCTTTCTAGCAGCTCCTGCCCAGATGTGGCAACAGTATTCCATCCTTGGACTACCTGGCTCTTATATAGATAGAGAATAGCATCAGCAGTGAGATATCTACCGGATCGATAGAAAGATCCCACCATTTTTCCAGCGGCCTTGGCAACAGACTTGATGTACGTGTTCCATTTAAGATCAGGAGTAATGGTCAAGCCAAGAAGTTTGTCAAAACTTGAGGCCACCTGAAGACGAGAGCCATTCATTTCAATTGATGTCAGATGTGGATCAGAATGTTGATGATGTAAAGAGAGAAGCTTGGTTTTAGATGCATTAAAAGTAACCAGCCATTCTTTACCCCATTGTACTACGTGCTCAAGATCAGAGGAGAGAGAATTGGAGAGAACTTGGTCGTTTAGTGTTTTAGATGTGCTACCATAAATGGTAGTGTCGTCAGCATAGATGTCTACGAATGATGTAAGGATGTGGTTTGGAAGATCATTAATGTAGATCAGGAAAAGAGTTGGGCCCAGGATGGACCCCTGAGGGACACCGGCATTAATACTGTGAGCTTCTAATTTTTGCCCCTCAACTACTACTCTTATGAACCTATCAGAAAGAAATGATTTAATAATTGAGAAGACATTTCCAGCTATACCATAGCTAGCGATCTTATGAAGTAAACCTTTATGCCATACCCTATTAAAGGTCTTAGATATGTCAAGAGCAATTCCCCTAGAAAGGTTGCCTCCATCGAGAGATTTGCTAATCCTATGATATATAACTGTAAGCACATCTGCTGTAGATCTAGCAGAACGGAAACCATATTGAGTGTCACTAAGAAGGTTATTTTTGTTGAGATGGTTGATTACTTCTGTATTTAACACAGATTCCAGCAACTTACTCATGACGCACAGGATACTTATTGGTCTGTACTGTGAGGGGGATGAGCGATCACCTGAATTCTTAAATACAGGGCATACTGATGAAATTTTCCAGGGGGATGGGAAACTATTTTCCTTAAAACAACGTTTAAACAGTTTTGTAAGTATGGGCGCTAGTTCAGGTTGAAGTTTATTGAGTACTATAATTGGAATACCGTCAGGGCCAGTTGCTTTACTGGAATCAAATAAGCTTGGCAACATCACGTACAGATATTTGTATATCACATAGCGTGTTTTCTGATACAGGAGGAAATATTGGGGGTTGGCGGCCTTGGTCGCAAAGGGTAGAATTAGCTGCAAAGTTCTTGACAAAGAGTTTGGCTTTGTCTGATGCTGACGAGATTACCTCAGGTCCATTGATAATAGTTGGGATAGAGCACACGCTTCTGTTCAAGATTCTGTTTGCTATTTGATAAAACTGGTGGGAACCAAGCCGCTGCTCAGCTACTTTGGACTTAACGGAATGAGCATACAACTCTCTTGCATTCTTTATTACTTTATTACAATGGTTGCTGGCAGTCCTGAAAGCGGCTTTAGTTTCCATACATCTATTACGTTGGAAGCAGTGGAAAAAGTGATTTCTGTGCACAATGGCAGCAGCACATTCTGGAGAGAACCCTGGCTGGCTGCTAGGTTTTTGCTGAAACTTTTTCGAGGGTATGAAACGGTCTATACCTACAATTAATCATTCCGTCAGGTCTCATACTATAGAGGACACATCCTTTTTAAACATGGAATGCAGAGGTTGATCCGATCTGATGTACGGAAACTATCCCAGTCAGCCTTAGTGTATCGATATATTGTACGATGGAGAGGTACGTCTGGGGACTTATTACATTTCATTTTTATCTTAATTGATACAGCAGAGTGGTCGGAAGATCCAAGAGGCGACAGAACAGAAACTGAACATAGTTCAGGGCAAGTTGTGAGAAACAGGTCTCGAAGGCTTGCATACTGGCCGTCATTGTCGGGTACACGGGTGGGTTCGTGAACAATCTGAGTGAGGTCATAGGCAATGGAAAAACCATGACAGAACCTCCCCTCATCATCGGTCTTGTTTGAGTGGGTCAACCATTCCATGATGTGAACATTGAAGTCGCACCATATGTGAATGTTATCTGAAGGATAAGCAGATAGGACTTGGTCAATTTTCTTAGATATGCTTTTAAAGATAGTAACTCCGCTGTTGTGCGGGCGATAGAGAGTAAATATAAATGCAGTAGTGTGAGCTAAAGCAACCTAGAAGCACATATAGGGTAAGTTAGGATCTTCCTTGGAGATGTCCCTACCACATGGAAAGCTATCTTCAATATGAGCACATATTCCATGCCCATGGCGATCTTGGGGTCAGATTTAGAAGTTAAGTTAGAGTATCCTTTAATTGCAAACTCTTCTAGGGAAATAGCCTGTCCAATGCCAGTTTCACTTAAAAATAAAAGGTCTGGTTTAGTCTCCTGTAATTGGGTTTCAACCTCTGGAAGCTTAGCACGTAGACCCCTGATGTTGGAGAAGGAGACATGGTAGTAGGGGTCTACGTTGGAAGTTAGAGAACCGGGTTTAATCGTGTATTTTTTCTGTAAACTTGTCATGATGATATTTTGGAATTTGTGGACTAGGTCGTCAGATTTACTTAGAGCAGGACAGAGAGGGGAATCTTAGATAGAAAAAGAAACGAAGTATTTTTTTTTATTTGTAGCTCATGATAAGGTAAAGCCATAACAATTACCCACTAGTATGGCATCGTGAGGCCCCACCAGAAGCTACTGCATGGTCCAGAATCCATTTAACAAATGACAATACAGCAGCCCCAGTACTTTGCACCCGCTGATAGGACAGCCTCCTTAGTGGTTAATCCAATGTTCGGGTCCCTGACTATCAGACGGATAACGTCAGCCCAGACAAAACGTTTACCTCCAGCACCCTTACTAGTGACATGGCTACAAGGATAGACATAGAAACAGAAAATTTCCGCCATTTCTGCCAACTGTTCGCGAAAAATACTGCCAGCCTAGAAAACAGCTTTTTCTTCTCCCTTTGTCAGAAAAATTACTCATTAACAAATGAGGACTGAGGGACAAATAAGGAGAAGCGAGAGTAACAGGAGCTGCCGATAACGCATCCACAATGCGTTTTCTACTCTCCATTAAAAAAATGATTAAGTATTCTATTTAATAAAAGTCCAACACACGTGTTTAAGGGACAGTATGGTGATAGATTTCTCTTTCACGAACTAAAAGTGAGTACAATTTCGTAATCTATTTTTGCAATCAACTTGGTAGATAAATAAACATGTATGGACGAGAAAAAAGCTAGCATTTAATAAAACAGAAATACATAAATTAAATACTGAAATAAAATGTAATTATTAATATTTGAATCTAAAAATAAAAAGTATGATTAATATAGAAATCACTTATCTCAACAAAATCACTGCCGTCTCCAAAATGCAAACTGTAGTGAAGAATTTAAGTTTTAACAGCGCTCAAAAGATTTTTTTTAATTAACCGTTAAAAGAAAAGCGTGATTTTATTCTGAACTTTAGCTAGTCACGTTTTAAGAAACTTACGATATAAAAGAAAAGGGGGGTTCTTCCGAAAGTTAGTTGGTGACGTTATAAGTAATTGCGAGATAAGATGGAAGCCGGAATTAAAGGGGGGGACTGAAAAGGATAATACAATGGATTGAGTCTATACAATATTTAAGATTAACTCGGTAAATAGATAAACATTTATGGACGAGAAAAAAGCTATTTTTTTTTGGCTACTCTGGTTCGGGTCAGAATAAGAGGGCATTATCTTTTCTGAAACAAAACTCAAGTTAATTTGTCCTTAATCAATGAAGGTGAAACTGTTTATATACTAAAGCAATATATTGGTTCGGGTCAGAATAAGAGGGCATTATCTTTTCTGAAACAAAACTCAAGTTAATTTGTCCTTAATCAATGAAGGTGAAACTGTTTATATACTAAAGCAATATATTGGTTCGGGTCAGAATAAGAGGGCATTATCTTTTCTGAAACAAAACTCAAGTTAATTTGTCCTTAATCAATGAAGGTGAAACTGTTTATATACTAAAGCAATATATTGGTTCGGGTCAGAATAAGAGGGCATTATCTTTTCTGAGACAAAACTCAAGTTAATTTGTCCTTAATCAATGAAGGTGAAACTGTTTATATACTAAAGCAATATATTGGTTCGGGTCAGAATAAGAGGGCATTATCTTTTCTGAAACAAAACTCAAGTTAATTTGTCCTTAATCAATGAAGGTGAAACTGTTTATATACTAAAGCAATATATTGGTTCGGGTCAGAATAAGAGGGCATTATCTTTTCTGAAACAAAACTCAAGTTAATTTGTCCTTAATCAATGAAGGTGAAACTGTTTATATACTAAAGCAATATATTGGTTCGGGTCAGAATAAGAGGGCATTATCTTTTCTGAAACAAAACTCAAGTTAATTTGTCCTTAATCAATGAAGGTGAAACTGTTTATATACTAAAGCAATATATTGGTTCGGGTCAGAATAAGAGGGCATTATCTTTTCTGAAAAAAAACTCAAGTTAATTTGTCCTTAATCAATGAAGGTGAAACTGTTTATATACTAAAGCAATATATTGGTTCGGGTCAGAATAAGAGGGCATTATCTTTTCTGAAACAAAACTCAAGTTAATTTGTCCTTAATCAATGAAGGTGAAACTGTTTATATACTAAAGCAATATATTGGTTCGGGTCAGAATAAGAGGGCATTATCTTTTCTGAAACAAAACTCAAGTTAATTTGTCCTTAATCAATGAAGGTGAAACTGTTTATTTACTAAAGCAATATATTGGTTCGGGTCAGAATAAGAGGGCATTATCTTTTCTGAAACAAAACTCAAGTTAATTTGTCCTTAATCAATGAAGGTGAAACTGTTTATATACTAAAGCAATATATTGGTTCGGGTCAGAATAAGAGGGCATTATCTTTTCTGAAACAAAACTCAAGTTAATTTGTCCTTAATCAATGAAGGTGAAACTGTTTATATACTAAAGCAATATATTGGTTCGGGTCAGAATAAGAGGGCATTATCTTTTCTGAAACAAAACTCAAGTTAATTTGTCCTTAATCAATGAAGGTGAAACTGTTTATTTACTAAAGCAATATATTGGTTCGGGTCAGAATAAGAGGGCATTATCTTTTCTGAGACAAAACTCAAGTTAATTTGTCCTTAATCAATGAAGGTGAAACTGTTTATTTACTAAAGCAATATATTGGTTCGGGTCAGAATAAGAGGGCATTATCTTTTCTGAAACAAAACTCAAGTTAATTTGTCCTTAATCAATGAAGGTGAAACTGTTTATTTACTAAAGCAATATATTGGTTCGGGTCAGAATAAGAGGGCATTATCTTTTCTGAAACAAAACTCAAGTTAATTTGTCCTTAATCAATGAAGGTGAAACTGTTTATATACTAAAGCAATATATTGGTTCGGGTCAGAATAAGAGGGCATTATCTTTTCTGAAACAAAACTCAAGTTAATTTGTCCTTAATCAATGAAGGTGAAACTGTTTATTTACTAAAGCAATATATTGGTTCGGGTCAGAATAAGAGGGCATTATCTTTTCTGAAACAAAACTCAAGTTAATTTGTCCTTAATCAATGAAGGTGAAACTGTTTATATACTAAAGCAATATATTGGTTCGGGTCAGAATAAGAGGGCATTATCTTTTCTGAAACAAAACTCAAGTTAATTTGTCCTTAATCAATGAAGGTGAAACTGTTTATATACTAAAGCAATATATTGGTTCGGGTCAGAATAAGAGGGCATTATCTTTTCTGAAACAAAACTCAAGTTAATTTGTCCTTAATCAATGAAGGTGAAACTGTTTATTTACTAAAGCAATATATTGGTTCGGGTCAGAATAAGAGGGCATTATCTTTTCTGAGACAAAACTCAAGTTAATTTGTCCTTAATCAATGAAGGTGAAACTGTTTATTTACTAAAGCAATATATTGGTTCGGGTCAGAATAAGAGGGCATTATCTTTTCTGAAACAAAACTCAAGTTAATTCGTCCTTAATCAATGAAGGTGAAACTGTTTATTTACTAAAGCAATATATTGGTTCGGGTCAGAATAAGAGGGCATTATCTTTTCTGAAACAAAACTCAAGTTAATTCGTCCTTAATCAATGAAGGTGAAACTGTTTATATACTAAAGCAATATATTGGTTCGGGTCAGAATAAGAGGGCATTATCTTTTCTGAAACAAAACTCAAGTTAATTTGTCCTTAATCAATGAAGGTGAAACTGTTTATATACTAAAGCAATATATTGGTTCGGGTCAGAATAAGAGGGCATTATCTTTTCTGAGACAAAACTCAAGTTAATTTGTCCTTAATCAATGAAGGTGAAACTGTTTATATACTAAAGCAATATATTGGTTCGGGTCAGAATAAGAGGGCATTATCTTTTCTGAGACAAAACTCAAGTTAATTTGTCCTTAATCAATGAAGGTGAAACTGTTTATTTACTAAAGCAATATATTGGTTCGGGTCAGAATAAGAGGGCATTATCTTTTCTGAGACAAAACTCAAGTTAATTTGTCCTTAATCAATGAAGGTGAAACTGTTTATATACTAAAGCAATATATTGGTTCGGGTCAGAATAAGAGGGCATTATCTTTTCTGAGACAAAACTCAAGTTAATTTGTCCTTAATCAATGAAGGTGAAACTGTTTATTTACTAAAGCAATATATTGGTTCGGGTCAGAATAAGAGGGCATTATCTTTTCTGAGACAAAACTCAAGTTAATTTGTCCTTAATCAATGAAGGTGAAACTGTTTATTTACTAAAGCAATATATTGGTTCGGGTCAGAATAAGAGGGCATTATCTTTTCTGAGACAAAACTCAAGTTAATTTGTCCTTAATCAATGAAGGTGAAACTGTTTATTTACTAAAGCAATATATTGGTTCGGGTCAGAATAAGAGGGCATTATCTTTTCTGAAACAAAACTCAAGTTAATTTGTCCTTAATCAATGAAGGTGAAACTGTTTATTTACTAAAGCAATATATTGGTTCGGGTCAGAATAAGAGGGCATTATCTTTTCTGAGACAAAACTCAAGTTAATTTGTCCTTAATCAATGAAGGTGAAACTGTTTATTTACTAAAGCAATATATTGGTTCGGGTCAGAATAAGAGGGCATTATCTTTTCTGAAACAAAACTCAAGTTAATTTGTCCTTAATCAATGAAGGTGAAACTGTTTATTTACTAAAGCAATATATTGGTTCGGGTCAGAATAAGAGGGCATTATCTTTTCTGAGACAAAACTCAAGTTAATTTGTCCTTAATCAATGAAGGTGAAACTGTTTATTTACTAAAGCAATATATTGGTTCGGGTCAGAATAAGAGGGCATTATCTTTTCTGAAACAAAACTCAAGTTAATTTGTCCTTAATCAATGAAGGTGAAACTGTTTATTTACTAAAGCAATATATTGGTTCGGGTCAGAATAAGAGGGCATTATCTTTTCTGAGACAAAACTCAAGTTAATTTGTCCTTAATCAATGAAGGTGAAACTGTTTATTTACTAAAGCAATATATTGGTTCGGGTCAGAATAAGAGGGCATTATCTTTTCTGAGACAAAACTCAAGTTAATTTGTCCTTAATCAATGAAGGTGAAACTGTTTATTTACTAAAGCAATATATTGGTTCGGGTCAGAATAAGAGGGCATTATCTTTTCTTAAACAAAACTCAAGTTAATTTGTCCTTAATCAATGAAGGTGAAACTGTTTATATACTAAAGCAATATATTGGTTCGGGTCAGAATAAGAGGGCATTATCTTTTCTGAAACAAAACTCAAGTAAATTTGTCCTTAATCAATGAAGGTGAAACTGTTTATTTACTAAAGCAATTTATTCTTGCATACTTCCAGGATGTCTCTTTTTGAGTAGTTGTTTTTTTTTCTCACATGAAAAATGGCCTTATGTAACATTTTGTTCTAGTTGGGAAACAAATATAAACCTATACTACACATTTCCTTTTTTTGTTTATTTATTTGTTAGGTGAAAATACAAATAAGTTAGCAAGGAAGCCCTTACCGTATTAAGAATGGCTTTCTAAATAATTAGCTTTTATTTTAAACAGAACAAAAATAAAGTACAACCTTCTAAAATAAAAAAAATAAAGTACAACCTTCTAAAATAAAAAAGAATTTACCGTTTATATATAAAGCAAATAAAAACCTCAAGAAATACGATACCCTATTCTAAATATTAAATTGGAATATCAAGATATACGATGCGCTATTCTAAATATTAAATTGGAATATCAAGATATACGATGCGCTATTCTAAGTATTAAATTGGAATATCAAGATATACGATGCCCTATTCTAAATATTAAATTGAAATATCAAGAAATACGATGCCCTATTCTAAATATTAAATTGGAATATCAAGATATACGATGCCCTATTCTAAATATTAAATTGAAATATCAAGAAATACGATGCCCTATTCTAAATATTAAATTGAAATATCAAGAAATACGATGCCCTATTCTAAATATTCAATTGGAATATCAAGAAATACGATGCCCTATTCTAAATATTAAATTGAAATATCAAGAAATACGATGCCCTATTCTAAATATTAAATTGGAATATCAAGAAATACGATGCGCTATTCTAAATATTAAATTGGAATATCAAGATATACGATGCCCTATTCTAAATATTAAATTGGAATATCAAGATATACGATGCCCTATTCTAAATATTAAATTGGAATATCAAGATATACGATGCCCTATTCTAATATTAAATTGGAATATCAAGATATACGATACCCTATTCTAAATATTAAATTGGAATATCAAGATATACGATGCCCTATTCTAAATATTAAATTGGAATATCAAGATATACGATGCGCTATTCTAAATATTAAATTGGAATATCAAGATATACGATGCGCTATTCTAAATATTAAATTGGAATATCAAGATATACGATGCCCTATTCTAAATATTGAATTGAAATATCAAGAAATACGATGCGCTATTCTAAATATTGAATTGAAATATCAAGAAATACGATGCCCTATTCTAAATATTAAATTGGAATATCAAGAAATACGATGCCCTATTCTAAATATTAAATTGAAATATCAAGAAATACGATGCCCTATTCTAAATATTAAATTGGAATATAAAGATATTCGATGCCCTATTCTAAATATTAAATTGGAATATCAAGATATTCGATGCCCTATTCTAAATATTAAATTGGAATATGAAGATATACGATGCGCTATTCTAAATATTAAATTGGAATATCAAGAAATACGATGCCCTATTCTAAATATTAAATTGGAATATCAAGAAATACGATGCCCTATTCTAAATATAAAATTGGAATATCAAGATATACGATGCCCTATTCTAAATATTAAATTGGAATATCAAGAAATACGTTGCCATATTTTAAATATTAAATTGAAATATCATGAAATACCATGCCTTATTCTAAATATTAAATTGGAATATCAAGAAATAAAATGCCTATTATAAATATTCAATTGGAATATCAAGAAATACGATGCCCTATTCTAAATATTAAATTGGAATATCAAGAAATACGATGCTCATTGTTATAATTATCAACCGATTCTTTTTATTTCTAAAATTCTAAACTACCTGTAGAAAAGCACTATGTAATTAGTTTTGGTACAAATTGCATAACTATTAAGAATTTCACTTTCCGATTAAGAATGTGTTCGGTGAATTGCAAATATCAACTTCATGTGTATTTAGAAATCCAATATTTTGTACTTTCAATTAAAGTAACTGTTGTTTGTCTATCAGTTTATATAATTATCATTATGTGTATTTTTATTCCCTGTTTTACTGTATACATTTTTACGTGTGTGTTTTTTCCACTGCAATCATTAACAGAAAAACAGCCTGAACGTTTTACATAGATATATAATGCCATTACATATGCATATCATGCCATCATTGATGTTGAAACTTAGAAAATCATGTGCGGGGGGTTGCGTTGATGTTCTTGGCCTTACTGTTCAGACACAATAGAAATAATTTGAAGTTTACACTAAAGAAGTTAAATCACTGATAAAACAGAATGTCACACGAATTGATAACGAAATTTTGTCAGCAAAGCGATACACTTGGAAAGTAAGACACTCCCCAAAAGCCAAGGCGATATTTTGAGACATTGGATAGAACACTTTTTAGTGTTAAACTGGCCATTCCTCTTAGTTTGATAACGAACTTGTAGATTTCTGGGATTTCACTTCGAAGAAGCCGTGAGAATTATAAAAGACCTATCGTCCGGTAAAACTTTAAATGCTCAAAGACTATAACAAAAAATTACTTAAATGTCTTTATACAACAATAGTAAAAAGAGTTTATGATACTCATCATAAAATTACGTTGTTATACACAGCTAATAAAATACTGGCTTATGTGATAATCAATTGAAAGTGAAACCCATGCTGATAAAATATATAATGTTGTTTTTCTGACTTATTGACATGATATTCCTGGTGCATTTTGTATTCTGAGAAGTGACTAGAAAATAATTATTGGATAGAACACTTTTTAGTGTTAAACTGACCATTCCTCTTAGTTTGATGACAAACTTGTTATGTTCATTGTAGATTTCTGGGCTTTCACTTCGAAGAAGCTATGAGAATTATAAAAGACCTATCATCCGGTAAACCTTTAAATGCTCAAAGACTATGACAAAATACTTAAATGTCTTTGTACAAAAATAGTAAAAAAGAGTTTATGATACTCATTATAAAACTACGTTGTTATACTAAAATAATGTGATAATAAATAAAGTTAAACCCATGCTGATAAAATATACTGTGTTGTTTTTCTGCAGAGTGCTGAATTATTGACATGTTATTCCTGGTGAATTTGTTTCTGAAAAGTGACTAGAAAATAATTAGAAAGATCCGAAAAAGGCTTTTTCTCCTGTCAATAGAACAGCTTTTAGGAGGTCCTGATAATGTTTCTGTTTTTTGAAGGCATGAAAACTCAAGTTTTCTTAGATGGTGACTTATCAGATTCCTGAAATAAAAAATAGACATATGTGAAATCCTTTTTTCTATAACTTTACTAATCGGATTGCAAGTGGAAATACATTTTTTATATTAATCTAAAGGTTACGGGTTCATTCCAATAATATTCTCAACACTAAAAAAGAGACTACGATACTAAAAATATTGAATTACATTATTTTTTTATTTACAGATGTTCCAACTTGGACGCTTTTATTTAACTTACTGATCATCATTTTCTGGAAACGTATTTTGTATACAATTATAACTTATGAACCAGACAGCAGAAAGACGTGTGAATATTTAGTTCTCGTGATGCTACTATCAAACAAATTCCCGGGAAAAATCCCACATCTTTGGAGAAAATCACACATCTTGAAGATAATATTTGTGAAGAGTACGTTTAATGTACAAATACATCAAAATGTATAAAGAGATCGAATCACAAATTGCAGAAAACTATATGATTTTTGAAAAGACGATATGTTGTACAAGAAACTATCTCACTAATAGCTCTTAGAAATTCATGAGAAATAACACTAAGGAAATCCACATTTTTCTGTAGTGTGTGGATTATTTTTAGCATCAAGAAAGATCTCTTATATTTTTTAGAGTAGGTAACTTTTCTCATATTTGCTTTAAAGATTTGTGAATTCAAACTAATATTGCAAGAATAAAATACCATATTATTATTTAAAACTACATGAGTAATTTTATTACAGGATAGATTTTATGAAACATGGAGGTACATAATGAGGAAAAGGCACATTCTTGTAAACTGTGTGGATATTCTTGTTATTTAAAATCAAATTTTGTGAGGCATATGAGAAGTCACACTGGAGAAAAACCATATTCTTGTAAAGTTTGTGGACATTCTTGTTCTCAAAAAACAGATTTACTTAGACATATGAGAACGCATACTGGGGAAAAGCCGCATTGTTGTGAAGTGTGTGGATATTCTTTTTCCGAAAAATCATCTTTAGTGAGACATATAAAAGGACACACTGGGGAAAAGCCCTATTCTTGCGAAGTGTGTGGATATTCGTTTTCAGAAAAATCAAAGTTAATGACACACAAGAGAAGTCACACTGGAGAAAAGCCACATATTTGTGAACTGTGTAAATATTCTTGCTCAGAAAAATCAAATTTAGTGACACATATGAGAACTCACACTGGAGAAAAGCCATATTCTTGTGAAGTTTGTGGATATTCTTCTTCTCAAAGGTCACATTTAATGACACATAGAAGAACGCACACTGGAGAAAAACCACATTTTTGTAAAGTGTGTGGATATTCTTCTTCTCAAAGATCTTCGTTAGTGAGACACTTGAGATCTCACACTGGGGAGAAGCCATATTCCTGTGAACTGTGTGAACATTCTTGTTCTCAAAAATCAGATTTAGTCCGACATATAAGAACTCACACTCAACGCCATTAACTCAGACATTTCAATATGGAACAAGCATGAAAGATTTGCAATGATTATTTGTTTTACTATTTCAAATGGTTCTTGCCCTTTTAAAGCTAAACAGGAAAACTAACAAGATATCAGTATTTGAAGAATGATTATACCGCTTTTGAATCAATAAAACAAAATTATATTAAATACGTGAAACAATCATTGAAATATAAAGCTAGAACAGAAAAGAAACAACGTCTATCATAAAAACACTCGAATGTAAATCTAATTCGAACTAAAATAATCAACGAGGGGACCACTTGCTTTCCTACATTTGAAATAAATTAAGAAAAAAATAAATATTTGCATTCTTGTTTAGAATAATTTTATTCACTTGTTAAGTGTATGGATATTCTTTTCTGAATAATTTAATTTATTGAATTATATGAAACCTCACACTGTGGATATGGTCGTAGAACATTGGATACATTCTGATACATTTGATAGAACACTTAAACTGACCATTTCTCTTAGTTTGATGATGAACTTGTTAGGTTCATTGTAGATTTCTGGGCTTTCACTTCGAAGTAGCTATGAGAATTATAAAAGACCTATCGTATTATTACTGTATTATTATTACGTGAAGAGGAAACAATAATTTCATACATTTGAAGTTTTATAAACCACACACAATATAAACAAGCTTACTCTTAAATTAATTCATTCAGTTGACATGGATTCACATTCGCGTACATACACTCACATTCACGTGTATACACACACGCTAACGTACACACATGTACTCACACACATGTACACGAACGCACACATGGACGACGTCACTTCCCCTTTCAAAGGAAATCCACACATGCGCAAAAGACCACCAGAAACACCTATAAAAGAAAGAGCAACAAGCGGCTTCTTCCTTTTCCGACCTGCCTTTCCGATATCAACCCTCTATCCTTTGTCTTTGTCTACACGCTGGACTATCATTCTCATTTCTACTATATTACTCACTTCTTTTCCCACACGCGAACAAACGATAGTGACCTGAACGTGAGATGAAAACTCATTTCCTGTTTCCTTCTATAATACCAATCCCGCAGCAAACGATGGTTACACCCGTGCCGACATGAACACATGTTATATCTAAAACATTAATTCTTTCAACAGTAAATAAAGTACGTTTATCTTATCCATCAATTGAGTTTTTTTACCTTCAATTCCATTCGTTTCATTATTTTCTTGTGGCGAGTTAGGGTATTATTATATCCTGGTCCGCAACAAAGTTGTCACTGGATAACGGATATAAAACAGTAAAACGTCACGTAAGAAAAAAAAAACAAAAGAAAGAATTAAATGTAGTCCATACATTTTATTTTTTTTCAATTGTGACTCGAGTTGAAAAAAATAATTTGTGGTAAGAGTTGTACTTAAGTTCTGCTGTTACTTATTAGGAAGTGCCTAAAACGGAAAAGTCAGTCGTATTTGGTGGTTTCAGTAAAAGCCTCAGTTTTTTTTTATTTTGGGGTTAGATGAGCCTGACTCGCTAGCGAAGTGAGAAAATATTATTCGAACAGCGATATTATTATTTATTGAAAACAGGAACTTTGAACAATTTTTGTTGTAACACAAGCCATTTTATATTTTAGAATACACTAAAAAAAGGAAGATTTATCTAGAATGTTAATGCAATTTTTGCAGACGCAACAACAGGCACAAGCCGAGCGAGATGAATGAAGAGATGAGAAATTATTTAAATGGCAACTGGAACAAGAAGAAATGGCAACTGGAACAAGACGAAATGCAGAATAAATTACAATTTGAACACGAAGAAAGGCAACATGAACGTTTTGCTAAAACACTAAAGAATAATCGAGAAAGTGTTGACAGTGCTAATTTCTCCCATACAACTATTTTTAATAATATGGACACATTTAATTATGTGCAAGAGGAAGATTAGAATTTTGAAGCATACTATACAAGATATGAGGATGTCTTTCTACTGGACTGCAAAAGTTGGCCAAATAGCCAGAAAGTGAGCCTTTTACTCAGAAATTTGTGTGTAGCAGAACACAGTAAATTCGTAGATTACATATTACCTAAAATTCTACGAAATTAGATTTTATGGAAGCTGGAATCTGAGCAAGATTTAACACTTCAGAACTTAGCAGAGGATTGTGAAAGGGCCATTACACTAAAAAAGGATTTAAAAAGATAGAGGAATCCGAAGTGGAATATGTAAGAAAGATTAGAAAACCATACACACACCAAGAACTATACAAATAAAAGCAGTCAGGATGGTGTTGAGATGAGTGGTGCTCCAAAACAAATACCGGAGAATTTTGTTTCGAATGGAGAGAGATGGGGGCACAGAAGCAAGAAACAGCGTTTGATTTATTCTTTAGAATTCGTTGCTGTAGAAAGCACTTGAGAAAAACAAGGGCGAAAACAAGAAAATAAAATTGTCAACTTATATCTTAGAACGAGAGAATTCGCCCCAAACTTTGTTGCAAAACAGAAAAAATTCAAAAGTCATAGTTAACAAACCATGACATACGTACATCAGTATTATATTTCTCTGCCTTTTTGTCTGTCTGTCAGTTCCACTTTGTATTGGAAACTAGTGAAACTATCTGTCTTAAATTTTGCATGGGCGTCCTTCATAATAATCCATTCGATGCACAGTTAGGGATTAATAGTGATTAGAAGTCTCGGAAATATATATATATATATATATATATATATATATATATATATACAGAAATTTAATAGAACATTTGAATATCTATGTATCTCATATAGAATTCGTTTGCCCCACTTAAAGTCATAGTTAAAAAACCATGACATGCAAAGTAAAATGTTGGTAGTGGTGGGGGAAGCCAATGAGGTGCTGGCTAAATACATTCTTTGGAAAATAGAATCACAATAAAGAAGGAAGTAAGGTTATTAACACACACACATCAGTATTATATTTCTCTGCCTTTCTGTCTGTCTGTCTGTCTGTCTGTCAGTCAGTTCCACTTTGTATTGGAAACTACTGAAACGATCTGGCTTAAATTTTGCATGGACGTCCTTCATAATAACGTACAACAAACTAAGTATTGTGGTATCCATTCGATGCACAGTTAGGGATTGATAGTGATTAGAAGTTGTCTCGGATATATATATATATATATATATATATATATATATATATATATATATATATATATATATACAGAAATTTAATAGAACATTTGAATATCTATGTATTTCATATAGAATTCGTTAGCCCTAATTAACTGGTCCCTTGATTTCTTAGAACTTCGACTGAAGTAAAATAAAACAATGGAAAGAGTCACATACAGATATCAGTGTCATGCAAGATAGTACTTGACCAGGGTAGAAGGTTGACTTGGCTCTAAGAGATCAACCACCAACATCAAGCAAAAATAGTGAGCACCAGCCAGTATATTAAAAGCTACAAGCTTTCAATGGTAACTGAACATCAAGAGACAAGAGCCAGCAAAACTACATCAGTCAGTAAGCTGGCCAAGCATTCCGGGCACGGCTATCTACAGATGAGGATAAAACACTAAACAAGCCCGCCACAGAAATAGCGAGAAATAGTTTGGAGAAACTCAAGGATTAATAACCAATGCCTCCAAGAAAGTATCAAGCTTTATGGAAATAAAAATTGCTACTATAAAACCTGACATAGTAATGTGGAAAAAGACAGAACGGCAACCTTTGTTGAGGTGAGTGTCAATAATGCTGGTGGTCTGAACAGAGCTGAAAGAAAGAGACGAAATATTAATGTCTAATGTATATGAAGAAAAACTGAGATCCTAGAGAGACATCAAATATATATATATATATATATATATATATATATATATATATATATGTTCTGACGATATTGAGATATGTCAATATCGTATTAATAAAAATGAAATAATTTAGTGGTTAAAATTTCAAGAAAAAACACAAAATATACGATAGTGAGATATGTCAATATCGTATTAATCAAAATAATTTAATGGTTAAAATTTCAAGATGCGAAGGAACTAAAACGATCAAGTGAACCGTCACCATGACAATGACGGGGAGAGCGACGAGAAAAAAATACAAAAAACGCTGATATACTTAAAATACGGAAAAATATAATCAGCGTTTCCCACAAAAGGAAAAATCAACAGAAGTGGGCTCCCTTGTTCTATTATAACAAAAGGAGATACTGATGTAAGGGGTGCAACTTCGAGAATTATGTTAGTATGCAACATATATATATATATATAGTTGTATATATATATATATATATATATATATATATATATATATATAGTTGTATATATATACAACAAAAAAATGAAAAGGAAAAAGAGAATAAACACTTATGAATTTATATATTATTATATATCTATATATATCCATATTCAAAAATGGATAAAGGAAATTGATTTATATATATATATATATTATCATTGTGTGAAATTTGTACATATTAACTATTCGTTCTTTGATTCTGTTCAAAAAAAAAAGTTGAAAAAAGTACAAACAGCAAAAATATTACACCAAGTTTTAATATTTCAACCAAAGCGTATTTATAAAAAAACAGATTAAAAAATTTTGATCATTGTAAGACGAACAAGGAATAACTTTTATCAAGTAATTCTTCAATATTTAGTTTTAATTGTTTGATTAAACTGAAATATTTTTTAATTCGTAACTAAGCAATGCAACTTAGAACTCGTAATATGTATCTACAATGTGTCCATCAGAGCTGCATTATAAGGACATACAAAAAAAACAGAATATATATATATATATATATATATATATATATGTCGAATTGGCTGTCTTTTCATGTTAAAATATATGCTGAAATTTCTCTGACCTACCATTTCTTACTGCGATAGAACAGCTGATTGTACAATACATCCATCTATTCATCTGACATCTATTTTATAAAACCACAAACCTAGAGTTCGTGTTTAAAGTCGAGAAGAGAAGATAATTATTACTCCCATTTAAAATGTTCTTTAAGCAGAAGTCACCAAACTATGGGCTGGCACGTAGCTCCTAGCGTCCTTCCACACAACCCGAGGAAATTATATTTTTTTAAATTAATTCATCATGATCGGATAACAAAGCTAAACTCAGAACGGACACGTCACACTTATGAAGACAACAGTTCGAAAAAAACTTCTTGGAAATAATTAATTCTCCTTCAATACGGTATTTTATATGCTGAGAATTTATGTGCATGATGCACGCAGGCATGTTGGTCATTTTAATTCCCACAAGACAGAGTCGGGCAGCGATGATGTTTATTCGTAGAACATCATCCTGAACTAGACTTGACTAGTTTGATTTACGCGCGCAAAAACTTATATACATGTGTTCTAAAAGATTCCAGACTATTTGCTGTATCACTATGCGTGAAATGTAACGTAGTTCCTTTATCGCATGTGTGTGAATGAGCAAATTATGATGTAAGCTTGTGTGTACTTCATGCGCATGCATATTGAAAATGGTGATTGCTATGAAATGTCTCTACCAAAGATTTGCTCCGGCCATATACATAACGGTCACTACAGCGTAAAGTTCATTTATCCACCCCCGCTCAAGCTGAAAAAATACCGGAGAATCAGTCTACCAGGGCCATCTCCTCGCTTGACTAATTCAGCTACATTTTTAAGTTACATAAATTCATTGTAAAAATCCTTAAAAATATAAATATTAGTTTTCTGGGTCTATTCCAAAGATAATTAATAAACTCCTAAGATATTTAATTAAATAAAAAAAACTATTTGTACAAAAAATAGCTTAGTTAGCCCATAAAATCAAGAGATTCTAGTTTCTCTAAGCAAAAATGAATGAAATAACAAAGGCCTTCTTCCAATGACGTCAAGTTGTTAGAGGGTGGAAGGGAGTGCTGTTTTTCATCCAGCCTGCATATATTCTCAACGTAAACGTGTGTATATTTTATCATTTTTTACTTTAATTACATTTATATGTTCCTACTTTTAAATTAAAAAAAATATTTTTCAAGATTACATAAAAATTATGCCGAAAGTTTTCCGTTCATTTAAGCAAGGCAAATATTATAATCTTACATATGAAAATTATGCGAAACATATAATTTCAAAAAAAATATGTTCAAGATTACATAAAAATTATGCCATGTCGAAAGTTTCACGTTCATTGATGTCAGGTAAATATTATAATTTTACATATAAAATTATGGGAAACATAATCTAAAAAAAAGTAGAAATATTATTTCAATTATAATTTTGTGTTAAAATATTAAATAAAAATTCAATTATCATATTGGTAGTTCGAGAAATTAATTTTTCTTTAAGTTATATTAAATCTGTTGATACGGACTTTAGTGGCTTTTTTTTAATGTTCCTGAAAAAATAATCTTTTTTATTACAATTTACAATGCTTTATTTAAAAAAAAATAGCAAAAAAAACGTTGTTTTTTTTACAAATGAAAACCACAACTTAATTAAAGGTGCTGTTTTTTGTTTAAATAAAATAATACATTTCCTCTACGAATCGAGAAAATAGTGGGTTCGTTATATTCCGTAATCAGTATTTGATAAATACTGCAAATGTCATTAAATTAGTTAATTTCCTGATTTTTGGTGAATTTTAATGTAAAGAGAGCGGACAAAATATTTATACATGTTCAGCATCGGCCATTCATTTTGCACGGTATCACACACACAAAAAAAATGAAACTACCTAACATATTTTATTATAGTAATAATAATATTGTTTTTTTTAATAAAAAGTAAAAGAAAAAAGTACAAACAAAAAAAATTTACTCAAAGTTTTAATATTTCAACCAAAGCGTATTTATAAAAAACAATTTTGTACATATTAACTATTCGTTCTTTGATTCTGTTCAAAAAAAAAAGTTGAAAAAAGTACAAACAGCAAAAATATTACACCAAGTTTTAATATTTCAACCAAAGCGTATTTATAAAAAAACAGATTAACAAATTTTGATCATTGTAAGACGAACAAGGAATAACTTTTATCAAGTAATTCTTCAATATTTAGTTTTAATTGTTTGATTAAACTGAAATATTTTTTAATTCGTAACTAAGCAATGCAACTAATAACTCGTAATATGTATCTACAATGTGTCCATCATCGGTGCATTCCGGACTATTCGTTTCAATTGGATGCTGGCACATCCAATTCTCTGCATCAAAGAATAATAAATATTGTTTTGGTTATGGCGATAAAAGCGCGCAACAGTTGTCTCTTTTTATGTCATTTTCACAAAACTAAATTATTTATCCTAAAAGTTCCATCTATGATTAATAAGAGAACAAAGGTATAAATTGATAAAAGAAGTTTATATTCAAATTATTGAGATTTTTTAACTGAGAAATAGTAAAAATACATTATAAAAAATTAACAAACAATTTAAACGTGATAATCAAATTAGAAAGCTTTGTGGTATTACAATAGTTATATATATATATCGACAAAGTTTGCTGAGATTATTAAACCTTGTATATATATTACATGACGATCTAATTATAACGCTATTACAATAGCTGTAGAGAAATTTATACAGTGATAATATCCAAACTATTACACAGTTGAATAGTTAAAGATCTAATTGAAAATACATAATAAAAAATTACCAAACAATTTAAACATGAAAATACAATAAAAAAAATCATGGTTATATGACATTAGTTGTAGAGAAATATTGTCAAAATGTCGATGTTATCAACAAGCTATTTAATATATAAATCATTATATAAGCATATAAATATGTTTTAGAAATCCAAATCACATTAAATAATTATTCAGAAAGAATGAATTTGAAGGTCAATATGTGTGTAGCATTTGTAATAAAATCCAAATCACATGAAAATAAAATGCTTTAGCACATTATAAATCGCGATGAGAATATTTAATTTATAAAATATGTGCAATATATAATATACAAGGTTTAATAATCTCAGCAAACTTTGTCGATTGTAGAAAATAAAAAAAAACATTAATAAGGGTAAGAATATACTCTAATTCTCATCATGGTAAAAATACAAACATACCTAAAGAAACTGTAATATTAAATGAGGTTACTTCCATAATTGTATATTCACTTTCATCCAACTTTCTCGGATTACTGTCAGCAAACTTTGTTTCCTTTTTAGCTATTATTCCTAAATTATTCAATTACAATTTAACAACCACTCCGTACCCACAAGTTGACTTTTCCCACTTTCAGATTCCACCCGTTGCCCTATTTATGAGAACAATAATTAAAACAATTAACTTAATCACCAACCACAAATGGCTTTCCTAATCAAGAATTTTTAATATGTTAGAAATGCAATTCATCCGACGATAGTTCATTCAAAAACAACAACTTTAACGAACTACTATCTTCAATCGCATTCCATCTGTACACAAGAATTTACGCTTATCATGTACAACGGTGTTTGATGATCATTCTCTAACAGTATTTACAAAGCAAAATATTTCTCTATTTCTCAGCTTTTGAACATAAACGTGTGTGTAGCATTTGTAATAAAATCCAAATCACATGAAATTAAAATACTGAAGAACTTTATTAATAGTGATGAGAATATTTAATTTAAAAAATATGACAATTAAAACAACAAACCGAATAACCAACCACAAGAAATTTTATCGTGTACAACTGTGTTTGATGATATTTTTCTAGCAGTACCTACAAAGCAAAATATTTCTCTATTTCTCAGCCTTTTCATCTTTTCTTATTATTCTCAACAATGTGAGGATCACAACAATTAATGACAATTTCTGTCCTCATCTGAGAGACATCCCTGACCAAAATGCTTGGCCAGCTGGGTGACTGATGTTGTTCTGTTGGCTCTTGTCTCTTGATGTTCATATACTATTGAGAGGGTGTCATTCTGGGAGTTTCTCAGATACTGACCGGTGCTCACAATAGTTGCCCTATGTTGATGATTAATCTCTGAGAGTCCCAGACCTCCTTCTCCCCTGGGCAAATACAGCCTTGGTAGACACTGATTTCTGTATATTATTTTATGAAGCGTTAGTAGCTTCCGTGTCTTTACATCTAGCTGGTTGATGTATTTTTGTGGCCAGTCAATGATACCAAAGCTGTAAGTTATTACTGGCATAGCAAGCTGGTTTATGGCAGTAATTTTATTTTTATTGGTGAGCTGGGTTTTGCATATTTTCCTCACCCGGCGTACAGATTCTTTACTAATCTTCTCCCTCATATTGGCATGTTGTATGTTCTCGTTTTCCTCAATGCCAAGGTACTTATAAGACTCATGCTCTTCTAGATCCCTGATGTCGATGTTTTCATTAAGCTGCATATTTTCTGTGTGGGTCTTCTTCCCAGCTCTGAGTGTACATTTGGCACATTTATCAAGACCAAACTTCATTCCGATGTCACTGGAGAATGTGTGTACTACCTGCAGAAGGTGGCGCAGATCGGTGTCAGAGCTAGCATACAGCTTAAGATCATCCATGAAGAGCAGATGGTTTATTCTCTTGCTTGGATCTCGATGGCGTCCTGACTCAAATTGTAGGCGCTCGGATTGTTATTCAGGAGCTTGCTTAGTGGGTCTATTGCCATACAGAAGAGTAAGGGAGATTAGTTGTCACCTTGGAATATTCCCCTCTTTACTTTTACTTCAGGGATGATGGTTTTTCCTCCATTGTGATTTAATGATATTGTAGTTTTCCACATCTGAAGGTGAGCAGCTAGTGTTTGTCTGATTACCGGGTGGACTTTGTATAACTCAAGGCACCGAAGTAGCCATGAATGTGGCACGCTGTCAAATGCCTTCTGATAATCAATCCATCCCATGCTCAGGTTTTTGTGTCTCTTCCTACAGTCTTCTAGGACGGTCTTGCTGATTAATGGCTGGTCTTTGGTACCGAGGCATTTTCTTCTGCACCCTGTCTGCTCTTTTTCAAGGTAGGTCCCAGAAGATAGATGGTCATATATACCATCGGCTATCAGACCAGTGAAAAGCTTGTAGGTAGTTGTAAGGCAGCATATTGGCCTGCATTTATTTGGCCGTTGTGTCTCCTTGGTCTTGGGTATGAGGCTGCTGTCCCCCTCTGTCAGTCAGGGTGGTGCTGCTTCTTCATCTCTTAGCATCATGCTGAAGCAATCACTGTAGTGGTGGTGGAGTGCAGTCGATTGCTTCAGCCAAAAGTTTTGGACATTGTCGATGCCAGATGCTTTGTGGTTGGATAATTGTGCCAGTTTTCTTGTTATCATACCAGGAGTTATGACTGGTTCTGGCATCTGAGGCTTGGTTTCATTGAGCCTAATAATATCTTCAATCCACTGGGCCTCTTGATTATATTTGCCTTCGGCTTCAAATAGAGGCCTCCAGTAGTTTTCCAGAGCATCCTCTGCAGGGGGACTATCTACAGTAATGGTGTCCCTTAACAGCAGCCTGTAAAAAAGTCCTTTGGTTTGTTTTAAACTGCCTATTTTGAATCTGGGAGTTGATCTTGTTCTCCTGGTTTTTAATTCTCTGGGCAAGTGCTGGTATTTTTCCTACCAACTCCCTAGCTGTATTATGTAATCCCTCAATTTTCTCATGGTGGTATTTGGTACAGAGTTTTTTGATGGTGGTATTAAGTCGACCCTGTACCATGGGATTTGCAAAGAACTGTTTTATTTAGCTTAGTTCTTTCCTGCAGGGGTTCAGTTGTTTTTGCAGCTTGGTCTTCCAGTGAGGTGTTTGTCTAGAGATTCTGGGCCCTATTTGATGATTGTGATTGAATGTTCGAAGGTTAATTTTTTAAATTTTTCTGTCAATATAGAGGCCAGCTGCATATGTGATATGGTTGAGTTCTGTGAGCATTACTGTTGTTGGAATTAGCCTCTTGAGAGCGATGTTAACATTGGCTATAACAGTCTTTGCTCTTCCAGCTGCTTGGACCTTGGACAAACGTGGTCTGTCCTTCATTCTCATATACCCCACCTCCTCAGTTGTGTTGCTGAGCTCCTCCTTCAAAGCTAACTGTTCATAATCTGCTTCTGGGAGTACAAATGATGGTGGTGGGTGTCTTTGTGATTGTGGCGGTGATGCAGGTGGGTGTATCCTGGTAGGTGATGTAGATTCCTGTGTTGGTGTTTGTTGGGTTTCCAGCAGAGAATTTGTGAAGGCAGGTGTCATGTCATGCAGAGACTCCAGTGGCACAGGAGTTCCAGGAGAGCTGAGCATGTGCTGGGATATTTGGATGGGTTCTAATGGTAAAGTTGGTGGTTGTTGTTGGAGTAAGTCTATTATGGGAATTTTTATTGGGTTTTCCAGAAGACATCTGTTGTTCACCAAAAGAGCTGTTATTTTTGAAGACATGTAGTCTAGTTCTCTTGTGGTGAACAATTTCAGGCTGTTATATCGTTGTGGTGTAATTTTCCCTGGAGGGATGCTTGCTATTCCAGGATAAAAATGAAAAAAGATCCCCCTCCAAGTTGCTGTTCTTTCTTTCTGTCTTTTATTCTTTTGTTTAGCAAAATCCGTTTCCCATATAAGTGTCCACCTCTCTTCCCTTTCCCATACAACCTCCTGTCAAGTTTTGTTTCCTCATCTTCTACTTTCTGGTAGTCTTTTTACATGAATAGAGCTTTCACTGATGAGTTTTCATGTGTTTGACTCAACTTGATTGAACAGAACAAGTATAATCACACACATCACAAGAATATGGCTTTTCCCTTTTTTTTATTTTTTTTCTTCCTTTGAAGATTGTAATGCTGGGTATGGGGCAGCCAAACCAGCTGCCAACATTGCCCCGCTTTTTTATTGAAACCAACCGAGAGCTCTTTTTAGTATCCTCGCTGTTCCCTTAAGTGCAATTGTCTGAATCTCTTTTGCACTTGGTTCATCAGGAATATTAGTTAGGTAGGACTTCAGGTTCTTCTTCATAAGTGCTGTGGCACCTATGATAACTGGTATGATCGATATCCCCTTTAGGTTCCAGTTTCTTTTCATATCATACATGAGACCTTGGTATTTGGTCTGTTTCTCTCTTTCAGCTCTGTTAAGACCGCCATCATTAGGAACACTCACTTCAATCAAGGTTGCAACTCTCTCTGACTTATTCCATATAACTATGTCAGGTTTCACAGCAGCATTTTCAAGGTAGGTGGCTGTAGGGATTACATGGTCGTAATGTATGGTATATAAATAATTTCCAACAGTTCTTTCAGGTTGATGTTCCCAGGACTTGCTGCTGCACTGGATGTTTAATTTTTTACAGATGATCCAGTGGAGGTACTTGCATACTCCATCATGTCTCGCTGTATAGTAGCCGTCCCCTAGAAGAACTTTGCAACTTGATATCAGATGACCAACACTTTCCAATTCTGTGTGGCAGAATCTGCATTTATTGTCATTACTGATCCCTGCTATCTTCTTGAATGCATTGGTCATTAATCCCTTGTCTTGGGCAGCCATTATGACCCTTTCCTGATCGTGGTGGAGGGATCCTCTTTTGAGCCAGTCCAAAGAACCTTCTTTATCTATGTATTCCCTAGAAAGTTCCCCCAGAAAATACTTTGCACGCTGATGTTGTTCCCATTCTTTAAGGTTCATCTGTTGAAAGGTCTCGGTATATTTCTGCCGGCTCTTTCTTGCTATTTCTGTGGCACACTTGTTTGGTGTTTCGTCCTCATCTGAGAGACAACTCTGACCAAAATGTTTGGCCAGCTGGGTGACTGATGTTGTTCTGCTGGCTCTTGTCTCTTGATGTTCATATACTATTGAGAGGGTGTCATTCTGCGAGCTTCTCAGATACTGACCGGTGCTCACAATAGTTGCCCTATGTTGATGATTAATCTCTGAGAGTTCTAGACCTCCTTCTCCCCAGGGCACATAAGCCTTGGTAGACACTGATTTCTATATATTATTTCATGAAGCGTTAGTAGCTTCCGTGTCTTTACATCTAGCCGGTTGATGTATTTTTGTGGCCAGTCAATGATACCAATGCTGTATGTTATTACTGGCATACCAAGCTGGTTTATGGCAGTAATTTTATTTTTATTGGTGAGCTGGGTTTTTCGTATTTTCCTCACCCGGCGTACATATTCTTTACTAATCTTCTCCCTCATCTTGGCATGTTGTATGTTCTCGTTTTTCTCAATGCCAAGGTACTTGTAAGGCTCATGCTCTTCTAGATCCCTGATGTCGATGTTTTCATTAAGCTGCATATTTTCTGTGTGGGTCTTCTTCCCAGCTCTGAGTGTACATTTGGCACATTTATCCAGGCCAAACATCATTCCGATGTCACTGGAGAATGTAGGGGAAGTCGGGGTAAGTTGAGCCAATTTTCCATTTTGGCTCTTCAGAACCCAAACGACTAATTATTTTGCAAAGATGAGTGTATTATTATAAAATTCTTTTATTTGGAAACATTTTGAAACAAGTTGCAGTTGTCTGCTAGTACACCTAAACCGACCATGTGCTTTACAAAAATGCATATCAAATGGCTCAACTTGCCCCGACCATGGGGCAAGTTGATCCAACCTTTGGGGTAAGTTGTACCACACAGGGGTAAGTTGTGCCACTCAAAAATGTGTTGCAAATAAAGAAAGAACAAGCCCAAAATTGTTGCTGTGGTTATAAAACAAATTATAATAATGAAGTAGAAATGTTAATTACAGCGAATAAACCAGCACAAAATTTGAAACATATATCTGAAAGTAAGTTAATGAAGTTGCCATTGTGACAAGTCACAACTGAAAACGAGCTGGCTAGAACAACGGACAGAACTGCCAACACTATTTGGCTATGGCAGCTTGTAAACAACATCTTCTGCATTGAAACCCGCTTCGTCCTTTGGGTTTGGAACAAACACAGGCTTGTCCGTTCCTACTTTCCCAGCAACTTTTTGAAGGAAAACACCTTCAAACTCAAAGTCCTCCCCGTTGAGAGTGTCAACCCGGGCAATATAGTTCACAGTTCGTGATTTGCCAGCACATTTGACAGCCACAAAGTCACCTTCGATTATTGGGCTATCCAGATCAATATCACCATCACTATCTGATGACACATCATCAAATTCAAAATCTGAATCATCAGTGTCACTTGAACATGGGGTTTTAGATCTCGGGGGACATGACTTTTTCCCACCAGCATTGAACAAACACTGCTTTGTTTTTGTTAATAGGCTCCTCTTTCTATTTTCAGAAAGGGCTATAAGCTTCTGTCGTTCAGGGCTGTCAGTCAAAATCTTTGAGCTGCCCTTTTTGTGACCACCTCTTCTTGCCTTTCTTGGTGCTGCTTTCGGAACTGGCTGAATTACAGATGGTGAAATGTATGGACGATGCATGAAATCATGTGAGCTAGATGAAACACAAACCCAGATGCGGATGGTTGCATAAGATCATCTTCTTGCTGTTTTTGTGGTCGGACATCATCACTGTGCACGGGCAAGACTGCTCCAGGAACCTCACCTGATGGTCCTGCATCTTCCACAGTAGAATTTGCCTCAAGGCTTTCTGCAGCCACATTTTGCTCACGGTCAGTTGGAAGAGAAGGGGAAAAGTCAATTTCACTAAAGATGTCCCGGTTAAATGATGAATGCCCGAGGCTTGGAATCCAGCAGCAATGTTCAATGGTATCATGGCAATCATCTGGGCTTGGTTCACTAGAGCTGGGATTTCATATATTGTTACTGTTTTCCCTGGATTGGATCGTAGCCACCAATCCATGGCCCTGTTGTACGCTGTTTTGAAGGGTCCATGCACTGGCCGGTCGAGCGGCTGGAGACGATGGGAAGTGTGTGGTGGAATGGTCAGTAAGACAACGCCAGGAGATCTTGCTGTGTTCACAACATTCAAAGAAATGTGTGTGTCATGGTTGTCGATGATTAAGAGGATTTTCTTTCCTGGTGAGCATCTGGTGTGCTTGATGATGTGATTTAAATATTCCACAAACACCTCTTCATTCATCCAGCCACTTCGTGTTGCCTTCCCTATGCACTGTGTTGGTCCACCTCTGATGAAGTGATCTCTGTAGTGGACTCTAGGAAAGATGAACAGAGGAGGCACGATTGATCCAATTGCACTCACAGTGTACACCACCGTTACCAATTCCCCGCGTTCAGCGGAGGTGATTGAACCAACTTGTTTCTTTCCTTTTTCTGTGACAACGGCTCCAGGGTTTTGAACGGTGGTGCACCCAGTCTCATCAGCGTTGTAAATGTCACTTGGTGAGAACTTGTACTTATCCATTATCTGACTCAAGTTGTTGAAAAATTTATCAACAACTGGGCGGTTGAAGGCTGTGGCACGCCTAAAAGATGTTGCTTCTGTCACTCTAATTGCCAGGTTCCGGCGCTTCTTGAAGCCTAACCACCAATCATGTTCTGCTTTTTTTTCACGATCCCAACTCGGTGGCAGATTGAGACAGTTTTTTTAGCAAACTCATATGCCAGTGTGCGACATCTTCTCAATGACAAACCATGAAACATGTCTGGCAATTGTTTCACGTGGTCAGCCAAACCCTTTTCCATTTCAGGACTAAAAACCAATTGCCGTAAGGAAACAGGTGTGTAAGCAGTCCCTGCTGGTTGACTGTCTTGTTTGTCCATGTACCGCTTCAGTGTCATTCGATCCATGTTAAAGTCCTTTGCAGCACTCCTCACACTCTGACCTCCAGTAACAGCGGCAGCAGCCCGCTCCATAACGTATGTAGGAGTTTGTCCACGATTTGTCTTTCGCACGTAGTGGCGCATGTCTGGTGGGCTTTTTTTTTCTGTGAAACACACAAAAAGAAAAATGAAGTTAACACAATAAATCCGATAATGATGTAGAATATTACTAGAGTGAACTAGTTGATTCAGTGGAGTTCCTGGCATAAGTCTGGAACATTGAACAATGAATGTCAGAACAGCTGGCATTTGTAGAGAGACACCTGCCTCTCCTGGCATGTTTAGCCAATCAGGCGCCTCCAAATGGAATAACCCACCATGCCTGACTAATTGTAGGCTAGTCCATAATGGTGGAGAGGGGGGGGGTAAGTGCATTCTTGATTCTACAATGATAATAATAATAATAATGTTAAAAATAATAGTGATAATAGTAATAATAAAAATAATAATTATTATTAGAATTACAAAGCGCCCGTACAGCATGCAAATTCCTATCCAAGCACGGCTTACACATCTTAAACATTTACCAGGTAACCCATAGATCTAATTCTTATACAAGTAGAGCATGTAACTTATACAACATGCATTTTGAATTCACTCTATAACAGGCCTACTGATGTGGTTGCACATTCATCTGTTTCTTGAAAACGTGTAAAAAGACATATGGGGCAAGTTGAGCCACTGGCACAACTTACCCCATTAGCATTGGCTCAACTTACCCCAGTCTGACCTCATTGAATTGTCTGTTCAAATGCATGCATCTCATGTGTGGTGAATGTAAAAATCTTTTACAGGTATGAAGGCAAGTAATTGAACAAACAACTACCACATATTATATCTAATCAAACTATTACTACACACAAGAAACATACACTCACCTCTGTAACGCTTTATTTTACTTTTTTGGCACGAAATCTGATTTTCTTTACTGCATGAACCTCCGATATTGGTTCAACAAAACAAAATGGTGGAGGTTAAAGTCACGTGATCAGTTGTTTATAGATTGCATACAAACTTGGATTGGCTTAGTCATTTGTGGTTAAAAGGGGGTGGCTCAACTTACCCCTATGCTCAACTTACCCCGACTTCCCCTATGGTGTAAACCTTGTTAAGGTCAGTAATAAAGCGGTTTACATCGTTACCTGGTTCAAAGGTCCGGATGAATTTTGTGGCATCCCGAAGTGACTGCTGTCATAGCGGAAGTTCATTGTGATTTGTGTGTTGTGGCGACGTGTGTGATCAGTCGAATGCAGTAGTTTGCAGGGCAGCTAAAAGTTCGTGGAGGTCTGTTTTCAGTTCATCGATGATAAATTGTGTTCGTGGGTTATTGGCAACTGATCCGCGATATTTTTTAAATCGTATTTCCAAGTTTCATTAAAGTTTTACGTTTTTTATTCAATTGTAAGGTTAAAATATAGAATATGTACAAAACATCCTCCCCCCCATATTAAGAATGGCTTTTTAAATAATAACGTTATTATTTCAGCACGGATAAATAAGTGCACTAGTACCAAATAAAATCTAAACTTGTTAGGAAAAAAAAACATTTTGTAGGAAAACATTTCGATCATTTAACTAATAAACATACAATTTTACAGGAAGAACAAAATAATGATTTCACCGTGTTGCGGTGACCTAAATTTATATACTTCATCTTTTGAATGAATTATACACAAAAAGCGAATTTTACTAAAAAAATCTCAGCAAACTGTAAGCACTGACAACCCTAATCTGAGCTTGATAGGAAGAAAATAATTAAAACTTGCCAGGAAAACAATTCAGTACATTTAACAAGTGAACGGATATTTTTACACGAGGAACGAAATAATGGTTGCACCGTTTTACGATGATCTAAATACATTGTTCTTTAGCAGTTGATTTTCTCGTTAAATAATTCCACGTTTAAATCGTGTTTTTCCTATTTTCAATTTTGATTCTTTCATGTTTTCATATATTAATGAATCGGACAAAAACAAATATTGTATCAATTTAATGAAGAAATCCTAACAAAACAAAACAAAAACGGATTCATCCCGTGTTATTGTTTTTTTTTTTGTATTGAATTCCTAGAATGAAAGGTGAGATTTATCTTTTTCTTTTTTTACATTACAAAAGTATATTTTATAACTTTAAATATAATCTTAAAAATGAAAATAGTTTTATTTTTATTGCAATCCAATAAAATATAATGATTCTGTCATGTCAAATGTCAAATAAAAAAAAATCTCCTAAAAATATATTTTTCAAAATGACATTTAATTTTTTGTCGAAAAATGTTAATCTTTTAAGAAACTTTTATGGTTTCTGAGAAAATAATAATTTGATTCAATTGTTAACTGCTAATCGTAAAAGCTATTTTATCGGCATTTCGTTGTTTTAAGACTTAAAAATGTGTTTTTTTTTATTTAAATTTTTCTTTCGACACTTACATATTATATCGCTGGAGAATTCCGCTTAAATTTTTATATGTTATCCAATATTTAAGTTTTTTTCAAAAGGATTAAAATAAACACATATTTATTAGTCATCATCAATTAGCAGTAACTTAATGTAGAAACAAAAAAGAAGGTAAATATGAAGAATTACTCCACCCTCGAAACTTCCTTTAAAATTTCTACTTTTTTAGGTGTTGCTGGCGCTGAATACGAAATTACGGCAAGCGAGTAGTTTCCAAGATATAATGAAATGTTCGTGGCCAAAAGAGGGAGTTTACTTTTCTTTGATAATTTAATGTAAAATGAGCACCCATTTTATGGCCACATTTGGGGTACAACGTATAGTGAACACAATTTGACGTTAAATGAACACCCACTATTTTAGCGGGTGCAAACGTACAATGAACACAATTTAACGTAAAATGAGAACCAACCATGGGGGGTGCGCTGGAAATTATCTTATGGAAACAGACAATCAATCAAAACAATTGCTTTTAATAAATAAAAACGAAGAAAAATCAGAATGATGTACTTACCAGTGACGGAAAAATTCTCTTGAAAACCTTAACTTCTCTTGAAAACACTCTGATTTGACCGGGGGGGGCGATATTTTTTTAGGTTATTGGGTTATGTTGACAACGACTTTGTCATTCAAAATATGAAGAATCTTTCCACCCTAAAAAGTCCTTTATGTTTATTTGATTTTTTTTTAAATTCTATTTTCTTGCCTGTGGCCTTAAAGTGGGTGCACATTTTATGTTAAATTATTATAGAAAAGTGATTCCCCACTTTTTGGCCACTAACATTTCTTCATATCTTGGAAACTACTCATTCGCTATAATTTAAAACGTTATTTTCGTTTTCAGCACCCCCGAAAACCCATATAAGTGTTAATTTTAAAGGATGTTTCCAGGATGGAGTAATTGTTCATATTTACCTCCCCCCCCCCAAAAAAAAGTTCGTAAATCTTTACAATCTAACCCAGCGTAGTTTACCCCCTATTTTTTTTGTTTTAAATAATGGTTTTATTTTGGTTATTATGTTTCAACAACCTTAAAAAATATCCGCTAAAAAATGAAAAAAAAAAATAATAATACATATGTAGGATTTTAGAGTAAGGATCTTTTATCTATATCAATTTAATGTAAAATGAGCACCCATTTTATGATCAGTTAGTAGTCAATGAGTCCTGTAATCGTTTGCACTTTCTATTGTTTGTGACGGGGGAGAGGCTTATGTCATATTTTTTTTACTATCTCACATTGTTTTTGATGGAGGGGGGTCAGATCCAATGTGTTGTTAAATATTCTGTATTTTCACTTAAAAAAATAATAAAATATACCGTCAAACGCGTTTGCAAAATCTGTCACCTTGAAATTATTTGGTGGTATACTACTAGTATTTTGTTAAATTTTCGATTTTTGAGCAATTATCGAGATTTTCCAGATGACAGTTTTATATCAACCAATTTTTCTTCTAATGTAAGCCTCGATATTAATTCTTGAAAAGTAAACAAGTTATAACACAAAAAGGCATCTTGTATTTTGTAAATTCTTAGGTGAAAGTACAAATAAGTTAGGAAATGCCTCATTTCTCATGTTAAGAATAGCTTTCTAAATAATAATATTAATATTAATGAAGGTGTGTGTTTTATTTACAACAAAAACTAAAATGTATGATTAAAAAAATACCTCCACTTTTGATTTTAAAATTTAAAAAAATGACCCGATGTTATTTTAAATATTAAATATGAATTTGCATAGTAACATTTAAGAACGTCAGCAATCATATGTTTACGGTATCTTTTATTTATTACATTGTTAGGAAAAAGTACAGAATAGTTAACAACAATTGGGCTTTCATCCTTCTTTAAAAAGAACCCTAAAAAACCCCGAACATATAAGTCCCCACCGTCACCCATTGCTGCAGACATTGGAAACTGCGACCGATTACATATCTGGTTGACCAATAAAGTAGGTGGTCATATTATGCAAAAATTATATGAATATGATCCCCTACTCTAAAATCTTAAATATTTATTATTTTTTTAGTCTTTTAGTGATGATATTTTTAAGAGCTGTTGAAATGTAACAGCTAGAAAAATGTTTGATTTTTTTAAAGAAGTAAACTATATTTGGTTTGTAAGTCAAAAAAATTATCAAAATAATTTTTCATTTGGATTTTTTTATAACATTAGCATATTATTAAGGAGGGGAGTGTTTTTTATTTAAAGCAAAAATTAGCATGTATAAGTAAAAACACTAGAATGTTTTAGTAAAAAAATGTCTCCACTTTTGATTTCGAATTGAAATTTTAAAAAAATTACCTCCATGTTATTTTAAATATCAAATATGAATTTGCATAGTAACGTTTAAGAACGTCAACAACGATATGTTTACTGTATCTTTTATTTATTTGTTAGGAAAAACTAGAGAATAGTTAACAACACTTGGGCTCTCTTCTCTCCTTAAAATCGTAAGAAACCAGAATATATGATCCCCCCCCTGTCAATTGCTGCAAACATTGAAAACTGTTACCGATTAAATATGTAGTGGACCAGTAACAAGAATGAAGTAGGTGATCATTTTATGTCAAATATATAAAGGAGTTTGATCCCTTCTACTCTAATATCTTAAATATATATTATTTTTTTAATTTCTGCAGTGATGATATTTTTAAGAGCTGTTGAAATGTAATAGCTAAGAAAAAGTAAATTTGGATTTTTCTTAGGGGGTAAGCTACGTCTCGTTTGTTAGTAAAACATTATAATAATTATATAATTTTGTTAGTAAAACATTATATAATTATATAATTTTGTTTTTATTTTGATTTTTTGAATAACAGTCACATATTTTGTGTGCATGAGAGGAGGCACAATTTAAGTGAACAATTATTATTTTGTATATTTATAATTTTTATATAACTATATTTTTTTAAAATTCAATTTTCACCCCAAACAAGGCACAGTGCCACTTTGAAGCAGGGGCTACTATCAGGGACTTAATTAGCGGGGTCATTATAAAGGGAGATGAGTAGAAAGATGTTTGTTAACATTACACTTGAACTTCTGCATATCATTGCAGTTGGGAAAGCAGAATCCCGGAAGGGAGTTCCAAAGACTCGCAGTTCTGGGGAAGAAACTATTGGAGTAAAAGGCTTTCTTGCACCTAGGGATCTCTACTGTAAAGGGATGAGACTTAGTAGCTTGTTGGGTTTGTCGGAGGTAGTTACGTCGGGGAGGTACAAGTGTTTGTTCGTCAGAGCATTCACCATTGAAGTATTTGTAGAACAGACAGAGGGATGCAACATCTCGTCGATGGGACAGAGGCTGAAGTTTAGATGACAGTTCAGGACCTACCAGGTTGGCGACTCTCTTCTGAACCCTGTGGAGCGAGAGACAAGAAGCAGATGCACCAGCCTAGATGTGACAACAGTACTCCATACATGGGCGAATGGTTGCCTTATAGAGGTATAGGATACTGTCAGGCGTAAGTAGTTTTCTAGCACGGTAGAGGGAGCCAACCTTCCTTGCAGCAGCCTTGGCAATGCTCTCAATGTATCTATTCCAGTTCATATTCCCTGTAAACGTTAGGCCAAGAAGTTTAAAAGAAGTACTTTCGGGCAATGTGTTCTTGGCCATGGCTATTGGTGGTAGAGAAGGTATAATATAGAACTATACAATTCTTAACTATTGTAGAACAGTAAGTATAGAATTAGTTTCGGTACAGTTGCACAAAGACCGATAATTTCAGTTTTAGACTAAAAATGTGTTCAACACGTGACGGTGAATTGTGAAAATCAGTTTCCTGTGTATTTAACACATCCAAAAATCTCGATAACCACATCTTTTGTTGAATATGATTTCCTGCATTGGAAATTTGAATTTATTTCCATTGCAAATATATTTATTATTAATTGAAATGTTTTTGTTTTACATCAAATAAATATTTTTACTATGGTTAAACCAAATATTTCTTGGGTAAATTCGACACACTGTTGTCAAAACTCACAACTCAAAACTATTGTCACAACTCCCTCCTCTACAACTGTACACTCTTTCAAGTTGACTTGCACATGACTACATTTTAGTCTATCTTTCTTTTTTGGTTTTACGACCAACGCTTTGAAGCACACATACATGCTAGAAAAGGAAGTTACAATTTTCTCCACACTCTCCTTTGATTTCATGATCACAAACAAGGCAGTGAGGGGCGATATCTGTCTTTCTTGGGTATTTCTTCGATAAATCGGACACCTCATTCCCTGTTTCTGTCTTCTTGATCAATACCGTCATCACCATCAATATGTAAAAAATACTGTAATTGATGAGACTGGCTGCAGACCATTAAACTCTTAGCGTGACCTTTTTTTGTGAAATCTGGCTGGTATTGTGGAGCTTTCTCGGCATCGAACTACAAACATAAGCATCACCAGTTGTCGTAAAGAGCGCACTTTTCATTGAAAGTTGTCGTAAAGAATGTGCTTTTCATTGTAAGTTGTCGTAAATAACTTTTTATTGAAAGTATTCGAGGATCATGTCATTCTTGTTGCACAAATGATCGCAGATGAACACGCCATAACATCATTTTTGTTTATCTTCATTCAATTCATGAGGCACCAATTTATCAAGTTTTTTATTTCGATTTTCACGTCTCTGTTAAGTGTTGTCCATCCTCTTATACATTATGTCTTATTCAGAAGTTTACAAAAAGTTGTGCATAGATTGGCATTGCGTCAATCACTTGATTGATCATTGTCGACATTCAATTGCCGATCACTATCCTCAGCAGCTTAAAGACGTGTTCCCGCTACGAAATTTCTTACACCACCAATGTACAGTGCATTCAGTAGTTGTTGCTAGGCCAAATTCATCGTTAATATCATGCACTGTTTCAACTTTTCTTCAGCCTAGCTTGGATTGAAATAAGAAAGTTGCACAGATCTGTTTTTTTTTAATATTTTATTCAACATTCTGAAAAGAGGACACACTTGTTTTAAAACAAGTTAAATTCAAATGATTAGATATGGCGGTTTTCTGGCATTTAGTGTCATCAACAAGGAAAGGGTGTGATTTTGCTGCTTGTCAGGTTACTGAGACGTAGTACGTCGATGGGGTACAATTACTACAAGTTCATCAGAGTACATTCTATTAAATTACTATAACTTAATCAGAGTACATTCTATTAAATTACTATAACTTAATCAGAGTACATTCTACTAAATTACTATCACTTAATCAGAGTACTTTCTATTAAATTACTATAACTTAACCAGAGTACCTTCTATTAAATTACTAATAAAACAGATACAGGAGTGCAAGATTTAAGCAAGAAGACTGAGTTAAGCTTGGACGTAGAAACAACATTTGAGACTCTTATTGAATCTAAGATAGTTATGTAAGTTTCACCCACATATGACAACAATATTCAATGGCGATGCTAATGTGAGCTTTGTGAACGTCTTGGATACTTGCAGCTTAAATTAATTTTTTTTAAGAAAACTCACCTTTTTTAAGAAGCCTTTGTAATGTTCTGAATTATTTCCTAATGTATTCGATAATAACTAAACTAAATAAACTAGATAAATAAACAGATATATTTCAAAACTAGTAGACTAATATGATTGTTTAATCGACAAAGAAAGACAAAACATGTAAATAAATAACAATAAAAATGTATAGAATATCACTGTAAATTTGTAAACATAAACTAATTATATACATATGTCCTTGGAGAAGACAATACTTTTTTTGATTGACTTATTGTTATTTACATTTATTGATTCATCACTATACATGTATATATATATATATATATATATATATATATATATATATATATATATGGAGTATATAGCTATGTATATATTCATCACGATACATGTATATATATAGTGTATGCTATGCATATATTTCTCTTCTCACTCCGATTTAAATCATAAAAAACGCCAGATATAATTTCAACTACACTACATCTTAAGCAAAACCTCTATCGATTAATTCTGTTTAAAGTTAGAAAATATTCAGTCATTTATCTAATGTATCTCATATTACTTTTTAAAATACATTAATCATAAGGATGTAATTTCACCATAATAGTGAACAAACATTTTTTAATGTATCTCATATGATTTTTAGATTAAAATAATCATGAGGTTGTACCTTCACCATAATAATAAACATTTTTCTAACCTATTTCATGACTTGTAACTTATATTAAATTTATAATGAGGTTGTACCTTCACCATAATAATGAACCAACATTTTTCTAGTGTATCTCATATGACTTTTTATATGAAATTAATAATGAGGTTGTAACTTCACCATAACAATGAACCAACATTTTTCTAGTGTATCTCATATGACTTTTTATATTAAATTAATAATGAGGTTGTAACTTCACCATAATAATGAACAAACATTTTTCTTGTGTATCTGATATGACGTTTTATATTAAATTAATCATGAGGTTGTAACTTCACCATAATAATGAACAAATATTTTTTAGTATGTCTCATATGACTTTTTATATTAAATTAATAATGAGGTTGTAATTTCACCATAATAATGAACACACATTTTTCGTGTGTATCTCATATGACTTTTTTCTTAATTTAATAATGAGGTTGTAATTTCACCATAACAAACATTTTTCTCATGTGACTTTTTAGATTAAATTAATAATGAGGTTGTAACTTCACCATAATAATGAACTAACATTTTCTACTTATGACTTTTTAGATTAAATGATTCATGAGGTTTTAACCTCCCTATAATAATGAAAAAATATTATATTCCTATGTAGATACGACTACTAAAACTGCTGTATATCATTTATTTTTTCAGATGTTCCTGATTGAACGCTAGCATTGAATTTGTATGGTATATCATTTTATTTATATATTATAACCATTTATTACCTTATTTGAGAGACTTAAGATACTAGATACTATTATATAATATCATTTGTAAAATATTAACTCTCACAACTGAGAAAATTTACATTTTTTTAAAGTATGTAAATATTTTACTTAAGAATCAGATTTACTTAAACATCATTCACATATTCTTGTTCGCATGATATAAATAATAATTTTTTGGAAAGACATATGAAAACTGACATTGGTAAAGGGCAATATTCTTGTGAAGTTTGTTTTAAATATGAAATCTAACACTGAAGAATAGGCAGGTACTTGTAAAGTATGTGAACTTTGTTGTTTTACGAAATTCATGGCATATTAAAACTCTCACTGGATAAAAACAACAACCTTTTAAAGTTTGTGGAAATTCTTGCTACGAAAAATCATCTGTAATGATAGATATGAAAATTCGCACTGTATTAATGATAAATTCTTGTAAAGTGTTCTGACAAATCATGCTTAGTGAAACATATAAGAACGCATATTGGGAAAAACAATATTCTTGTGACGCATGTACTTTTTCTTCTCAAAAATCAGATTGAGCAAAACATGAGAACTCACACAGGAATATCCATTTTCTTGTGAAGTTTGCGGATATTCTAGTTCTGAAAAATCATCTTTAGTTACACATATGAAAACTCACATTGGAGGAAAACCGCATTCCTGTGAAGTGTGTAGATACTCTTGTTCTAAAAAATCAGACAGTGCAACATATGAGAATTGACAATATATTATTGTGAAGTTTGTGGATATTCTTGTTCTTAAAAATCACATTCTGTAACCATGAGACCTCACGCTGGGGAAAAACCATATTCTTGTGGAGTTTGTGGATATTCTTGTTCTAAAAAGTCACATTTAGTGACACATATAAAAATTCACACTGGGGAAAAACCACATTCTTGTGAACTGTGTGGATATTCTTGTTCTCAAAAATCCAAGTTGGAAAGACATATGAGAACTCACACTGGAGAAAAGACAAATTCTTGTGAATTATGTGGATATTCTTGTTCTGAAAAATATTCTTTGGTAAAACATATGAGAACTCACACCGGGGAAAAACCACATACTTGTAAAGTGTGTGGATATTCTTTTTCTGACGCATCAAAATTAGTGACGCATATTAAAATTCACACTGGGGAAAAACCACATTCATGTGAACTGTGTGGATATTCTTGTTCTCAAAAGTCAAATTTAGTTAGACATATGAGAACTCACACTGGAGAAAAGCCAAATTCTTGTAAATTATGTGAATATTCTTGTTCTGAAAAATACTCTTTGGTGAAACATATGAAAACGCACACTGGGGAAAACCCATATTTTTGTGAAGTGTGTGGATATTCTAGTTTTGATAAACCATCTTTAGAAAAACATATGAGAACTCACACGGGTGAAAAGCCATATTCTTGTGAAGTGTGCACATATTCTTGTTCTGATCAATCATCTCTAGTGAAACACATAAGAACTCACACTGGGAAGAAGTCACATACTTGTAAAGTGTGTGGACATTCTTTTTTTGAAGCATCAAAATTAGTAAGACATATAAGAACTCACACTGGCGAAAAGCCACATTCATGTAATGTGTGTGGATATTCTTGTTCTCAAAAATCAATGTTAACGAGACATATGAGAACTCACACTGGGGAAAAGCCACATTCTTGTGAAGTGTGTGGATATTCTTGTTTTCAAAAATCAAATTTAGCGAAACATATGAAAACTCACACTGGACCATATAATCCCTAGTCACCTATCTTTAAAATGGTGCTGTGAAACCTGACATAGATATATGAGATAAGTCATGATGCAGGTCTGAACAGAGCTGAAAAGGAGAAACAGACCAAATACCAATCCTATATGATATGAAATGAAACTGGAAACCTAGAGGAGATATCAATTATACTATTTATTATAGTTACTGTAGGGCTTATGAAGAACCTGAAGTCCTACATAACTAATATTCCCATTGAACCAAGTGCAAAAGAGATCCAGACAATTGAACTTAAGGAAATAGCGAGGATACGGTAAAGAGCTCTCGGTTGGTTTCAATAAAAAGCAGGGCGATGTTGGCAGCTTGTGTGGCTGCCGCATCTCCAAAATAACAATCTTTAAAGGGGAAAAGGCCACATTCTTGACCTGAAAATTTAAAGTTAGTTAAAAAGATGAGAAATCACATTAGAGAATTGGCACATTCATATGATGTGTGTGGATACTTTTTACAAAATTCTAATTTTGTGAATTCTAAGTTTGTGAATGATTAATTATTACTTCACAAAATTAAGGCTTACTCGCAAATGGATTTAAGAAAATGTTTGGTCTACAAAAATCTTACCGATGCATACTCTGTCACTCGGCTGTTAAAAGTCCAAGCCACCTAATGTCTGGATGCAAGATCTTTCTAGCTGAGGATCATTATACTGCCCATCATATACTTACATTGGAAGATCTACAAAGAAATGCAACTTCACAGGTCGTCGAACATCTGGAAACATGAACCACTACTGATAACATGAAACGGAAAAGTGAAAGTGTTCCATGAAAAAGGCATACAGCCAAGCAGATATATAAAAGACAGTGCAATCAAGCCAGATATGTGGCACTATTTATCAGTGCCATTGTTTCTAACACACTCTACGGTAGTAATTTGGCCATGAGCGTAGAGATACAAAGAAATCCCTTCCCATAATTCCCTTGCTATCTAGTTCTGCCTCTTTCTACACGGACCACCATGAGTTGAAGATGCATATTCTGTCCCTCCGTAAAAGAGTGGGATGCCCCCGCCCTCGACACTAGTTAGTTAGGTTAGTTAGCTTTGAAAAACCTATTATCCAGTTTTAATTGTAAAAGTTAATTATGATTCGTAATATATATTGTATCTATAATGTAAAATAAAATAGTTATGTTCCATATATATTACAATTGTGTCGCGTGTCATCTTTCTTGTATCTGCCATAAATGCCCTCATAAATACCTTCACTGAAACAACGAAGCAGTCCGGAGGATGAAGAAAGAAAATCCCAGTCAGGACACAACCGGGGAGAAAAGGGAGCCACACAGCACATCCAACATCTCAGGTATGCTTTTTTTGATATACAGACCCTAATGACGGCCATCCTCATATCTTCCCGAGACCACTTTAAGACATTTAGTATAACACGGGTGTCGGTCATACACCTCAGTGACCGGCTGATAGTGTTATAGAAATGGTAAGATTGGAGAGAACAAAACTGGGCATTATTGATATCTTTATTCCAAATGAATTTGCTATTAATGGAGTTGAATCAAATAAACTTCATCCGTGTTGTGATAAAAGTAACTAATAAAAAAAATCTTAAGCAAACATGAAGGACCAAACTGTAAGGAAATACAGTTTGCAACTATAACGGCAACATCGTATGTGCTTAAAAAATCCTGCAAAAAATACATGCATAATTGATGTCACTGTTTTAAATGAATTTGCCTAAAATAGCAAAATATTAGAAAATATTATGATTATAAAACGATGTTGCCTGTTTGTGATAAGAGCGACTTTTCTAATAAAAATACTTCAGAATACTTAGAAACAATGGAAAGTTTATGTTTAAAAGACCCCTTGAATAGAAATGCAAATCATAAAGAAATCAAGAGTAAGCTCCATAAAGGATCCCTTTGATATTTTAAAACTAAGTGAATAGATTAAAAGAAAAACGTTTGATATTTCAAAACTAAGTAAATAAATAAAAAAAAACGTTTGATATTTCAAAACTAAGTAAATAAAAAAAAAAAACTTTGACATTTTAAAATTAAGTAAATAAATTAAAAAAAGTTTGATATTTAAAAACTAAGTTAATAATTAAAAAAAAACTTGATATTTCAAAACTAAGTGAATAATTTAAAAACACTTGATATTTCAAAACTAAGTAAATAAATTTAAAAAAACTCTTGATATTTTAAAACTAAGTGAATAAATGTTTAAAAAAACTTTTTAAACTAATTGAAGTAATTTTTTTAAAAACGTTTGATATTTAAAAACTAAGTGAATAAATTAAAAGAAACACGTTTGATATTTAAAAACTAAGTGAATAAATTAAAAGAAAAACGTTTGATATTTTAAAACTAAGTGAATTAATTTAAACAAACACTTGATATTTTAAAACTAAGTGAATAAATTATAAAAGAACTTTGATATTTTAAAACTAAGTGAAGTAAATGTTTAAAAAAAACTTGATATTATAAAACTAGCTGAATAAATTAAAAAAAACTTGATATTTTAAAATTAAGTGAAGTAATCTTTTAAAAACTTTATATTTAAAAACTAAGTGAATAAAGTAAAAGAAACACGTTTGATATTTAAAAACTAAGTGAAGTAAATTTAAAAAAACTCTTGATATTTAAAAACTATGTAAGTAAAATTTTAGAAACACCTTGATATTTTCAAACTACGTGAAGTAAATTAAAAAAAAATTATATTTTAAAACTAAGTGAATAAATTAAAAAAGCTTGATATTTTAAAACTAAATTAATAAATAAAAACACTGGATATTTTAAAACTAAGATAAGTAGACTAAAAAAACTTTGATATTTTAAAACTAAGTGAAGCAAATTAAAAACGAAAACATGATATTTTTAAACTAGGTGAAGAAAATTTTTATAAAAACCTTTGGTATTTTTAAACTAAGTTAAGACATTTTTTATAACTTTATATTTAAAAACTAAGTGAATAAATTAAAAGAAAAACATTTGATATTTAAAACATAGTGAAGTAAATGTAAAGCAAAATTTTTAAAACTAAGCAAATAATTTTTTTAACTTGATATTTAAAAACTAAGTAAATAAATTGAAAAAAAACTTGATATTTTAAAACTAAGTAAATAAATAAAAAACGTTTGATATTTTAAAACTAAGTAAATAATTTATTTTTTTAAAAACTTGGATATTTTTTAAACTAAGTCAATTAATTAAAAAACACTTAGTTTAAAAATATCAAAGTTAAGTAAATTTAAAAAAACTTTGATATTTTTTAAGTATGTGAATAAAGAAATACAAAAAACTTGATATTTTAAAACTATGTGAATAAATTAACAAAAAAACTACATTAATAAATAAAAAAACACTTTGATATTTTAAAACTAAGTGAAGCAAATAAAAAAAAACATGATATTTTAAAACTAAGTGAAGAAAAATTTTATAAAAACCTTTGGTATTTTTAAACTAAGTTCAGCATTTTTTTAAAAACTTGATATTTTAAAACTAAGTGAAGTAAATTTTAAAAAACTTTATATTGTAAAACCAAGTTAATAAATTAAAATAACACTTGATATTTTAAAACTAAGTAAATAAATAAAAAAACTCTTGATAATTTAAAACTAAGTGAAATAAATGTTTAAAAAACTTTATATTTTAAAACTAACTGAATTAAATTTTTTAAAAAACTTTATATTTTAAAACTAAGTCAATAAATTTAAAGAAACACGTTTGATATTTAAAAAACTAAGCGAATAAATTAAAAAACACTTGATATTTTAAAACTAAGTGAATAAATAAAAAAAAACTTGGTATTTTAAAACTAAGGGAAGTAAATGTTTAAAAAAACTTATATTTTAAAACTAAGTGAATGAATTTAAAAAACTTTATATTTTAAAACTACGTGAAGTAATCTTTTTAAAACTTTATATTTTAAAACTAAGTGAATAAATTAAAAGAGAAATGTTTGATATTTAAAAACTAAGTAATTATAAATAAAAACACTTGATATTTTAAAACTAAGTGAAGTAAATAAAAAAACTTTGATATTTTAAAACTAACTGAAGTAATTTTTTTTAAAAAACTTTATATTTTAAAACTAAGTTAATAAATTAAAAGAGAAATGTTTGATATTTAAAACAGTGAAGTAAATGTAAAAGACTTTTGATATTTTAAAACTAAGTGAAGCAAAATTTTAAAAAACACCTTGATATTTTAAAACTACGTGAATAAATTACAAAAACTTTATATTTTAAAACTACGTAAATAAATTACAAAAACTTGATATTTTAAAACTACGTGAATAAATTACAAAAACTTGATATTTTTAAACTAAGTGAATAAATTAAAAAAACCCTTTGATATTTTAAAACTCATGAAGTAAATAAAAAACTTTGATATTTTAAAACTAAGTGAAGTAAATTTTAAAAATCTTGATTTTTAAAACTAAGTGAAGTAGATGAAAAACTTAATATTTAAAACTAAGTGATAAATTAAAAAAAAATTATTTTAAAACTAAGTAAATAAATTTTAAAAAATTTATATTTTAAAACTAAGTGAATAAATTTAAAAAAAACTCGATATTTTAAAATTAAATGAATAAATAAAAAGAAACCTTCGAGATTTTAAAACTAAATTTTTTTAAAAACTTGAGATTTTAATTTATGAAGTGAATAAATTTAAAAATAAAACCTTGATATTTTAAACCTAAGTTGAGTAAGTTAATCAAAAACCATTGATATTTTAAATTAAATATTTTTTTAAAAAACTTGATATTTTAAAACTAAGTAAATAAATTAAAAACCTTGATATTTTTAAAACTAAGTGAAATAAATTTTTAAAAAACTTGATATTTTAAAACTAAGCAAATAATTTTTTTAACTTGATATTTTAAAACTTACTTAGTTTTAAAATTGAAAAAAAACTTGATATTATAAAACTAAGTAAATAAATAAAAAACGTTTGATATTTTAAAACTAAGTACATAATTTATTTTTTAAAAAACTTGGATATTTTTAAACTAAGTGAATTAATTCAAAAAACCTTTGATATTTTTAAACTAAGTAAAGTAAATTAAAAAACTTTGATATTTTAAAACTAAGTTAATAAATTAAAAAACTTTGATGTTTTAAAACTATGTGAATAAATTAACAAAAAAACTTGATATTTTTAAACTAAGTTAATAAATAAAAAAAACTTCGATATTTTAAAACTAAGTTAATAAATTAAAAAACTTTGATGTTTTAAAGCTATGTGAATAAATTAACAAAAAAACTTGATATTTTAAAACTAAGTGAATAAATTAAAAGAAAAACATTTGATATTTAAAAACTAAGTAAATAATTTATTTTTTAAAAAACTTGGATATTTTTAAACTAAGTGAATTAATTTAAAAAAACTTTGATGTTTTTAAACTAAGTGAAGTAAATTAAAAAAAACTTTGATATTTTAAAACTAAGTTAATAAATTAAAAAAAACTTTGATATTTTAAAACTATGTGAATAAATTATCAAAAAAACTTAATATTTTAAAACTAAGTGAATAAATAAATAAAAACAAAAACGTCCAAAAACTATTTAGCAAATACATCCAGTGAACAAAGTTACAGATATCTTCAAACAATTGCGATTAAAACGAATTGTTAGAATACTTGAAATCTCTTTGTTGAAATGTATAAGATTAGATTTAAATTTATAAGATTAAAGGGTAATGCAAATAAATTACTACAATGTAAAAGTTCTTCACTCAATTGTGTTAAATATTGTTTGAAGTACAGATTAAAAAGCTCAAATAGGATAAAGTGTATTTGATTAACAATCAATTGTTGGTTAATAAGATAATCACTGAGGGTTTTAGAAAGTGGCATATAATTCGAATCACTGACAGTTGCATATAATTCTAATCTTTGCTTGAGTAGATTATCAATGAGAATTCACTCAAGGCAAAAATACTCCACAAACAAGAGATAAAGTAGATCTTGAATATATATCAATGTGACGAAAAGAAGGTTGAAATGCTAGACCCAGGAGTAACGCTTGGAATATTAATGCTGGATTGGTTTCCAGTATGACAAAATCCCTGCATAGACAATCTATGAAATTTCTTATTGAAGAACTAGCATCACTATGTAGCAACTACTATTGTTATTTCGTCATTTGAATTGTAAGTATGCTTCAAAAACATAATAAAAGGCGATACATTCTCATGTTCTCATAACAGTATATAACAGTGTATCATAGCAAATACAAACGAATATAAAAGCTCTTTATTCATCTGCTTACATACAACATCTATGAACAAAGTGCGTCTCAAGTCTAGCTTTACAAGGAACAAGCAGAATGCAGAATGGAAATGTTTCCCCATTAGTTGATTATGAATATCATCACTAAAACTTGTCGAAAGCAGTAAAGAAATTTTAATCTTCAATTGGATTGATTGCCAATGAGAATCAGACTAAGCAAAAATAATCAAAAGTGTTACTGGATCATAGAAATAAGTAAGTTATAAAAACAAGTCTGAAATGGCAGAGCTAATAATAACATGCGCTATTCATCAATACATACACGAAACATTGTTTCATTTTGTGAGTTTCGGGCAGCAACGATAGAGAAGTATATTACAAAATAAAATATAACGATTAAAATGGAGTTGATAAAAATAAACAAAGGAATGTAAGCTAATAAAATAAAACAGTGAGACGTGGATAGAGATTTTGCCTTTGCGATTCCGGAAAGCAACAAGAAAACATTTAAAAATAAAATCAACAGAAAAAAATTAAAAAAGATGTAATAAAAATAAAAAGAAACGGCCTACCATAACAATTTTTGTTTTTTCTTGTAAAACATATTTTAAGTGAAAAATATAAACAAGTTGTATTTTTTTCTTTTTTTTATCCATTTTTTTGTCAAACAAAATCGAATAAAACTATTAAGAAAACCAATTCTTGTGTTTTTCAGCGTTCTCAACATGGGGTGGTTGGGGGTGTTTTACTACGCTGGGGCACTGGGGCAGGTCGTAAAATAATACCAAATAAATAAATATATCGATGTTATACCTTAGAATTTCGGATGATGTCAATTAAAAAATACATAATTAAAAAAATAAATAAATAAAATTATTATAACCAAACATTTTAATGGCGGAAACGAATGTAAAATAACTAACTTGTTCGGATTTTTTGCAACCAAGATTAATTTTTATGTACAGTGTGTTTTTTATTTTGTTGTTTGTTATCTTTCTTTGTGGGTTTTTAAAACAATGTAATATTTATTTAATACGCAATGTATGTAGGTGGCCAGTAAAGGAGAAACCCTTCTAGACCGAGTCACTTTTTATGCATAAAATCACAAGTATAAGCCAAACAATCGAGATTTTAAAAAACATATTTTATTCACATTTCTTTTATAACTTTTATTTTTATAAAGAAAAAGAGTAGTATCACAAGATAGAAATCTTTTTATAATTTTCATTTTTATTTTAAAAAAACAAACTTTGGGTTTGTATTACTGTACACGTAGATTCGAAAAAGTTGTCAAAAAACAAATATATAACAAATAAATGTTATCAAAGGCAAGATAAGTTACTTTTCTACCAAACTGGATATATTTTTCGTGTTTTTATTCAATGTAACATGTTTATTCAGCTCCAAAAGCATACAGTGTTTACCGATGTATTGGAAAATTCAAAATGGCGGTCGACACTCTCTTTAATGTGGTAAGTTTGGGAAAAGGTGTTATAAATAATAAACTAGACAAAATACTATTAAAAAAACACCGAATATATGTCAACTTATGTCACGGTAACATATAATGAGCGAATTTCTAACAAACCCTAACATTTTTTGTTATATATTTTATTTTTTGACAATTCCTCTACAATTATTGTTGCATTTTCATTTTTTGTAATGTAGTCGAAAAAAAAAACAAACTGTGACATGAAAACAAAAACGAGTCTCTTAATAGTCGCATAAAAACTTCAAAGTCTAGCGATTCTGGAGAAGAAACTATTGGAGTAGAAAGATCTTTTACATCTAGGGATCTCTACAGTGTGGGTGTGAGATTTGGCAGTTCGTCAGAGCATTCACCACTAAATTTTTTTTTTTTTTTAAACAGTGATCACCACTTATCAAGGCCCGGAAGCCACTCAGGGATAAGGGTTATTGTAAGTACATCACGTTAGTGAGGAGATTTTATGAAGTGTTTAATTAGGGGGGTGGTTCATTAGGAATTTGTTAACATTAAATACTTGTAGAACAGGCAGAGGGATGCAACGTTTCGTCGATGAGAAAAAGGCTGAAGCTTAGATGCCAGTTCAGGGCCTATCAGAGACTTGTCAAGGAGCGAGAGACTAGTAGCAGATGCACCAGCCCAAATGTGACAGCAATACTCCATACATGGGTGAATGGTGGCCTTATAGAGGTACAGGATATTTTCGGGTGTTAGTAGTTGTCTAGCACGGTGGAGAGAGCTCACCTTTCTTGCAGCGTCTCTAGAAATGCCTTCAATGTAATTGTTCTAACTAATGTTTCCTGTGAACGTTAGGCCAAGCAGTTTGAAAGATGTACTCTCCGATAAAGAGTCGTTGGCCATTGCTATAGGTGGTAAAGAGGGTTTCTTGTAATTATTGAATGAAACTAGTTTAGTCTTGGCGGCATTGAACATGACCAACCATTTTTGTCCTCATTCCACTAAAGATTGGAGGTCTTCCTCTAGAGTTTCTGCCATTTCTTTAGAAATGTGTTCATTCGTCTTCCTGTCGTGCCTGTTATAGAGTGTAGTGTCATCAGCATATATATATATACCCATCTCAGAGGCAATTTTGTCGGGGAGGTCATTTATGAATATCAGGAACAATAAAGGTCCAAGGATAGACCCCTGGGGCACTCTCGCATTTATATCATATTGTTTAGATGTACGACCGTCGAGGACAACCTGGATTTTTCTCTTATCTAAGAAGGATTTAATTATGTTAAGTATTCTACCAGTGATACCGTATGATCTAATTTTCCTGAGGAGACCCTGATCCCATGCCATCTCAAAAGCCTTAGATATATCTAGAGCTACCGCTCTACCCTCCTCCGCTTTGTCCAGTGAAAGCACGGTTGTATTATATAAAAAAATTAATTTAAAAAAATCCCTTCCTTAATAATAACGTTATGATTTAGAAAGGAAAGCAGTATTAAAAAATATTTTTAAAAACTCATAAATAATAAGGTTATTATTTAAAAAGCAAGGGTTTATTATAAAAAAAAATAATTAAAAAAAAAAACTCCCCTCGTAAATAAGAATGTTATTATTTAGAAAAACAAGGTTTTATTATATAAAAATGTAATTAAAAATACTTATTTTTCAGTCCAGGAATTCAATACAATATGAAAAAAAAAATAGGCATGAATTCGCGTTTTCTTTTGTGTTCAAAACAAAGCTTCGTTTTCTTTGTTTTAGTTCTTTAGTAAATTGATACAACTTTTGTTTCGTGTGTATTCAAAATTAAAAGATTGAAAACACGATTCAAGCGTGCCATTATTTAAAGAAAAAGATCAACTGTTAAGGAACAATGAATTTAGATCACCGTAACACGGTGTAATCATTATTTCGTTCCTAGTGTAAAAATGTCCGGGAATTAGTTAAGTGTGCCGAATTTTTTCCTATCAAGTTAAGATTATATTTGTCAATGATGAAGAATTGTTGTGATTTCTTTAGTAATTTTCTCTTTGTGTGTCGAATTCATTAAAAACTAAAATATATGAAAATATGAAATCCATCATATTATTTAAGACAACATTTCATTATTATTTGATTAGTTGAAGCTGTAAACAATAATCAGAATAATCAAAATAATCAAAATAATCTTCATATAAAAATGTGGTTAAATAATTTTGTATGAAGAAAATCTGGAAGATTTTTATTACAGTGCCCCATACATCGGGCATTTCAAAAAGCGCACAAAAAACAAGAACACCATCCGACCGGTGAGGAGGAAAAAAATTCTCTAAAAGAAAAAAAAAAGATTTTCCTAGGAATTTAAAAATAAATGTTTTAATAAATTTATTGTTTTATTTCTTAAATATATCGTTTTTATTCATTAAAAATATATTTTAAAAACCGTTGAAAAAAGATTTATTAGTAAAATATTTTTTTTAAAAGTCAATAAAGAAATGGATTTTTTTTTACTTCACTGAAAAAATATCATTGAAAAAAGTATTTGTTTATAAAACATTTTCTTTTAGTTCATTGAAAAAATATCTTTAAAAAATGGCAGCGTTTTAATAGTTGATAAGTGTTCGTTTATTTGGTGGTATAACCGAATCTCGGAATTGTAGAATTAATAGTTCTCATCCAATCAGCGGTGCTGGATATTTTACATGGAGAAATTATTATTTTTGTCGGGTTTAAGGGGTACGAGTATGCATATGTGTAATGACGGTTAACACCCAGGAAAAGTAGGAAAAATATAAAAGTACTCGGTGTAGAATGGTGTCGTAAGAGTAGTCGGTAAAGTGAGGCTGAAATTTTACATACTTTCTCTTTAGGTAAGGACGGCGGACTAAATGTAATTTTAATATAAATAATATTAATAATGTGTATGTAATTGCGGTCTACAGTTAGATACTGTAATGACTAATGACGGAAACATAGTAAGTTTTTATGTGTCATCTGTGTAGTCAACCTAAGGGGGAAAATTGCGTCTTCTATTACATGCAATTAAGAGATTCATAATTTAGAATCCTGCAACTTAAGATATCTGCTTAAGCTCCAGCGGGAAAGTGTTGTATGTTACAACTCTGAATAGCAGCAGTAACTCATTCATTTCGGTCGTTGTAATTCTTGTAGTTTGACATTTGACAACTGAGCTCTTCCCTACATCGCAATACTCTGCACTTATTGACCATATTTTTTTCACAATTTTAAAGGTTATTGTCCAGTTGTTTGCAATAGCTTTGCCACTGATGGTAACGAATGACGATGCGAGAGTTTTACATTATTAGCTGCTGATGAATAGAGGAGTCAATTCACAAATAATATCATGGTTGTAAGTGATGAGATGCCATGGTCAAAACTGTTCAAATGAATCAACAAATGAATGGTAGTGTAATTTAAGATGTGTTTCTGATGCATTGTTGAATGAAGCCAATTGTGATTCTCTTTTTTACTTATGAGAAATGATATTTGTGTTTTCATTATTTTGAGAACGAACCAGTGAATTATTTTTCTTTTCAATGACGTCGCTTTCTTTAATTTCTCATCCATGATTTTATTTTATTTGCTACAAAGTTGGATTAGTGATAGCAAAACATTTTCTTTTGATAAAAAAAATCCATGGGTTTTATGAGGTCTTAATTCTCTGTTCTTTGTTGCTACAAATGATGGAAACACACGCATCCGGATAGATTTTATCAAGACTTTGTATCTGAAATCGTCTCATTTCTGTCCTTTATCTTGGGTGCAGCATTTGTTTGTATTTTTCATTTTATTTTTATATATGATTATCTTATGTTTTTGATTAATAGCTTACTTTATAATGAGTAGTATCCGCATTGCAAATAAAAAAAAACTATAAATAAGGGCCTGAAACATCCGAGGACCATGTTAAGTAAGCATTTAAGTCACTTCCAGTAAACATTTATTTTTTCAGAGTAAATTTGTCTCTTTCAATAAAGATGATGTATAAGAACAATAATAAACACACTGTTTACAAGTTTACAAGTGTGAGATCTGAAATGTGTTGCAAGATGTTTACGAGAACTTTAATATTAATATTGTTCACATGAATATGGTTTTCACATTTTATGGTCTCTCATATGTCTTTTTAGACGATTTTTAGTAAAACATGAATATACACATTTTTCACAAGAATATGGGTTTCCCCTAACGTGAAATTTCATGTGGTACGTTAGCTGTTGTTTCAGTGCACATGAATAATCACATAGCCCACAAGAATATGGTTTTACTCCAGAGTGATTTCTTTTATGTCTCTGTAGATTTGATATAACTGAACATGAATAGTTACATACATCACAAGAATATGGTTTTTCTCCAGAGTGAGTTCTTATATGCTTCGCTAGATCTGATTTATCTGAACATGAATATTGACATTGTTCACAAGAATATCGCTTTTCTCTAGTTTTAGTTCTCATATGTTTCACAAGATTTGGTTTTTCAGGACGGGAATATTGTGATTGTTCACGAGAATATGGCATTTCACCAGTGTTAGTACTCATATTCATCGCTAGATTTGGTTTCTCAGAAAAAGCTTTTTTCCATTGTTCCCAAGAATGTGCGTTTTCACCAGTGTTAGTACTCGTATGCATCGCTAGATTTGGTTTCTCTGAACTTGAATATTGTGATTGTTCACGAGAATATGGAATTTCACCAGTGTGAGTACTCGTATGCATCGGTAGATTTGGTTTCTCTGAACTTGAATATTGTGATTGTTCACGAGAATATGGAATTTCACCAGTGTTAGTACTCGTATGCATCGGTAGATTTGGTTTCTCTGAACTTGAATATTGTGATTGTTCACGAGAATATGGAATTTCACCAGTGTTAGTACTCATATTCATCGATACATTTTGTTTATCAGAAAAGACATTTTCCCATATTTCCCAAGGATCTGGCTTTTCTCCAGTGTGAGTACTCATATACATCTCTGGATTTGGTTTCTCTGAACTTGAATATTGAAATTGTTCCTGAGGATATGGCTTTTCTTCAGTGTGAGTACTCGTATGCGTCGCTAGATTTGGTTTCTCAGAAAAGCAATATTCCCATTGTTCCCAAGGATCTGGCTTTTCTCCAGTGTTGGTACTCATATTCATCTCTATATTTGGATTATCAGAACAAGAACTTTCACACCAATTCTCAGTGTGGTTTATCATATACCGTGTACTTGAATTTTTCAGTAATTATTATTTTGAGAAACAAGAATTAAAATATTTTAATGACAAATTATTCGATATTTTTCTGACAAATATAAGATTGTTATGCCACAGATGTCAGGTTATATCTTCAAACATGAATATGATCTTTCAGTAATTATTATTTTGAGAAATATAAGATTGTTTTGCCACAGATGACAGTTTATGGCTTCAAACACGATTATGATTTCCTCTGTAGGAAATAGAAAAGAAAATATAGGCCCGTTCAGATTCAACACAAGCGTTCAAGCAGGAACATCTGCAAAGAAAAAATAAATATAATTTTATTAATTTTTGCCAACATCATTTTAAGTGATTTGTATTCAAATATTTGTAATTTTCATCCTTATGGAATTTGTTTAACTGTTTTAGAAAAATTATTTAGAGATTTCGCTTTTATATTAATACAATCCTAACTACGATCAATATCTTTTATATTGATACAATCATAACTATGATGAATATCTTTTATATTGATACAATCATAACTATGATGAATATCTTTTATATTGATACAATCATAACTATGATGAATATCTTTTATACTGATACAATCATAACTATGATGAATATCTTTTATATTGATACAATCATAACTATGATGAATATCTTTTATATTGATACAATCATAACTATGATGAATATCTTTTATATTGATACAATCATAACTATGATGAATATATTTTATATTGATACAATCATAACTATGATGAATATATTTTATATTGATACAATCATAACTATGATGAATATATTTTATATTGATACAATCATAACTATGATGAATATATTTTATATTGATACAATCATAACTATGATGAATATATTTTATATTGATACAATCATAACTATGATGAATATTCTTTTATATTGATGCAATCATAACTATGATGAATATCTTTTATAGATATGTTTATTCAATTTTCACCCCAAACAAGGCAGAGTGCCACTTTTTACTCGGGGCTACTATCGGGGGCATAAGTCGCAGGTGTATTATGAAGGGAGATGAGTGGGAAGGTGTCTGTTTACATGACACTTGAACTTCTGCATGCCAGTATAGTTGTGAAAGCAGAATCTCGGGAGCGAGTTTCAAAGTCTAGAATTCCTGAGGAAGAAACCATTGGAGTAGAAGGCTTTTTACACATAGTGATCTCTACTTTGAAGGGACGACATTTAGGTGCTTGCCGCGTTTGTTGGGGGTGCTCACGTCGAGGCGTACAAGTGCTTGTAGTTCGTCAGAGCATTCATTATTAAAGTAGTTTTAGAACAGGCAGAGGGATGCAACATTTCGTCTATATGACATAGGTTATAAACTGTCATCTAAGCTTCGGCATATCAGGTTGGCGACTCTCTTTTGAACCCTGTCAAGAAGTAAGAGAAAAGTAACAGATGCATCAGCACAACTGTGAAAACAGTACTTTATACATGGACGAATTGTGGCCTCATAGAGGTATAGGATACTTTAAAGCATAATTAGTTTTCTAGCACTGAACAGAGAGCCCACTTTTTTGCGGCAGCCTTGGAAAAGCTCACAATGTATCTATTCCAGTTCATGTTTCCTGTAAATGTTAGGCCGAGAAGTTTAAAGGAAGTACTTTAGGGTTTTTTTAATATTATATTGAACAATGATTAACAAAAAAATTAATTCAAAAATAGGAACATAGAAAAATAATTAAATTAAAAAATGCAAAAATTAATACAAACGTACAAACAAGGTTTTTTTTTAATTGAATATCTTAGGACTTTACTAATAATCCTATAAATAGACCCTGAAAACTAACATTTATCTTTTAAAGAATTTTTTTTTACGATATATTTGTTCTTTTGTTTTTCACTCGTGCCTGGTATAGAATGTGGTGTCATCAGCAAATATACCCATCTCCGAAACAATTTTATCAGAGAGGTCATTCATGAATATCAAGAAAAGTAAAGGTCCAAGGATAGACTCATGAGGTACTCCCGCATTTATATCATACTAGCAAAAGTACCCGTCGTTGACTGGGTTCAAAAACAGCCTACAGAAAACGGACTGATTTATTAAAGTACTAGCGGGGGTACCCGGCGTTGCCCGGGTGTTTGTAGGTGTGTGTGGTGTTAAATAAAAAAGACACCGGGGTAGGATTGAACCCGAAGCCCTGAGTCGAAGTTTGAAAGTAAAATCGGCCAGCCGGAATGAGTTACTGAAAGATGTTTGAATTTATTTAAGTAAGAACCAAATTGACAGGTGCGCACTCGGAAGTTGTCGAGCGTTACGACGACTACGTAGGTTTGTTTTTTATAAGTGAAGTAAAGAAAACAACGTTTTAATTAAGTAGGGGGGGTAACAAAACATCGGAAAAAAAACACAAAAAATCTAACGTAAGGCAAACGAACGATTAAAACAGAAAACGAACACGTGAAAAATGGCTTAAATAAGCCTGTTTCGATATTAAAATTTAAAAAATCGGTGGGTACCCAGGTGTTTTTGGGTGTGTGGTCGGGGGTGGACAATTGAAGTTAAAAAAAATCAGAAAAACGAACGTTACGTGAAAAATGGCGTAAATAACTCTTGTTCAATATTTAAATTTAAAAAATCGAAAAAAAAAGACATCTCACACCACGATTCGAACCCAAAACGTTTAGATAATGAGCCAACGTTCTAATCGACTGACCTAACGAAACGTACATGAAATTTGTTCAGTTTTTCAACTATTTAAAGGAAATCAGGTCATGACGTCATCTGGCGCATGTATAGAACTGCTCGTCGTCACGAGAAAACCGTTTTTGTTGACCCCCCTGTCGAAAATTATCGATTTCAGGGTGGAAAATGAAGGATTTTGGCAAATTTTTCAATATTTTTCGAGCGAAGGATGAGGCTTCGATATGATACCGTGTTTGTGAATTTTCGTCATGTCTGTCGAAGGTTTTTAGCAGACACACATACACACATACATTTTCGCTTTTATATATATATAGATTTCATTTACGACCGTCAAGAACAACCTAGATTTTTCTGTTATCTAAGAAGGATTTAATTACTTTATGTATTCTACCAGTGATACCATATGATGTATAAAAAAAAAACATCATGCCATACCCTGTCAAAACCCTTAGATATATCGGGGGCTATCGCTCTACCCTCCCGTGTTTTGTCCAGTTAACAGTACATACGTTCAGAGATTACAGTTAGGATATCTGCTGTGGAATGGGCTAGCAGAAATACATATTGATTGTCGGTCAAGGGTTTAGCAGCTGTACGGTGATGGACTAGAGGTTGATTAATTAAAGACTAAAATATTTTGGTGAAAAGCGGGAGAAGGCTAATGGGGCGATAATTTACTGTATCAGTTCTTTCGCCAAAATTCTTGAAACTGGCACCACAGAAGCAAGAAAGCAAGATTCGTTGAGGCATTTGTTGTAAAGTTTAGATAGAACTGGAGCAACCTCAGCTTAACATTTTTTTAATAGCACAGCTGGGATGAGATCGGGTCCACATGCTTTTGAGGTGTCTAGGTTTTTTATGATTTTTTTTTTACAAGTTGATCACCACTTATCAAGGCCCGGAAGATAAGTGAAAATGAGATTAAATAAAAACAATCTGTTTTTAATAAAAACAAAAATAAATAAAAAAAAAAAAAAACGCGTTCTATTTTTGTATCTAGTTTGGCGACATTGTAGCATTTTTCTCGGCTAATGAACAGTTGTGGTTATATATATATATATATATATATATATATATATATATATATATATATATATATATATATATTATGAATATCCGAGAACTGCTGCATTTTTTTTCTTCACCAGATACCACGTTTTTAATTATGTATTGACACGTAATCGCTTAAAAAAGTAAAATCCCAGCTTACCAAGTGATTTAAACGTTGGACATTATTATCTATTACATTTTTATGCCATATTTATCTGTGCTATTTTTTTCCTAAATTTATATTTGATGATATTAAAATGTATAAGAAAACTAACTTTTGTTTAACATTGATTAAATCATAAAGTGAGGTTTAATGATTATTACGGACATGATCCAACGGGGATTGCGAAACCCAAAAATCGACGGAATTTGATGATTTTAGGCAGATTTTAAAGAACAAAATTATTAAATCTATATCGAAATATTGATTTAAAAAAAAAAAAAAAGTGCTAATTTTTTTGGAGAAGGCAGTATCAATCTCAGAAAAGCGGATTTTTGGCGGACCTGTACGGGAATGCTCATCCCCTAAAAAAAGTCGCGTTTTCACTATTTTTTCAACATTTTTTTTGGTACTTGTACAGTTTAGTCAACACATTAAAAAATGAAAATATCGAAAAAGTGTATATTGTACGTATCCGTTATGAAATGAAGTTCTTCGAAAAAAAATATCACTTAATTTCATCAAGTATTTTTTTTATTTACAGCAAAAAATAATTTTATGATACCAAGCAAAAGGTTCCATTTTTAGGACGAAAAACGAGTAATAAAGATGGGGAGGGAGTATCGGCAGTTTACATGGAGTTATCTCCCGTGGAGTGTTAAAAAATACAAACATTTTTTTTTAATCCAAGCCTTCAACGTGCTGTCATAAGAACGTTTGTTTCCACTGTAAAAAAAAAAAAAAAAATACTCGATCAAATTAAGTCAAATTTTTTCCGGAGATCTTCAGTCCAAAACGGATACGTACAATATAACCTTCTTTTCGATATTTTCATTTTTTTTATATCTTGATTAAACTGTACAAATACCTTTTTTTTCTAACGACGATTATCATAAATTAGACTTAAGTATCAAATTAACAAAAAAAAATGAAAAATAAAATAATTTAATGACAGGTCGGTAAAGATAGGTACGGGCAAAATGAATGCCGATGATCAAAATGTATAAACATATTGACCCCACTCTTTACTTAAAAAAAAATCAGCAAAAATCAGGAAATTAACCAATTTAAATGAAATTTTCAGTATTTACCAAATAATGATCGCGGAATAGAATGAACTAATTATTTTTATTTAAATCTGAGTGAAAATGTATAATTTTGTTTAAACAAAAAATACATTTACTAAAGTTATAGTTTTCAGTAGTAAATAAAAAACGCAAGACTTTATTTTTTTTAATGTAAATAAAGCATCGTAATTTGTAACAATAAAAATAAAAAGATTTTCAAAGGAACATTAAGAAAAAAGCCCCTAAATCCGTATTAATTAATTCTATATATAGAATTCATTAATACGGATTTATAATTGTAAAATATATTTCTACTTTTTTTTTTAATTAAGGGTTTCCCATAATTTTTATATGCAAGACTAGCAGTATCAGAATTTTTGTAGGAATTTTTGACACCCCTAACACGAAACTGCGAATACAATATAAAAATCTCGGAATTTCTCTGTTAAAAGTGGGTTATTTATTTTCTTTATGGATTATACTTCCAAAATAAACTATTACAGTTGTTTTAAAAGTAATAGAAATATATTTTTTTTAAACAGTAATGAATTTTCCGAACTCAATATTTTTCAATTTTTAAACTATCAAAATTTTTCTATTGATTCTATTTTTACGATATTTTCAGGGTCAATGTGAAATTTTATGTTCTTTCCAATAAATCGAAAATAATATTTTAGACAAACGTTTTTTTTTTTAATTCACGAACTCCCCCCATCCCAATTTTGAAGTGTCTATTAAAAAGTAAATACTTAATTTAGTAACCCGAAAGTAAATAATTAATTTACTCACAAATTGAAGAGAAAAGGTCAATACATAATATATTCAAATTAAAAAAAAAACAGTGTTCTTTTAGAATTTTACCTGTAAAGTTTGAAGTTTAAAACCCTTTTGTTTTAAACCAAGTTATTTGATTTTTTTTTGTTTTTTTTTTAAATGGAACCTTGGTCCTTGCTCCTTTAATTGAAAAAAAAAATTAGGGCTTGAATTACATTTTTCGAGAAGTTATAAGCTTGGAAAGACAGGGGGTCGAATAATTCACGCCTCCCATTTTGTAAATGTCTAATAATAATTAATTTAGACCCGATAAGTACATAATTATTTACTCACAAATTGAAGAGAAAAGGTCAATACATAATATATTCAAATTTAAAACAAAAAAACATAGTGTTCTTTTAGAATTTTACCTGTAAAGTCCGAAGTTTAAAACCTTTTTTTAAAAAAAAGTTTTGTTTTTTTTTGTTTTTTTTTAATGAAATCTTGGTCCTTTCTCCTTTAATTGAAAAAAAAATTAGGGCTTGAATTGCATTTTTCGAGGAGTTATAAGCTTGGAAAGATGGGGTGGAATTATTCGCTATTTTCACGAAATTTCTGTGCAAGACTTTAATAATTTCCTGGCTCGCAAGAATGTGAAACTTTCGGCGTAGCATATGTTTTTTATATAATATTGAACAATAATTAAGAAAAAATTAATTTAAAAATAGGATCATAGAAAAATAATTAAATTAAAAAATGCAAAAATACAAACGTTCAGAAAAGGAATGTACGACGGATGCGCAACTGGGTGGGGGGAGAACTTCCTCCCTTTTAATTACATGATGTCTTTTCACAATCTTTCAACTGACTGAAATTTTGGGCCTTCGTAATTTTCATGTTCACAAAATTTTAGTTTTTTACGTTTTGCGAACACCAGCATCACTCGGTTTGGGGCTAATTAATATATGTTTTGTACAAACACGGTGTTTTTTTTTTCATTCAATTCAATATCTTCGGACTTTACTAATAATCCTATAAATAGACCCTGAAAACTAACATTTATCTTTTAAAGGATTTTTTTTACAATGAATTTATTTAACTTCACAATTAAGCTGAATTAGGTAGCTCGCCGTGAAAACATTTTCATAACTTTTTTTTTCACGTGTACAAATATTTCTTTTCTTTTTTGAAATTAAGTTCAGTCCTTAATCTTTCAAATACAATCAAAAAGTAGTCGGAAACCTTAACAAAATTGATAAATCGGCTTTCAAAACTAGATCCCCCATTTCTGTCCGCCCATTTTTGCCCGGACCTAGAAAAGAAATGGATCGTAAGTCAGGTAGCAATGAAGTGGATTTTCATTAAGTTGGTTTTTTCTCTTATTAAGTTATTATGTCATCTGTGATAATGGCCAAAAGAAAGTTTAAAAAAAAAAAAATTGTAAAACACGCATTTTATAGGGTGAGAAATCTCGTACAGATCCGCCGTATTTTTCTTCCGGTAGGTAGCGGGGGAGGGGTCTCAAGTTTCCGCTAGGTGGCAGTGTCGGTTGTAGAGAAGTAGATTTGGTAAAAACATGGCCGCTAAAGAATACAATGCATAATACTGTTTTTTTTTAATATCTCGATTATCACTGTCTTTCCAAAATTTCAATGCGATGTTCGTATTCAGCATAGTCGAAAACCTATGTAAGTCGTCATCTTAAAGAACATTGTGGACCTAATGTAAAAAAATTACCCATTATTTTTTGTTACACGTCATTGTAATGATGTATTCTATATGACATATTCCTGAATAAATCGTATATTTTTTTCTGTAAAAAAATATTCCTTTTTTCTTCGGTATATGCAAAATATGAACCGTTCTTGGTTTAGTCAGGATTTGCAAGTTTTGCCGTATTTTTTTTTTTATTGTTAGAGAAAAAAAAAAACTCCTCCCCTTCTGTTACGGTTGCCATTTTTTTTTTTTTTTTTTTTTTTGTTAATGAGAATTTATTTTACATTATGTTTTTTATTAAATAATAAAATTATTTATATAATTAAATTGGATTCGCTTCTACACTATAAAGAAAGTATTTTGTAGTCGATAAATGAAGTTTTAAGATAAAAAAAACAATGGTCGCAACTGATTTTTTGTCAATTCTAAGAAATTACAATGATAGCTTCCAAATTAGTCAGTCGAAATTACCCGAATATTACTGAATTATATAAAAAAAAAAAAAAACTAACTGTAGTAACAGTTGGGAAATTGACGCCATCTTGTTTAAATCGAAACGGGAAATTATCTTTTGAACTCTCCGATATCTTACGATCAGGTTGATTAAGTCTAATTTTTGTATTTTATTTAATAAATAATATTCTACCTCATCGATTTTCGTAATTTTTTTTATATAATCATCGTAACAATACGTAGACTATGTAGATACCCTTGCTTTCGTGTGGAATTCACTTTTAGAATTTCCGAAATTTCGTCCCTACAATGTAGAAGTGCTAAATTAAAAAAAAAAATAAGTATTTTTCAAGTTAAATATTTATAATTACCAACTTTAAACACCACATTATTTTCCTATCCCATACAGCACATTATTTTTATTGCCGTATCTCATAATTAATTTTGGACTAGTGCACTTATTGATCCGTGCTGATATAATAACGTTATTATTTAAAAAGCCATTCTTAACATGGAGAGGGTGTTTTGTACCTATTCTATACTTTAACCTTGCAATTGTAATAAAAAAAAGAAAACTTTAATTAAACTTGGAAATACGATTGGAAGAAGCGCGGATCAGTAAGTGTAGCATTGTAGCAACTGTTTTTGTACAAACATCAATAAAATTATCTTTTAATAATGATGACTTATCCCATATAGAATACTTTTAAATATTTTTATATAAATAGAAATAAAATGATTTTAAATAATATATCTCTTATTTTAGAATATGCCTTATATAATATGTTTAATATAAATAATATATTTTTAAATATATTTTTTAATATGCCTCGACATTTGAATATTAACATAATTTAAAAACAAGTACCCCATATAGCTTATTCGTGAAATTATTTCTTTAATTTAAATGCGTACATTTTCATTTTTTAATATATTTTAGAATTTAGCAGAGACCCGCAAACAAAAATTAAAAATATATGAGTGAAAAATTAAAAATATGGCAGCCAAATATGACCAAAGGCAATATAAATTATAGTTTTGACTACTTTGACGAGTTGGGGAGTTAGAACGACAAGATGGCTGACATTCAACTGCGAAGTCTCGATAATCGCTTAAATCATGTAAACAAAGCAAACTAGAAACTTACACTTGTCGGCCATATTTTTTTTAACTTTGCAATTCGGCGTTATTCGTTTTTCGAACCGAAAAAGAGAAAAAAAATGTATCCCGTAGGAAGAAGAGTTTCTTTTATTTGATTACAATTTTTAATATATATTTAGAATTTTACTTTTTTTTGTTTTGTTTTTGCTAAATATCTATATATTTTTAAATAATGATTAGAAAGGCTTATAATCGGACTTATATATTTTAAACTTTTATAATTGTTTTGTTAAAATGATAATTATAAAAACGTATAATCGGACTTTTTTTTTTACCTTTTTTCGTTTTGTTAATTATCTATATATTTTTAAATAATAATTAGAAAAACTTAAAATCGGACTTTTTTTTTTTTTTACAGATTATATTGCCTTTTTCTTTCGATTGGATGTTGAGGTTAAAT